>NW_019211455.1:31974489-32352698 GCF_002443255.2 Varroa destructor | reverse complement strand
TATATATCGTTTGTATTTGCCATTCGACGATTACACAAATAAACTTCACAAGGTCTTGCCATCCTTGGAACTGTACCATAAATGTACAGTATACTAGCTATAAACTGCCTAGTTATATGGACGTGTATATTATTGTCAACTTGACTGATCTATAAATTTTTAAGATAATCTACTGTTCTACGGTCTAATTCTCTAATTAACTTGATGGAAACTTAAAATTAAGCGAGCGATGGGTCTTACTAAGCTCACACTGATACAGCGGTTGAAGGCCGCTGCTGGGAGTATAAGAACATAAGAAGAATAAAATTGTTGTTACAACTGCTAGATCTGCACTACCGTACCAGTGCACAGTTTGAAGGGAAAGAAAAGGCAAACGTTTTGCGCGTAAGAGTCATTGAGTTCTGTGATAAATAGGCCAGGCGTTCGGCGTGAACGGTGTAATGTACCTCCGGGAGAAACGCACGGACCATTCGGCGAAAATCACAGCGCGAAAAAAAAAAAATTCCACAATATCTCTAGTATACTCGAGAAGGATTACTGGTACGTTTCGTCGTACCTGCTAGAATATTTCGTTATCCTGCTAGATAAATCAAACGAAAAAAGTAAATTATATACAATTAATTATCTATAGAATGACCGACGCTACAAGGCGTACAGGTTTTGAAAAAAAAAAAAGTAATTATTTAGTGAAAGATTGACGTCATCAAGGAACGAGCAATGGCGGTATCTCGAAATAATAGTAGAAAAGAGTTTCGTCTGTCAGGCACATTTTACAAAAGGAGTATAAGGAGCAGGCCGGATGTCCCAGAAACAACACTGTCTGAGCAAACGAAAATGGCATTCTGCAAACGTGTCTATGCACAGATATTCTACGTAACTAATTAAGTGAAACGATGAATAGAAAGCGAACTATAGATAGGCAAACAGCTCTGCCCCGCACAACCTTCTGCGAGATCAGCTCTATTAATTATTGCTGAACTGTAGAAAAAGAAGGATTAGTATTATGTTTACAATAGAGTCGTCTGCCATTGGAGGACGGTTGAACCGTACGGTACTGATTTGGGCCGACTTAGATTTATATTTGACATACACTTGAAATGAAAGTAACTTTTCCAAAATGTCAACTTTCCTCGCCTGAAGTTCGCTCTACCGATACTTCACTACTAAGTTTAGAGCTAGCTATTTGAACTTAGAATGCACGGTGTGCTGAATAGAGCTATTAGCATCAGAGCATACGTAACTATATAATATAACGTCTCGCATAAGGTAGAACATGACGTCCATTGGATCTATTACGTATAGAAAAATTCTTAAAAACGTATATATAAACAGTCCGTTTCGAAGCATAGTGCTATAGCAGGTCACTTTGTCAAGTAAATCTGGGCAATGTTATGTTACCATTAATTAACAGCTGGTCGACTGTTTTGCATTAGCATAAAAATGAAATAAATCGTAGCAAGTAATCACCAGAAGAACGGACACCAGGGGCAAATTGACAAAGAGATATTACATTGTCGAGAGTCAACACAAAGTTTTTTTTTTTTAACAATTTCGCGTATTCACGTAGTTACGGTTATATCTGCTGTTATTAGCTTTACAATGGCTCGTACATAAGATTACGTTCTTGTTGCTATTGTTATTATTGAAAATATAGAGATGGTTCAGGTTTGTAGATGGGTATTAGTGATTGTCACGCTCATATAGATAAACATCTAACTTTAGATTAAGTCGATTAATTGGAGACTACGGCGCTCGTTGCCTATTGTTGTTGTCCAGTAAAAACAGTCATGGCTGAAGTGGAGGGGTCTTTGTTGTCGCTATGACTAGCGCCCGATAGGCAGACAGTCGGTAATAGGTCTCGTATGTGCCGTATAAAGCCGTTTAAAGTTTTCGGCGAAAAAAGCGCGTATAGATTTCGCGCCTCGCGTCCTCGTGAAGAGCCAAGACAATATGTTTATAAAAAAATTATTTATATTAGTACACAAACATCAATTATGTTTCGATTGTGAATTGTGACGGAACAACAGCTACCGTTTTTATTGCGTGAACTACTTGGGTAGAACGAAGCTATTTATTTAACTATGGCCACTTGTTTACTGCGCGAAAATCATCTCTGAGGTAGCGGGACGATATGGAACCTAATGTTGTGCTTGCATAGTGCAATTCAGCTATGCAAAAGGCTCTCTTACGTCCCACATCTAGAAAGTTGACGGCTTCGATAAGGAGTCAACTCTATTAGAATAGTTGGTGAGCTCAGGGGCCAACGCTCATACAAAATGTCGGAGGCTGAATTTATATTTTGTTCGGTGTACTAAGAATTTTATTGTTTCGCATCGCTCAAACGACTGCTTTAAAAGATGAAAAAATATTTAAAAGGTTGCGTTAATAAATTAAACAAATCGTTAAGAGCCTAATGTTGCTATATTGGGAGCTTGATTACAATATTTGACACACGGTATTAGGAGCCCATACTGGCTAAATGCATAGTATGTTATTATAGATACCTGCAATTTATGGCCTTAGTTTTTTTTTAATTTTTCAACTTAGTCGGCTATTAGTTGTTAATATATATGATTGCGTGGAAGCATTCACTGTAACATAGTATAGTCCTGTACAGGATGTAACTTAATGGAATCTTTTCGTCCTTCTCCAACTGGCATATTAACTTACAACTCAGCTCACAGGCCAATACGGCGATGTGTAAATAGCATTTGCAGGTAAAACCTACATGTGTGTAGACTTTGTATAAACGAATTAGGAGTATGATTAGTAACGGTGCTGTTGCAGAACAACAATGTTGTCAAATGATGACGATGATCACCACGATCTTCGGCAAAATGATGCCACACCGTCGTCGAGTTTGAGGTGGTGGTAATGTATTGACGGTCCTCTGACGCTTACCAAATTGGGATCGTATGACGAAACCCACCGGCCTCCTCTGCTCTGCGTGATATCGAAACATTATCAGCATCATAATCACTTTCAGCAGCAGTCGCCTTAAGACGGACTCAATAGCAGAGTCCGACATTTGCAGTCAGGATCCCAAATATGAAGTCCTTGTCGCGCAATAGCCGATACCTGCTGCTATAGCGGCTACCTACTACGGCAAATAACGGAAGCGGAAGAAGAAGGCTATTTACTTCAGTATGCCCATTAGCTAGTTGTGGGTCGGTTTTAAATAAACTACCGAGAGCCAGCTTATAATAACAGAGTATGATTTATGTTACAATATTATAACAATATAGAGATAGTTTACCGCCTGTCAACTTTAGCCAATACTAGTAACAAGCAATTTATACACAAGTATGCGTGTGTCTGTTTTCGGTCTCCTCCTCGAATAAACAAAGAAAGCAACTACTGAATCTATGTAGAAGGGGTAATATTCGGACGAATATATGCATAGTGTCCTAACAGCAAATTAAACGAAATTTTTTTATATAGTTAGTAATTGTCGTATTTGTCACCGGCGCTATATCAATTCGTCACGGCACTGCTGCACCATCAAAGCAATCTAATCCTTGTACATTTTCAACTTATTAGACATAAAAAGTATGTGCATATATTTGCGTTTAAGTAAGAAATACATTAAAGTTGTTGTTGGATAACTTAATTGGGCTTTATCGCCAGATTCTCGCGATTCTGCAATGGAGTTGGCCGTGTTAGCTTCCATTTTGATCAGTCAATCAGTTAGATTCTAGTAATTACGCTACTAATGAAACGGGCCGACTCTTGAAGCGCCGCTCAATCTTCAGGTGATAATACGTTATCGTTATCGTAGTCGACCGAAAAGGCGCTAGTTTCTTCGATAGCTTGAATGAGGCACAAGAATCGCTCTCTTATCCATCTTCCGATATGTTTTACTTTAGAAAAGATGAGACTATTTTGCCCTTATTGTTAGCTGACCAGAATTATGTGCATGTCCCCATATCGAAATCTCATTTTTCAAATGAAAAATGCCTCTGAAGGGCGAAAGCTTGACATAGCGTTGTTCTACCTTACCGTTTTTTTACTAGACGTTAATCGATAGATCTATACGAGCTAAGTAATGATGCAGTACACAACACTACAAGACGCTAAAGTGGGTATTTCGGTATGAAAATAGTCAAAAACACATTAAAAGATTCGCTTGATCCACGTAACAATGGGATGAAAATGCGTGTCGAGCTACTTCTGATAATTTTTTCAACGGATTTCTGTTAAATGTCAATTGAAAAGTTGTAGCGCCTGATATGACGAATATTTTAGCTGAAGATGATATATGTTTATAGTTTTTTTCTAAATATTCTCTAAAAGATTTTTTCAAAGAATTATTAAAATACGGAAAACCTTTCTTCTATGTAAAGTACCGTGTTGTTAACGCCAGTTCTTTACAGCGATCTATCGATAGATCCTGATGAACTAAGTAAAAACGCTTTACAGTATAGCTTTTTATAGCTTAAATCGATAGTCCGGCGTCACAAAGGCCAACAACCGAACGTAGTAGTTTTTTTTTCAATGTGATAAATGTTTTTACGTCGAGTTCTATGTATTCTATGCGTATTCTTCACGAATCGAAATGTAATACATGCTCACGTACATAGATGTTAGTTTTCGGGTCAAAACATGGTTTTACACGTTTTAAAACCTGATTTTGACGCCAATCGATAGATCTCGACGAACTAAATACACCTATAGAAATTAATTACAAAGTTACGAAAACCCGGTTGGCCGTTTAGGTTTGCCTACGCCACGATGGATTCGAGTAGTTCTTTGAACGAACTCCCAACAAATGTCGATTGGAAAGTAGAAGTGGCAAATATAAAGTTCATAAAGATTTTTTCATTAATCAGTTTTAGGGAGGCGTATTAAAATATCAAATAAACATATGTAACTATTTTACATGCAACATCCGTTGAAATTTAACAAAAGGACGACTCGGTCTGCGTATGTTCTTCAGAGGTCAGCCAACAGATTGTCCTACTCACCGTTGACGAACCCTTAAAAACACCGAATTCACGCAGTAGAATTGTATTGAAAGCCGGCATACCACATGCGAGACCCACAGTTGACTGACCCCCCTTAAAGGACAGGCTGTGGAAATAATTAGAGAAAGGTAACTATTTAGGTGGCGCACGGTAATTGCAACGGAATCATCATCAAGGTGCACTTGACCCATGGTTTTCATTGGCCTAAGTAAACGTATCAGATTAGTTAGAACAGTCGATAGAAAATAAACGTCGGACAAAGTAGCAGGTTCGTTTAATGATTACTAACATGATCTGTCTGGAAAACACCCACGCCGGAACACCGTGCTTATCTGTTTGGAAAAAAATCTAGTATCTAACAGGTTTTTTTTTAATTTTCCGCAACTTTTGTCGATTTGGCCAACAAAAATGTCAGGTATCTAAGCTACGACGCTAAAAAAATGCACCAAAACTAATTTCTAGTAAGTTCTAATAATAAGAATAATAACTTGAGAGAATTTGGGGATTTTCAGAAGATAAAACGTTTTTTCTTTGTCTGTTTAGGATTATTCCTTGGACTGTTATCGCTTACTGGCCGTACGTACCGTTTCCTATTCTGTTTAGCTGCTACTGTTCGCCTTCAGCGTTAGTTGTGGCTCGTCCGCCTTTTAAATAGCCTAGCTAAGTAGATAAACCGGAATGAAGAAGACAGCTGTGGTCTTCATTTTCGGAACAAATCGATTACAATTTTTTGGTGTCACTCGACGTGAGCACCACCATTGGCTCCATCAATCTATCCAACTATCAGAACCAAGCTACGATAAGCCACTATAGTACATTTAGAGAATTGAGGTGGCAAATCAAAGTGTTTTCTCAATTCTGTTTGTTCTTCTTTTAACTTTTTCAACAATTCTGGCTAAACGGCGTACAATGGTATTATTGAAATGGCACCCTATTCTTATTCAACATTTAAAAACTCTTAAAAATGTACTCATCTATTTGTTGAAACCCAGGGACGTTTCTTAAAAAATTGTCACTCAACGTCGTTTATTGCATACGGAGTTTTTTGCGATGAATGTTTTTGCTATAACCGACAAAGGCAACTAGTGCGGGGGGCATAGATGGATCTACGTACGAAAAGGAGGCCGAGATATCAAAACAAAGTTAAACATTGATAGTGCTCCTGTTTTTGAGGACACCTTGAGCAATAGTCGACGTGTATACAACGACGTATTCCAATTATATTGTATACGATACATCACACGATACATGGTTTAAAGACAAGCGGCATCAAGTGAGCCGTATTTATTGCTAAATCTCAAGGGTTGAAAAAAAGTTGCGATATAGTCAGTGGTATAATGGCACATACAAGTAGAACGAGAACGGTACAAGCGTCCGACGCACCATACATATGCCAAGATGATTTTATCTGATGACCTTATGTTTTTTGTTTCTTGTTGTTACTGTTTTGTCAATGCCTCTCTAGTAACTCCATTGTTGTTAGGTGTTGAGAACGCAGTTCGCTATCCGCGGTTACGTTCCACGGCATTATCTTTGTCCACATAATAACCGACCAGCAGCCGTAGCAGCAAAGGGGCAACAACAGCTGCTCAAGGAAAAGCAAATGACTGCCAGATCAATTCAAGGTCAGTATTACCATCGTCACCACTGCTATTGTTAGCACTGTCGTCACGACCATCATATTTTCTTTTATACATATGGAACAAAAAGTAAAAAGTGAAACTCACGGCGTGTCTAGCCGTGATCTGCGCGGACGGACCAACGGCCGCAAATAGACAGATGTGGACACCTGCTTATATACCTACGAAAGTAGTAGTGATGCGTTGCTATTATTGGTTATTGCTGCTCTCGCTCATCCAGTTATGGTTAAATAATAGTAATTAATAATAATAATGTGATTTTACCAGAACTCACGATTCTCCATAAGCGGTATGCCCCTACGACAGGAGGCAGAAGACCGGACAACTGTACAATAACGGATCGGCTCAGAATGCAATTGACCACCTGCAGCAGCATCAGAAACAAGATCATAAGAAGCGCCAACGACGACGAAGACGAACTAGCTTATTAGCAAAACAATAGGTAAAATCCCGCAGAAACGTGCCGTTATGTGGGTAGGTAGACATAGCAGAACGTGTTCTTGTCCTATTCCTAAAACGAGAAGGTCAGATCAACCAAACTAATCAATCTTTGTTTTCGGCTTCAACTTATACCCATTTACGGTCACCACCTTCATGGTTGTAGAACTAGCTTTCATCTACATCAGCGTGGGAAATACCACACATGGAACGTCTGTGGAGGTATTATTCTCTTAGTTTACTTATCCTAGTTAAGTTGAGTCGAGGTTCTGCCGCAAAAGCTTAGCACACCCGTCCCTTTTTTACCTATTCGCTGCTCATCCGTTCTCGTTGCCTCGTAGTCTATGTTATAGCTTTAACTTACTCGCATATATTCTGTAAATCGACGTACCGCTCTAAGTTAACAAGTCACATTGTAGTTCACATAAATAATCCAATCACTAATAAGTCGAAATTATATGTACATCCCTATTCGAGAGACTCCAGTTGATCCGTTTGTCACGAACGTCATCGTGAAAATCGGGCAGGCCGACATCAATTCCGCAGGCAGCGGAGAATTAGGTGTCTCCGTGGATGTGCATGTATATGTGTGTATCAATGTCAGCTTGATACGGATAAATCGTACGACGGGATGAACTTACATTTCGTATGTGCCTTAGCGTAACTACAATGTAAACACGAAGGAAAAGGACATGCCATATATTCTAGTATAAACCATTTGCTTTCTTTGCAAAGCATAGATCTAAACGGATGATAGGACGACCAGCTTCAGAGCGTTAACTTCGTCGATGATTCAGAGGGATACCGCAACGAAATATTTCAGAGCTGCCGTGACAGCCCTAAAATAATTCAAAAGACGAATCAAATTTGGTTAACCTTCATTTAATGTATTATGTTAGTTTTATTTGTACCAGACTACTTTTTCACGCCACTTCCCTGAGCCGGCCGTTCAGCAGCTATTTTCAAAGCTTCTATTTCCGTGGGCGACCCTGCGGTAGTAACAATTGTAGGATGTTACCTGAAATTCTATAACCTGTGACAGGATATTTAATATTTTGCGCAAATAATCTATTCCAAACTGATACTACTAATAGTACTAGCTAATGTCCGTACCACGTAATCGGCAGCAGACTTCAAACTGGAAGTGCGCAGTCATTCTAAACCGGAATCCGTCAACATTTTTTTCGCTATTTAACCACTACAATTTTATACTTGTCGATAGCGTCTTTTCTACTACTAACTTAAACTTCTTTTTATCGATTTACTAATATTAATAGCATTACTATAGTTTACGCGGCCTTTATTATATGCTGCAGACGCAAGCGCTTGTAAGATACGGGTTCATTGTTTTTCATCATGTATCGTTATTATGCTGTGACCGTGCAGAATAGTTATATAATTCTGCATGGTCACAGTACAATAGTAATATATAATAATAATATGATAATTAACCGCTAGCATCATCGAGATATGTATTCTCGCTTGTTGCTAACGTCACTTATTAGAACTTAATCCTAAATTCATCTCTAGTTAATTAATTAGAGATTCTTCATCTCTAATTAACTAACTAATTCGTATAGGTTTTTATAAACATATTATTATCAACTCTTTCACTCTTTTCAATCTTTCCAGAAAAGTTTGAAAAACAAAAAATCAAACAAACCATCCTCTGAAGACCTGTCTACCTAACATCATCAATAAAGATAAGTCGACAACAAATTATCGTAAAACATAGCTAAAATCACGCTGAAATGTATGCTTTTTAAATCACGTTTTTACCGATCTATTCGGACGTAATAGCTGTTGGAACGTCATTTTTTGTTTATATATCACTAAGTGTTTTACGCAATGCGACGGTCAAGCATATCCGGTGCTTAAAATACTTGTTGAAAGATCGCTTCTTATCGTCAACAATCTTGGACAATTTACGCTGCCATTGGTGAGAATGCCGCCTAGAGATAAACACAATCGGTACGGAATAACGGAACACCACTGTTAGAAACACACACGATAATCGTATTACGAATTCGTCTGGTAAAAAGTGCTTGAGGAGATATTATAGCCGTCTCCCGTCTTGATGTTATTATGAGAAAGATGAAAAGGCCCTTTACCAAAAAGTTAAACATACTAGTCGCCGTTTTGGGGGCGGACGGGGGGGGGGGGGGGAAGGACTTCTTACCAATGATTACCTTGCGGCGTCGAAAATTGCCGGTATTACGTTAAAATGCCACATCTGTTGCTGATTAATTCACACACCGAATACATAGGACAACAACGCATGGTCGCTACAGCGAAGTGAGAATGATTGAACTTTACACAAGAACGGTACTTTTTGGGCAGCGTTTGTTAAACAAACAAAACCGGAATACAAACAACGCGTGAACGGACTTCTGTATGGAACGCACAGCTTATAAGCTATCTTTAGCTATGACAACATTGGGACCCGTTTGAGTTTACCGTATCTCGAAATTGCCACAGCGGCAAACATATGCCTCTCTCTCTGCGTTCAGTACTGCGTTACCGAACGACAGTAAATGTTAGAAGAGGCTTCGCCCAGTAAATCAATGTCAAAGTTAAACCTAAAACCTACTACGTAGCGTCGTTCGCTTAAATGGGACAGTTCTGGCAAAAATCATTAGGATCTGACATCTCTATTCCTAATAGCAAATATGACCGTCTTAGCTATATATATTTTAATAACAACAGCAACATCAACAAGAGCAGTAGCTCGAAGTATTCACTTAGATAGTTTGTTTTGCCTATGTATACGTTTGCTATATCTGATCGCACTAATGTAGTACCATTTCACTAGGTCTTATTGACGATATACTGCTCTATTTCGCGTGTTTCGTTAACATGGGCGCCTTCCCCGCCACTGTCGTTAAATCACCTTGATTTAACATCGGATCAAGCTGAATCTTTAGTGCACGACGAAGCTCGGACTGAACACGCCGTTTGCTGACCACAGTCCTCGCAGCCGCAACAATATCACCGAACTAATACATACGTTCCTATATGACGTCTGACAAATTTGGCGGATAGATACGATAAGAGCATTGCAGGCGCAAGAAAAGGAGAGAGCCGGGGCGGGGGCGTTCCCATTATCCCGCCCTAGTATTACTGCTACTACCAGTAACACTATAACTACACTGCGGTAGATGTGGACAACAGGTATTCTTTGTCAGTTTATTTCATAGCATACGCTAGTGCGATGTTCTTCTTGGCCATGGCTCTTGCAGAACGTGCATCGTAGAGTCCATTCCTGGCTGAAGTTCATACGGCCAAGTGCGAACTATATAAATGTATTTCCAAGCGGGTGCGCAGAAGACGCAGAAAAAATGACAATCTTCGCAAATCAAGCGTTTTGGTAACGACAAGTAACCCGAAATGTATATGTTACGAGCTACTTCAAGCCAGTATCACCATCGTGCGCTCGCCTTTTGCAATCGCATGACGTATTAGGTAAAACCTGTCTGCAACAACAACAGAAATACAATAGGCTTTATGCAGCCAACAGGAAGTGACCTGTATTTTAAACGCACCTGGACCGAGCGTCACAGGTGTAAAATATAATACGCGATAGCTCAACTTTTTCTTAAACCTTTTAAATGTAGTTACCCAGCGTTGAGATACAAAAAAAAGGACAAATGAATCCTGTTTAAAGGTTTCTTTAAATGATCCGCTGAATCTCTCAGTAACGTGGCAAAGGTTCATTCTGGCAGTCGGCTTCTACTGCACTCTAAAACCTGTTCCTGGATACCCAATAATTCATTCTATTTATAGCAAAGTTAAAAAACTGGTTACCTACTATTTTTATCTAAACGTATAGTGACTGTTGAGTGATCATGACGATGACGATACTTGATCTAAGAATATGTTCCGCTTGTCCTTTCGAAATGGCAAAAAGTTTAGACACTCCTGTTCCCAGCGCTCTTAGCTCAAGCTTTAAAGGATCTTCCGCTTTTATAATCTACTTGAAATATCAATAGGGTTCATTTGCTCGTTAGAGCAAGTTCAAAGGAATATCCAAGAAGATAAACACCGCCGCTGACCTAATGGGTTTTGTATGTCATCTAACTGCCAGATGAACGGCAGCTACTATTGATGTTGGAGACAGTTACTATTGATTGTTACCACCTTATACAAAGGAACGTTGCGAAATCTAGGTATTTTGTTTTCTTACTAGCAATAGATTTCCGGATACGCTAAGCATTTTCCATGAAATCCTTTGTTTCTAATGATCGAGTATATGCACGGCAGGCCAGTGGCTACCCTACATAGTTTTGCCTGTTTCATTATTCACTTAATCATGGTTAAAAATGTGCATTACACGATAATGATAATAGGACCTTATTATAACAGGCTCCGGTGGCCTGAATTCTATACACAGATTCGTACTCGGAATTCGAGAGAAAAGATTTTTCATTGTAAATTAGTTTCAATCATACAATTGGACTACTAGCGATTTTGACAGACATGGCTGCACGTAATGAATAGAAGCAACAATACGGACACTTTCTAAATAGGCAGAGCTTATGTGGGGAGGCTGTATGGAGTTGGTGCCCATTCAACATTGCATCGAAATGGCTAATAGATTCATAAAATTAAAATTAACTCGTTCTTTCAAGTTTCTGCTTAGAGAATGTGCCCAAAAACGTTGACATTTTGCCAAAAGTTCCTGGAAGAGGACAAGTTAAGAGCGCCGAATGAGATACGTTTACATATACATCGGCCGATCGTCGTAAAATACAAAACGTATTTCGGTTGGGCTTGACAACATTTCTTACTGCCAATAAATACTATTTGGGCATGATTTTTGTACTATGTAGGGTCTGGTTCAACGACGAAAACACAACTCTATCACTAACAAAACCATCTATCTGAATATAACATGCCACAAACTGAGTGGGATGAAAAACGCCTATTGGTGAAATAGTGGAAACCCTAGTAAAGGAAAATTTTGTAACTCAGTCGAAAAGCGGAGATCTTCTACCGCACCGTAAACTGAACTGCTCATGCCCAGGACCCGGCTTCCAAGCCTGCGAATCTGCATTTATGCCTCTGTTCATTTTGTATATAGACGCGTTATCATAAACACGATAGCTCTTTCTGGCCGAGCTACGAACGGAACGTTCAACAATGAAATTTAGAATCGTGTTACTATCGTAAAAGCATTGACAAATCAAGCTAAAGACAAAAACACTATCGTCCGGATGTCTGTCTAGCCCTAAATCGATCAGCTGTAACCGAAAACGAATCAACGCCCAGCAATATTACCGACCGAATCTGAGGATCTCTCTTCTCAACCGTCCGCTCATGAATGTTCTACCTATCATCCATTTCCCCACTGAATTACTTTCTGAAAGGACTGAAGCTATATGCATTACCGAGATCAGCTAGAATGAGACTTTCTGTAGGATTGTAGCAATTTAATTGGTGCAGGTATATTGATTGTGATTAATACAGATATAGCATACGTTCGACCTTTTGGAATTGACGCATTCTCGAAGACAATAGCGGTAGACCTGGTGCTGCATAGAGCTCAATCCGTTGTACTTCAACCCCCAAAAGGCTTAGCAGGAGATACGAAACCACGAATGGCCAATCGCTTTGCTAATCGAAAAGCTTCTTCATACGTGTACTGTACAATCGCTCTTTCTTGTCGGAAATCAAAGGTGAGGCGAGTTCAACCTTCAAAAAATCCATTCCAAACGTCCAAAAAAATTTCGCAGTGGAACAGGACTATGGTAGTTTGCTACCGACCCGACAAGAGATCGCGATGTCGTCGACGTTGGTTCTGCAATGTACGAGGACGCAAACAACGACATGAAAATCTATGGAGCTCCTCCTGGATATGTGATGATCACATTGACGATCTCTCGCGCGTTTGAGCCTCAACATCTATCATTACCATTCCTAAACCGTGAACAGGGTGGATTACATGGTATGTTTCATAATATGCTAAATACTAGCTAGAATCGCATTTTACCTACTTGTGCTATAGGCAAGATATGCAAAGATGTAAGAAAAAACGATGTACGACCACTTTGTTCAGTACATTATTTCGCATAGGACCCTTTTCGTTCTAACAAAAAAAAAAAACCTGAAAAACATTGATGCTGACATTAAGCGTATTACTAATTAACTCGGAACGGAATAAGTGCCATACTTAAAAATAGACTGCAGGAGGTGACGGCCAGAAAAGGAACATTGGAGACAACGACATGGTTCAGAACCATTCGCAATCCACACGCGCGTTTAGGGCCGTCTTAAGGTTAAAGATAGTCGAAAATGTATTAAGAGACCAGATAAACAAAGCGGCAACCGGTCACGCTGACAAAGCTCGTAGAATTTCCGCTGTCACGTATCTGTTACATGAAGAAATTAGCGTGCCAGTCGATGACAATTCTAAAGGAACTGTGCACAGCCAAGATTTTGATCCCTCACTAGTTAGTGTCGAACGCTTCACTTACTAAGATTCGTAAACAAACGAAAGCAGACGCCCAACGTAGTTTCCCTCCCTGCCTTACGACGAAGGCAGAAATGCGGAACGGCCACCAGCAAACATTCTATTTTTAATCTTTTGACGTCCGCTAGGGAATGGCGTGGTTTCCAACCTATTTTTCACTGTCGTCGTCAATAGAACGTAAAATATCCTGTGCTACCTACAGTAATGTGCATAATCAAGGCCTAATCTATAAGGAACAGGATAGAATCAAGGAATCTACGAGGAAGGACTGAAACGCTTCGCAGTCGCATAGCTCTTAAAGACACTAATTGACTAAGCTGTCACTATAAAAAATGGAAAATATTTTTGCTGTATATATTTTTATTTGGCAAAATCCTACGAAAAATATGGTGCAACCAAGAAAATAGTGAACTGGATCATATGGACACGAACTTTCCGGTGGAAGTGGACAATATTTCTGCTAGTCTTCGAGTCACGTTAGGCTGCTTGCAGAGAACTACCAACATTGAGAGGACCACCATTACTCTACACTTTTTTTTTGGCCCTCGTATATGCCTGTTGTATACTAACTCACCAAAATATGCTATACCTAAAAATTCACAAAGTTTACGCACATGCTTTCTGAACCTTGATCTTGAGCATTTGTGCCGTGTTGCAATTTAAGCATCGAAGTCTTGATTGGGTCGTTGTTGTGAGGGAAGCGTTTTTTAAATCAGCTCTGCTACGAAAAGTCTAGACGCACTTATCGCCACTTCTACGAAACTACCGCATTAATGTGGTCAACGTTCCATGACTACACGAAAGATGAACCGAATAATGAGAATCTTTATTTTGGAAAATTTTAAACTATACACAATTGTACAAGTAACTAAATAAACCATGACCGTAAACATCCAGTAGGACAAATGACCCGTCGTTTTATTATTAGAACGCATGACATAGATCATAACGACGCATTTTAATTACTAGGGTAAAAATGTATAAAAATGTGTAAATACATAGACAGCATAACAGGGTGCGACCCTTATTGAAACAAATAAACGGCACGAGAAAGTCATCTAGGTAAATGTTACAATCGAGGCGTATGGGCTGCAACCCCCCATTTTTATGCCTCTTTGGTGCGAAGCAAAGTGTGTTACTATTATAGTCGGTCCTTAATCAAAAATTACGCAATACTAGAGCGAGATATTTGTGAACGGCTTTTGGTTTATAAAAGCGAATTATTTTACTTTGGGTTAGTACCCTACATATCGATAAAGAATCGGAAGATACTTCCTAACAACTGACAAACTATATGATATAGTTACAAGCATTTGTATCTGGTGAGACTGCCTTTTATAGCGATATCTGCCGCCACACCTTAGGGGATATTTTTGATGTTGTTCGAGCTACGAATGGATCTTTATTGCCACACGTGTGTGATTCTTTTCAGAGAACCGAAACATATGTTATTTCTTGTTCTTCCCAAACCTGTGAATCACGACTTTCCAGGTCTTTTCCACTGAATAAAGATCTTCCGAATACGGCATCACCTGAACGTCATTGGCGGCAAGCAGCATACCGATACTAGAAGTTAGGTGACAATACGGCTCATAGTACACAAGCACATTGCCATTATCTAAGAAGCAATTCCGTACTTGAGACACCATCTTGCTTTTCATAACTTGAACATATTCCAGCTGCTCTCGTATTCCCGTCTTTCACGTCCACGTCCGAAAGTTTCGTACTGAGATTCACCTGAGAGACAAATTCATTTAGAGCTCTCAACGATCCAGCTTTCGACTTGGTTTGCCCAATGAGGATAAACTCGCTTTCTTCGAACACTAAAGCGAGGTTTCCTGGCAGGTCAACCACCCTTAAACATAGCCTCTTTAAATCGGCCATAAAACGTAATTCTTGACGTAGCATATCTACGGTACTCTGTTTTTTCTGGAGGATCTATACGAGACAAATATATCATTTTAAAGTTGTTAAATAATCACACGCTCCTTCTGCTTCATAGCACATTTCTTATTTTCGATTCTTGTTACCTACTGTAGGCGAGAACACGGGGAGTTTTTCGCTCAGTTTCTCAGCAACATTGACGACCGCAGGATGGAAAGCATGAACATTTCAGCGGGTTTGCCCCACGTGCATTTGTTTAGTGGAACAACAGTATTTTCTGCTCTTGAGATTTATCTCTGACTTTTCCTATTTGACACTTTACGTACGGGAAGATTCCAAATCACCAGAAAACAAATCAGTTTATTCAGAACACCATGACTTAGTTCTTCATCGCTAACAACCGTTGTGTTGAACGGTAAGATAGGACGAGCTGGCTAAACGAGACAATAGCACGATGTGTAGATGCTGAACTCGTAGAGGTCTGATTAAAGGAAGCTTGCGATCGTTAAAATACCATATATCAGCCCTACATATCACATCGTTTGTCAGCAACTTGACGGATTGTTATCGAGATGCAAGCTGCTAGCGTAAAATAGAATAATGCCGTCTTCATAAGCCAAAATCCGTTCATCTCGCCTTGAAAGCTGAATCGATCTGAGTGAGCATCGGTTGTATATATTACTATAAAATCTTCTATAGCTTCAGTCATTCGAGATTATTAAGATCGGAACAAATAGCATTAGAATGAAAACCTTTTTATCTTACTCATTCAACGATTGACGAGGCGCAAAAAATTTAACCAAACTAGTATGTTAACTTGGTCCTGTCAATTGGCAGTAGAGTACTATAACGGAACACTGCTTTTCACCGTCACAGTTCCCCGTTGCTACAAAATCATACGTAATGCCTCACGTTTCTACCACTGTATAGCTTGTATTTTTTCAATTATTTTTTATTCACACAAATCGTCTCGTGTGCAACTGTATATAATACATCTATAATGCAACACATGCAGTTTACGTATAGTAAAAAAGAACACGTGAAGATATTACGGATACATTACTTCGATTTGTATTACATTAGGTGGGTAGTGCTACTTCCAAGAGGGCAGTTATTGTAAAGTTAAAGTATCAGTTCCAGATTCAATTCTTTCAAAATTTTACTTCATCTCAAGTTTTCATCTATTTACGTAAATTACTGTCACCGATATCGACGTACCGACGAACGTACTATTGAGCTCAAAATTCTCCTAGCCGCCGGGTATACTAACGCCCTCCACATGATACACATGGCTTCTAAACAGGCCAAGTCAACAATAGATGTCCTACTCGCAGGTATATAATAATACAGTCGTGAGAAGAAGTGCCGCCTGAGGGGACCACCTATGGAGCGGCGCGTGGCGGCGTGTATCTTACAGCTGACTGTCAATCACCAATAAATCAACAAGTTACAACAACACTGTACAGGTTACGTATGTATTTATATACGACATTTAATAAAATCAAACGTCTGCACAGATTATCTCTGGCTTTTCGTTTTTCTTTCCATGTAGTGATTGAGCAGGCACAAGGACAAAGGTGATACGAATGCGACCATCTGTGCCATGTCCATTGCCTACTCCAGTTTACGCTAACTTCTCCCTGGCAATTAAATAAACAAGTCTACTTACAGGTCTGGCTTTCGATCGATACCTGTTAGCAGCTCGACTATTCTACACTAACACTGTTCGAAAACAGTAAAAGATAGGGTCAAACGAATAACTAGATATTACGTGTCCGACGGATGGGGGGCCGCGTAGCTTCCCTAGGGACATCGCACGGGGGTGACGACAATGATTACAGGATCTGATTTGACCCGATCAAATTGGATTGCAATCTTGGAATAAGCTTTGGTAACACTGACTTTGTCTGTGACACCGATAACCCGGCGACGAAGCAAAAGGTCGAGGTGAAGACAACAACAGTGATTCAAGTAATGTCCGTAGCACTGATGGCACGTGTATTATTGAAAGTATTAGCACGAGTATTTGTTATTACGATACCGACTAGTGTTGTTTTTTTATCTGTGCGCCAGTTGTTGTTGTTATTGAAGAGAAATCAGTATGGGTGGTAGACACATGCTCGCGGAATGGGAGCTGCCGCACTTTCGTCGCCCGCTGCGGCTAGAAGTATCGAGGCGTTCGACTAGTACCTGGTGATGCCGTTACAACGGCGGCGACTGTGGCGGCAATTATGATTGTTCCAAAACGTGACGACTTCCGTTTACGATGGCAGTGCAATCGAAGTAATAGACGGCGCAAGCAATGTAGCAGAGCGTAGTAACAGATGAAACTGTGCGCGGCGTAAACAGTGCATATAGTCAGTACGTGGTTACCGCACAATTGTCGCCAGTGCACTGCTGTTACCTAACGACATGACTGACTATTAGTAATGTTCGTCACAATTACGTAACGACATTGATGCTCTTGATCTATAAGGACCTGAAGTCACAAATGGAGAAATGACAAACAGAAGAAGCCGGACCTACCCTTCATTACTCATCATTATAATCGGGCTAGAGTTTACTACTAGATAATGGCACCTCCCCGTTAACTACTAGGACTATAGAAGTTTCCTATTTAGTCTGTTAATAGCTTGTGCACTGTCCAGGCAGAGCATCGCCACTCTCGTACGATGATGGAATATATTATTATATAGGCAACCGTCGTGTTACTGCGGGATGTATTCACCCGTATATTCATGCTCAGCGCGGTAATGTAGGGGTGGCACCAGTTGTATAAGAAACGGGAGATTGAATAGAAAAATCGACATTACATCACACCCGTAAATTTATCAATAACGGAAGATAATGACGATTATCAATAATGAACAGCTTTATTTATATTTTCTAATATAGGCTAGCTTACCTACTGGTTCCACGCGATCTATCAGGAGCATCGTTGGCGAGTTCTTCGAAAAGCTTTGACGTAGTTGAAAGAACAAAAATTAGCGTGAAGATCGACTGTTGTCAATTGTGGAAATAATTTGCATTATAGACGCTCCATCTTCTCTATGTAAAGCTGATCCTGAGTCAACAATGGACTTCCTTACGAATTCAGTATTTACCGTGCACCGAACATTTTAGAATGTAGAATTTGTTCGAAATACGGGACTAGTTCTCTCTAGGCCTTGATAATACGGGACTCTAGGCCTTGAAATATAATGCAATAGACAATGAAATGCTTACAGATGATAAAAACAATCCATGACCAGACGTCTAGCTGAAGGCTAGGCGCTGTTGTACAGCTCTATGAAAATTGGCAACGCGCTCGTTCAATCAAAATCAGAGTTCGAACTCAAAAAAAAGAAAAGAATTCATCAAGCAGTGCACGGACATACATGAATCCGCACGTTCAGGAGTAAAAAGACAACAATTCTGTGCTGGTAGACAATCGCTGTGGATGAAAAGGCAAATCTAATTAGCGACAGGTAAAAATTAAGTAATATGAAATCTGCTACCAGGAATTAAGCTAGGAAGTTTTCATAGTTGTGGTAGTAGCAGTAACTAGCTTCTTGAAGAGCCTATCTTTCGTCCTGGCTATCGTGAAGTGCTAGTACCGTTGTCTAGCAACTAGAGGGTTACAGGGAAGATCCAGGTCTGTAGCTATGAGAGGAGACATTTTAAGCCGCTAGTAAAAACACGACCTGTAATAAATATAATAGACCTTTAAACTGCTCGGTTCCCGCAAATTATTCGTAGGTAAACTGAAATATAGGTAGTCGAGTCTTTACATCATGTTAGCAAAATCAATGTACGGAGCTGCCTATTTGACCCTACCCTAGCTTCAAATAGAATTTCCAGTAAAGTTCTAGCTTTACATATTACACGAAAATTCGTAAAGGCTCTCAAATGTATTACGTATCCCTTCAATGGTACACAGGCGAACAGTTTGCCTAGACACCAAAAAAGTTCACTAACTAACTTCCTTACAATTAAGACTAATTGCTTAATGTTTCTGCTTGCTTTTTCGGATTTCCGATGAATAATACAAGTCTGGCTCCGTATGCCACCACTCCGGGAGGCATCGAGAGCCAATTTTTTCCGAGAGCTTCGCAAGGTGTTTTCGCCGCGTCGACGGTTAACAGCTTTGTTTGGTTTCAGGGGTAAGTACATGATGGCTATGGCCAAAAGTAATTATACATTACTTAGTATCTGCTGTGGCATAGATATATTAGGCGCATCAGCTATAGGCACAAAGCATCAATTACCCGTAACACGATGTCGTTCTATCGAGCTATTCAGTTCTTTTTATATTTCTGATATACCACCTATTAGAACTCGAAAATCATTATCAAGGCACTAAATGCGATATTTCTATCATCATACAGACAGTTGTTCAAGCTCTGGCTATATTAGGGTTTTATACTTCATGTATATCAAAGTGGAAAAATGATGTTATCTCATATCATATCCGTCTCTTGTAAAATTTAAGAGAACCTGAAGTCGCATTTATTCTACCGAAATGTCTATACATGGGTGTATATAGCATACACAATATTTGTGCTATAGAAATGTTTTACGAAATAATCACTTCAACCATTGTCGCGTTTTCTAAGCGCCCTAGGGACTATTATTCATGCCTAGAAGCCTTGTTCAAGCCTGTATGACTGTGAACAGTACAACGGATCGATAAAAAAAGATCAATTTAATTACTTCAGGGTCATCTTCCGCGTTCCTCACTTCTTCCGACGCGTTACGTCCACTGTGGCTGAACCGTCGACACCAAATTCGGCCCCTTCTATCTATTCGCGGTGCACTTTCTTCTTTAATATGTTTCCTGCAATCGCTGAGCCAACTTCACAATAGCCCGTGGCGTTGCCTATCAATTCCACAAATTGCTGGGGTCCACTCCTTGGGTTGTAATCTCGAGCTTTCTTTGCTTCCCTTTTTTCCCTTGCTGTATTTCTGGTTTCCTCAAGTGTCGCTAAGTGTAGGCCGAGTCGTCATCTGCCTTTAAATCACCGTAGATGGAAATTTTCAACAGGGGCTGATTTTGACGAGACAATTTTCAAAAGTTGTATCTCTTGCTACAGCTTAGGGGAAAAGCTGATTGAAAACATCACTCGGCAACCCAGTCACTTTTTAATGTCCGCCATAAGGTAAGATCTGCCCCTTGAAGTGGAGGCCAATTCTTTCTTTCATATAATTTTTTTTTAGTCATGTCCCTTTTCTTTGGCCTGCTTGACCTGTGTCATACAAACGTTTTCTTTTCTTGATTTTTGGGACTTCAACGCGGTGTCTCATGTAATAAATCTGTTTCAAATTTATGTCATCGCAATACTACAGAGATGCCGACCATGCGATATGCTTGTATAATGCAGAGTGCGGCCTTTTTCTAAACATTTCAAAGTGGTAATCTGTTTTGCTCCGGGTCTAGTGTCTTCGTTATCCGCACCTAAGCTACAACAATTGTGTCCGCGATTGACATCTGATGTAGCCTGCATACATGTACCATACTAATTATAAACTATAACAGCTTCGATGTTCTTCGCAACTTTTTCCGGTATGTTTGCAAGCGGCACATCGCTAACTAGGCATTTTGTCATAAATGATTATTATTATTATTACAATTACCAATTCTTTTCCTATTATTGTACAGGCTTAGTAGGCCAAACCCGCTTCGCTTTCCGAATTCCTTCCATTTTATATGTCCGTGTTTCTTGCCTAAGAGCAGTTCACCTTATCTTGGCCTATGTTCCGTCCCAATGAAGATTTCTCGATGTCTCTTCTGGCTTTTTCCGCCGTTTATTGTTGCTTATCGATGTTATTTTGTCCGGCTTTCCCTCTCAATAGTATCGGCAGTGCAGCGCGTAGCGTACAGGCACGCCGTAGGCGGTTCATTACTTATCCTAGACCCGGAGTCTGTCGCGCTACCTCTGGGTATTTGTTTCAACAGCACGCTCGGTCGAACTGCACGAATCTTTAGAATATGAGTGCATTAGCTAGAGGCGTGCAATTTTGAGCGAGATGTTGTAGCCACTTGTATTGTGTGGGACTTCAGTCCATCTTTTTGCTAAAAGTATCGTCGTTCGAGCCCGTGTAACATTAATTGAGCGCATTGTGATATACATAATTAATTCGTTGATTTTTGCGGATGGACCGGTTATTCTATAGGACCCTGCACACTATTAATGAAGCTATCACCGATCGTCAAAGAAGTCGTCACTAATCGCACTCGATGCAGGAACGATTAGCAGATGTCGTATATTTTTTGACTGTTTTTACCTCACTCTCGGCGCATTTTTTTCAATATTCAGGCTCTATTTTTTTTAATGCAGCATCATTTATGTAAAAAATTCATCAGTTACGTTTAGACCCACTAGCCTGACACTATTTTTATATTTTATATATTTTCATATTTTATTTATATATTTTTTTAACTTTTTTTGCTTTCTGGTCATCATTTTTCTTTCCTTATTGTTGGCATTTTGAAATTTCTTATACGATGCCACTGTAGTTTCGGAGCATTATTTCTGTACCTCTCTCATTGTATCTAAGGTGAACTTAAGTCTTTTTTTTATAGGGAACAGCCCATCAGCTGGGTACATCTGAAATTGGTACCAGATAAAACGACGATGGAATTTTTTTTCATTTTTGCGCAGATTCCACTAATCGACCTCGAATGGTGGCAAACAAAGACGAGTAGTAGAACAATTACAATTAATCTATGAGCATACCAAAGGCAAAGCCTTTGTTGGCAGATCATAACATTTCATAGTAATTTATTGGACGCATATGCCTCAGCGGGATTCGTGGACAGACCGCTTCAAGTGGTGAAGTTTTTTCCCCGGAAAAATTTTAGGAATAAACTAAAATGTGTACGTTTTCGAGAGCTTATATTGAAGCCATGGACAACAATCGGTCTGTATTTACAGTAGCGACAGACTTCTGAGAGGCGAGAACCCTTGTCTAGCAGATTCACTGTGCAGCTAGCCTGTTTCAAACACCCTACCCGCGATAAGGAAAAACCTATGAGCTCACCAACGATATATTTGAAGAGATCGCCTCATCAACCATCCCCAATCAACAGCCTAATCAACAATTGAAATCGTTTAGTGAATCGTTGGAATCGAGGAAGATTGTTTAGAGCATTCACGTTCTGCTCATTTACGCAAAGCCTATAAAAAAATAGGCCACTTGAAGCGAACTACACTTGCGTTCTACGTGATCTGGTTCAACACCAGTTCATACTGGGTTCCAGCAATGAACAATGTTCATGAATCATTAATAAACAATACATACTAGTTGGAAATATACTGAAGTGATTCAGTAGTCTAGGCTACCAAATGAGCTACTATTTTAATAATAAGAATTGGGTAATTCCAATTTATTTTGACACCTTACACACTAACGCGTACACAAACTTCCACATCGTGCGTATTAATCGTAGACTGTATTATGTTCTTAATGTACCTTAACGTACTAAATTAAAAGGGAATTTCCGATAGAAATTTCGTTTCAGCACGACGATTGCATATGTGTTCCCTTCGGGTCTGTCGTGTCCTGGATCAGTTCAAGAACGCCATAGCTTCTATCGGTCAGCATCAAAAGCATTCGTACGAGATTATGACAAAGGAATCAACGTTTATCTCCGCGAGCTCTCCAGACACCTTTGAGGTGCACGTGCGAGGCTAATTATAGTATTAAATCAACATACTATAATAAATATGAACGAAACATTAGCGCTTGTCATCTATATGTAATCGTTGACAGTATATATCGGAAACCGAGAGGAAAATGAAGTACAAAGTGGTGTAGTTGAAAGATATATCGCAGTGACTACAAAAAGTGAGTGCGTCGGATACGGGCTGAAACCAGTTTTGCAAGTACTGATACCACTTAAGCATGCAGACTTTTATAGTCACCATTAATCTGAGGGTTAATTACGTTACGCCAATTAGTTTTCACTGTCCCTATTCACCTGCTGACCCCTTCGTTCTCTGAACTTCTCCAACGTCTCGGCGTTCTTCTGCAGTATCGCTTTCTGGAGGTGAAGTTTTCGTGAGATTTTTAACGCATTTCTCAGTGTTGTGCACAGTTCTCCTTTCAACCGATCGAACGTACCGTTCGCGACTAATCTAACACCAAGGCTACTCAGAAATGTACGATGCGTATCCTAAAAAGTTGACCTAAACTTAATGATTTGCTCCTGAGGACTTTTTATATAAACATCGTTTGTGGGCGTGTAGTCTGTCCAGGACATCGCATAATTGGCCCGCTGTACGAGCGATTGTTCTCATTGCTCATCTGCGAAGGAACACCGAATGTAAGCTACCTTTTTTTTCTGCTTTTCTAGTGCTTCGTAGTGAGGCGTGACGTACTCTTTCGACTTCTAACTACAGCTTTTTCGTCTTAGTTCTTCCAGGTTATCATTTCTTGCCTTTGAACCTCATTTGTTACTGTATGGTTGCCCTGGCCAATCTTTCATTGGTACTTAGGTAATGACAAAAAAACCGACGGTAGTGGATTCGTGGTGCACCCATTGTCTACGATTTTCCTTTTCCTGGATACTTCGTGAAGAGGGAATACAAACCCTTGTTCGTATAAAAACTCCGAATGAGTGCTATTGTATGCTGTAATTAACTCATTTGAAAGCTTCCAGCCAAGATGAAACATACTGGCTGACATGCTATAAGACTAAATTAGGTTACACCGATAATCGTTGAAAATCTATTTGCCTATTTAGTCTAGATACTCAAGCTGGTCAGAAGTACATCTATATATGTATATACGCATTTCGATTTTAGAGCCGAACCAATCGGCACTAGATTTCTACGCTAACAATAGTTATACCATTGTAAAATACCACACTTTACCATCGTAAAATATAATAGCTGATTGCAGCCAATCATTGACGGGTAAAATGCTCATGTAACATTAACATTTTGCAAGTGTAACCAGCTGCGACAAAACCAGGCGAATCAAATCGTAGGTCTTCAATCAGGCATACTAATGAAGAATGACAAGGCGACAGCTCTCATTCTTTGCGAAACCTTAGATATAAAAACATGCAAGCTACATTGTATGACGGCTACTCGTACCACACCTTGTGAATCGCGCATCGCAAGACCAGTGGAAGATATCGTATGTGAGGAAGATATCCCTTTTTTCCGTCGGGCAGCCCGTTATTAATGTCCTCAGGCACGAGTACCTCGTTCTTCCTCACCTTCTCGTGAAACACTTGTAGAATGTTTTGATGACAATTAACGTTCACCACCAGCTTCAAGCTTTCAGTTGATACAAAGATGAAACGATCCTATCGTAGAGACAAAGGTCTCTACCGGCCATTCTATAGATACTGGTAACGAATGTGATCTTGAAAATGCAAGAAATCCTAAATGAAGAAGACGTTTCTTACTCCGTTTTCTAGCTCTTTCATAATATTTTTAGGTACGGTTATTTTTTTACTTCGTTCCATCTCGCAAAGCCCCTCTGTAATGCTCTGGCCATGTTTAGCGCTAACCGCCAGCTTCAAGCCTGCCACTAACTCAAATGTAGCTCTACTGAAGGAACAAACATTGGAAGATGAGGCTTCTACAAAGGCCGAATCGAGCTCTGTGTGACAGAGGGAATGATCTTGCGAACATAGAAGCTGCTTGACTTTCTCGGCGAAGTGGTTGATTTCGAAACCAAGCTTTTGCGCGTCGCGTAAAATGACATCTCGGACTGTTCCACTAATGGGTTCTGCTTGCATGAAACATCCGAAGGTGGCTTGAAGCGCATCGCTGATGTCTTTGATGGATATCAGATGGGGGACGATATATAGGTGGGGAATGACATCAACGGCATAGATAGTACACGCTTGCACACACGACGAAGCCTCTGCTTTATCGTATCGATCGATAGTTAACAAGGCAAGACCTGGCAGTCGAGTATAGTGTACATTTGCTGTCAACACAGACTTGGAAGCGTCGTTTCCTTCATGGCAACGCTCCATTTGTGTGGTCATCGTTTGGATGATCGGCATCATCCGCGTCCAGTCGTCAACACACTGCTTTAACCGTTCTGGATATGGTAGTCTAAAGGTGTCGGTCGCCAAGAACGCCGATTTACTAAAGGCAAACCTATTAAACAAATAGCGTGTCACGGACGGCAGGTTGTCGAGTTGCAAACAGGTGTTTAGAACAAGCTTGGGTATTTGGTGACACTGTCCAGTAGCATTTTTGAGACGCTCCGTAGTCCGGCTTTGGTGACCGAATTCGATGCTGTATTGTTCCAAATATTCACGCAATTGTTGTATGTCCAAATTGTGGGTACAGAATAAAAGTAATGCGGCATATTTTTGAATCAGAGGTTCAGGCTGCGTACTCCAGAGTTGGTCCGCGATGTCGGTGTAGGACGCGGAAATCGGATTATCCTTACTAGGCACTTGTGCACGTTCTTCTTTTGACATGAGCATTCTGGTACTTTTTCAATATCGACAATTACATAAAAACAAAGAGAAATTTTAACTGTTTTACGCAACAGTAACGCAAATATTTCGTGGAAGCGTGATCGTGAAAAATTACCTATGAGTCATGTTATAGGGGCTGGTAACCTTTGTCCAGCTTGATAGAGCAGCTAACCTTACCTATACATCAAACAGTTGTTCGCGTAAAGCGATGCAGTGGCAATGATATATTTACCTGTGAGATGGTCTAGGTTTGAAAGCGGGAGTTGTATACTTAGTTCGTTTCGCGCTGGAAGGAACTAACCGGCCCACACAATACTTGACGGTATCCGACGTTGAACTTAGAACATCCAACATTTGTTCACATTAGTCACTTAATCCTTCCTCGTCATGAGCAAAAAATCTTCACGAACATACTAGTCGACATTAGGCCCATCAAAACTTTTTTCTTTATAAATTCCAAACATTTTAAGATATAAACCCGATCTAATAGCGTTTAAAAGTGTATCCCCTTCATATTTTTAGTTTAATAATGTTTCTATGAAGCGAGTAATTTGATAATCGCTGCGTGTGTATAAAGGCTAGATTTACTGTTGAACAAAAATTAAATGGTGTCATGTCACCGCCGAACTTTGCGCAATCTATGTTTAATTAAAAAAGCCATAGCTTTTTTGTATGAATCGGCTATTTTTAAGAATCTGGCACTTCTATGAATAGATGTAGAAACCGTCGGTATGTTTAGCGTTAGGCTATATATGTAAAAGTGTACATACCCAAACCTTCTGTGATACAAACACAGACCTCTCTTCCCGAAACGATCCTAATCTATTGAATTTTCCCTTTAGACGCGACTATACCCTCAATGTGGCACGGTGTTGAGTTTAACTAGGTCTGTCTATCCCGAAAGGCTGTCGCGTGATATATGACCTGTATCGTGGATGACAACAATGCAAACACGGATGACATCTTCGCCCTATTCTTGTAACTCACTTTTGAAAAATGTCACAATGCCGCGTTATGCGTTTCATTGACACGAGACTCACACAACATGAGATTCTCTCAAAGATTCTCGCAACATACTTATCTTTAGATCATCATTACAGTATACCGTAATACGTTCTCTGTATTATAGGTCAATTCCTCCGACTATCGAGACGGCCATGTTAGTCTACCTAAATTCGGTAACATGTTGAACTTGAAAGAGACACCTGTAGGATCACCGCAATGATCACCCACTTTTAAAAAACACGTGGCATTTTATTACAGTTATTCACGCTCGTCTGAGACGAAATGAGCTTTTTTTCTTGCAGTTTCGACATGGGTCGCTTCTAAAGCTAATTGAGAACCATTGCAAAAGTACACACATACGCCCCGACTCATCGTAGCAGCGCTACTACTACAAACAGCTACGTACCTACAGTCTGCAACTTGGAAACTTGTACAACAGATAATAGATATTTAATAATAGAATCGTTTTACGTACAGTGCTGCCTTCGTTAAGTGTTCATTGTTTCGATGGCTGCCCCTTTCCGGCACGAAACAAAGAGTATCTACGTACTACTACCACATTACGTCACTAAGCGTGCCTAAATTTACTAGGCAAACATGTTACTGCCATTGCGTCATTCCATGAGGACGACAAAGAGTCTACAAATTGCAGCAGAAGGCTCTGCGAAATAACAACGGTAATAGAAGCAATACACTGAATTTCTGATCAAGATTTGTTGAACTTTTACTTCCTGGTACACTAAGACCCCACGAACTATATCACGATAATTCTGATTGATCCGCTTTTGTGTGTGCCAGCAAGCAAAAGCTGCACGTTACCTTCAAAGAGCATATCGCTACTCAACTCACAAATTCGGTTGTGCCAAGCTGTCCATTGCTAAATTCTGTGTATGTCAGAAACCCGTTTCGACGGAAAATCAACGTATTGTACTAAAACATGTACAAGCAGCATCTATCACATATATGAATGACAGCTATAATATTTATCACGTTTATGTCAATAACTTGGTTAACAAATCATATTTGCCGTTAACTTGGCAAGCATGAAGGTATTCATGTCGATAAGAGCTAATCGCGCATGGCTCGCAGTGAAGTATCTGTAAAAACGTATCGGAAGCTTCGGGGCAGTGCTGTCTTGACGACTTCGGATGCTGGTGGAGGAGGGAAAAAAGACGACGACGACGACGACGGGACGCTTCTTAGGGAGCAACGTAGCAGCTAGCACGAAAAGCGTCGCATGCGTTTTCATGCTAACGCTATGTACGGGCTGCTACTGGTATGTAAGCATATAATTATTACCAAGGATGATGGTCACACCACTCTGTCGATTAGACTTGCCCATTGCCACTGAGAAAGGAAACACCAATATTACAACGGCGACTACGAACATAGCGTCGGCATTAAAAAAACGCAGGACGTACCCGACCAACAACTGCAATGAACGTCAACTATCCGATCCACTAGCATGACTAGGTGCTCGGATCATGCGTCACTATATGTTCCGGTTTGATCTGGCCGCTGACGGGGGTGTGCTTAGAAGTAGAAAAGATCTCCTTTTTGCGTTGCTATTGCCTGAAAAGGTCATGGTTTAATGTAAATCGAAATGTTACAAGATTCTCCATGCAATAGGGCGCCCAAGTTTTTATATCTCGAGTTGTACATTTTGCATTTTTAAAGCTATTGCAGAGACCGTTTAAATGGTTCTGCATAAAAACCCTTCATACGCATTCTTCATTGCAAATGAATTATTAATGGTAGTTAGATGAAAACAAAAGTATTTGCTCCCGCACGAGTCCTCCAGCTACATCGTGACAGTCATCTTTTTGAGTTTTTCCCGCCCTTTAAAAATTTTCGCTGCCACCAGCTCGAGGTGCACTAGATTTTTGTATGTAGAAAATGTATTTAACCGATACCCCAATGGATTACGATACGAATCATAGCCGTGCTTTTCTTCGCTTTCATTGTAACTGAACAATTTTTTTTATCCGGAGTCGGATTTAAATGAGGTGTGGACCGAAAGTCTGTCTACTGAGGTATAATAGGAACTAATTAAAGTAGACTCGACGGGCTCAAGCAATACAAGCAATAGAACAGTTCTTGTGTCTTAGTAGATGAGAAACTTGTACTCGCGGGACATGGCTAGCCCAGCTGTCAACTCTTAATGTGATAAACAGGTGTTTAATATTTACACGCTTCGTCGCCCTTTCGCTATTAATAGACTGAGATTCTTAATGGAGTCTTGCGGCCTTAGAAAACCTGTGGGAAACAAACTTGTACGCGATTGCTGGGAATAGAGGAACTTGAAGTCAACGAAATTTGCGAAAAGGCGAAAAATAACCTACATGCGTGTCATCACTTTCATTATCCTTCCATTGGCATTTCATAGATATTGGCTTGCATTCGTTCGTGCTAGATAACAACAGATAAGTTGCTTGAATATCGTATGATATATGTGCGGAAAAAATCGGTCCGCTTAACGATGCACAACCTTGCAACGACAGAACCCGATGAACGGATTTTTTTTACTTATGAATGTAGAAATACATTTATTTGTAGAATAGATAGCGAGAAGAGAAACTACGATTTAATGCAAATACACGGGGAAAACACGTGAAACCCGGGTTAAACATATATAGCGAGCATTTTGGAAACGTGGTTCGTACAGAAATAAATCTGCTGCGCCTAGCTACTGCAGATCCAGATAGATTTAGTTCGTTTTCGAGACATGCGAAATGGTCAACGTTTACTTCAATGCAGATACGGCGCAGACGGAAAACGAAGCTTGGATGCGTCGGGAGTTGTCTTGGCGATAGCAAGTCGAATAACGGAGTGAAGTCTAACACAATCCTGAAACACAGTGAATCATTTTTGCCCGCCGGTCCGCAAAGACATCAAGCTCGTTGCCACAAAGAAATGCTCTAGACCACGGGTTGATACGCCTAGAAAAAGAATCAGGCTAAAAAAACAGAGACAGCTATTATGGTCGTTAGCTTCGCTCCATCTGCCCGAATCGCTCGTATGGGATGCTGTTCCCCGACAGGCCGTGGAAACAATACAACATAGCGATACCGAGATCAGTTGCGGAAGGGAAAACTAAGAGTACATTATAGAGACATATAACAAGAAAAACATACAAGAAGCATACAATAAAATATAATAATATAGGCTATAAATTTATGATAACATGTCTGTAATTCGTTTCCTAAATCACGGATCTTTTCAAGCAACGTTTCCCTCAAAACAGGGCACACCGAGCATTCTGTATGTATAGACGAAACGCTTGCATTAGAATGGTGCTTGTGGCCGTCGCTTCTCTAAATTTGTGATTGATTGATAGGTCTCTCGCGTGGCTGGAAACGTATCATATAGATGTAGTGTTCCTCTGAGTAAGTGGAGCCTTGGATGATGTATGTTAAGTGTTCAAGGCTTGACCACTAATAAACTTATGTGAAAGCAGTAGACAGGCCGGTTAATGAAACATCAAGTTGCCAATGCGCAATATCGATGTCACCCTTATAACATATAGATAAAGCAAAGGAATAAAAATATCGATTGAATTGCAGTTTGACTGCATTTTCAAAGATGATCTGCTTAAACTCCGGCACAATTGTCACTCACTGCAAGGTATATGCTTTACGAGCACCATAGGTCCCGCCTTTTGGCCTATTATGGTCATCTTTGTAGCTGCAGCCATCAGGACTGCAACACTCGTGTTGTCCTTAATATCAATTGCTGTAGCGTCAAAATCGAACTACACATAGCAAATCAAATTGATTGCCAAACCGGCGACTACACGGATAGGAATGGCCACATCGCTTCTGGTCGCTGGTAAATACTGCTCAAATTTGCACGAATATATATACTGCACCATCGATGCGAACGTACCAGTTTAATGCAGTTGGATAGTTTCAATAAGGGCAGTGGGTAAAGTGAGTGCCCGCTAAACTTGAGGACAAGTGATAGAGCCAGTAAGGGGTTGCTGAGTTTTACCCACTGTTATTATGGCATAATCGTTCAAGTGCACGCTCTTTAATGACCAGGCTGCTCAGAAAGCCATAATATACCTGGACACAGCTCCAATATGCGGAATCAATGGCAACTCACAGCGTTAGCTTCGGAAACAAATCCAGGCAGAAACAATTCAAGAAGCTCAGCTAAGACCTACAGTTGAGAAAAATCGAAGTTAGATCACGCCTGCTCAAGTAGAACTTCTAACTCAGCCCTAGAAGCGACCTTCTCGACTTGGACACTCCCATTTTTTAGTGGATGTTTGCCGTTAAACCTTAGAATTTCTGAATTTTGAGATGAGTAAGTTCGGTACATGCTGGTGTTTTCAATTTATTATCTAGTCGCTTACTGCTGCATTTATTGCTGGCTGCGATATTTCACCGAAATGTACTACTTCTGCATCAAATGCTGTTTTTTTTCACTAATGAAAATCTTTCTGAAGATGAACTTTCCTAAGCGCAGTACTAATTCCTTTTTCCTAAGAGCCGTCACAACCAGGTCGCAAGCGCTTAAGGCTTGAAGCCTGAAATTTTTCCTCAGAACCAATCAGTGTCTGAATTTACACGATGATTTAATTTTACTGTTTTTTAACGATAATGTGGATGAGGAAAATACTAATTGGGTTGCTGGACTATTTAGATATTTTGAAATTCTTTGAAAATGTCTCGTTTAAACTACGAGCTTTGTCAGACTGTTCGTCATAGTGAAGATTCGCCTCTTTGTTATTTTTGGTACGAAACAACGCCGGCTCTTTCTAGAATAAATCTGCATAGTGCATTAAGCATAGTGGAAGACGCTTTCGTATTTTTACTGAAGATCAGCCATTGTCCAGTCTCTTCGCGCGGTATAAACTCCTACCGCGATGACAAACTTTTCTTTGCCTTCGAAAAATGCAAGGAGGATACCTATGATGCAATGCGGATTAATTAGTTAAATAGGAATCAAATTTATAGGATCAAAATGCACCGAATAGCGTAAAAAGCCAGCTTCGATTATTTCGGCTAGGCATAGGGATTAGGGACTGTTTTTAAATGAAGAATGCCTGTTTTAAACCGAATCGACTTTTTTTAAGCGATTGCCCTTCTAGAATTTTTAGCCTACTTTTAGAATTGAGCTTCGCTTAATTGTCTGTGTGGCGCGTTCTGAGTGAAACTTTACCGAGTCTATATTTACCAATATGGCCTGACGCAAGAGAATGAATATGTTGAGAAAATGAATAGTAAAGCGGTTCGGGTGCCGACTTGAAGATATAATCCGGGTCGTTGGAAAAATAAACAAAACCGCTGCAAAAAGTTCCTTTGGCGCATGCAAAAATCTTTCATTACAATATCTATCCTTGTTCGGACACAATTTTAGAAACAAAGCGTACACCGAATTTCGAAATTACCCGGGCCGTTTTGTATATCCAATCTGGAAAAGCTACTTATATCTATGCAGAATAGGACACACCTTTATGCTGTTGAACCTACTCTGATATAAACGCCCGTATGACTAAACCTAAATGCAATGTTAGCCAGATTAACGATAGTCAATCGGTTTTAGGGAAGTCGTTTGCTTCGTCGCAGTATCTCCGTCAAGCAAAGTTGTGCGCTTCTGAACGGGCTACCATTTGTTCACTATTCTCAATAGAGCGGTACGCCAGCTAAAGTAACTGGCTATTAAGGATTTCAATGTGACATTCGATCAATAGATGTTTTCTAGTGAATGTGGTTAAGGGTACCTTCCGTGGAAACCACTCGATTCTCAGGGTAGTCTCAAAAAAATTGACACTTTCGACTATATGATTTCTTTCTCTTGCACAAATTGTGCCCGCGCAAATGGTGCCCCTATACTCCATTGCTATTCAATGCAGCCATTAGAGGCAATAACTGTTGATATCGTGAGTTACCTGTTCATCTAGCGCCGTCCAATGTTCGAGCAAGTCGGCCTCAGTATAACCATAGTTTTCATTTCCATTGGCGACCAGTGACGTCTTCAGTAATATCATGAAAAGTAGAACGTTACCGTAAATGCTTAGTTGTAAAAGTATTCTTTAATGGGTTCCTGTTGAGCTCAATATGAGAATAAGGACTATCTACTTCTCCTAGTTGCAACGGAAACTTTGAGAACGAACCTACGATTCTGGTACCACCGAACTGACCGTGTTTAACTACTACTTTATGAGTATGTATTCCCGTTTCTTAAAGGTCTCCAAAAATTAAGCAGTTTTTAAACTTCGATGCATAACTAGTTTTTCTTACAGAACCACAAAAATTAAAACTAGTTCAATTGTGTATGCCCGCACGAACTACAACTATTTGGCTTCCTGCACGCGAACTATGTGCAATCTAAAAAAGCACGATTCGAAACAAATATGCTTCCAAATAATAGACACAAGACCCTCGTCCTCGTCACATCATTTTCCGCCGATGGTAGCTACAGAATGCCAGAAATTATCTTTGAAGTGACATGCGGCTAAATACGAGTTACGTTCTCTATTGATATTTAGAAAAAAACAAGGTATCCTTTAGTACTACGCTCATTGTTCGCAAAGTCGCAAGTAAAGCAAACTCTCATAAGACGATAATAATTATTCGGTTTAAATTTGGCGCCATGAGCATAATCGAGCTTAGTTAACCCTGACATGGTTATGGAACACAACACCCTTTAAACCGTCTGCAACTTTTTAGAAAAAGAAGAAAATTCAAAATCGGTTGCTGTAGCCTATTTTTAATGTCAAATGAAGCGAGCTATTCTAATGGGTGCGATCCGCGTTTTTGTTTATCACTAACAGAGGAAGGTTGATAGCTCTAATCTAGCTTATGTAACACGCTTTCGGCGAGATCTTAGATAGAATTTCAACGTTCTTATTCTAACAGCGTCTATTTGTCCAATGCTGTTTCCTTTTCTTTTTTTTTTTTTTTTTTTTTTTATTAGCAAGCGTATACGGGTCCGCAACGGAACACGTGAAGTTGACCATAGTTCTTTAGCTAGTAATCGAACATCAGACAGTACGTGATATCTAACTGTAGGCTGTGAGAAATATTAACGGGAGATATTTTACATCTTCTTTTCTTTTTATCGAATCATTTCTTATTAGCAATATAAACATAGGATACGTATTGGAATATAGAATTATCTTTGGTGAAATAACTTTTAGCGACCCGTTGATCCGATAACGTCTTGCGATGAAACGTAACGAAATAATTGTTCATAATTACGAAAAGTAACAGTATAATTCATCCTAGCTTGATATATATATATATATCACGGCCGTGTTATATTAATGTGTTAACCTCTATTATTTCTATTATAGATGATCGCATTAGTTAAGGATATCTGTTAACCGCTGCTTTGGGGCACACGTATTTGATATGCATAGTATGATATATCATCACTGTGACGTAGGCAAATCTGCCTGTGAAAGTTAGGCGGCGTCTAGTGTGAATATCTTATCAAAACCTACTTCTGCGCGTCCAAGCTGGTTCTTGACTTTATTATATTGAACCGCGCCATCTGCAATCCTTGCCTTAAAGAGCATACAAGGTATATACTTAATTTTGTATTAGAAAAAACTATGCACATAAATAAGCATGTTATGATCAATTCTGATCAAACGGCGTGGTTGTAGACGGTTATCCTGGATTTGAATATTAGCTAAATAATAGAAAGTACAAAAATATACTTTTTTTTTTTTTTAATTAAATTCCAAAATGTTGCGAATAGGTGCTGTTGATGAGAATATATTTAAATGTATATATTAACTATATATTTAAATAAGAAGCCTTTCTACGCTATCAACGCAGCTAGGTGTGACCGAGGGCATCCGACGTGGGTTTAGGTCTAGTATTTCTGAAAGTAGCATAGCACTCGATAAGCGGCATGCGTTCAGGCCCGTCATGGCTAAGGTCTGGATTACAAAACTATATATAGTTTTCTAGCAAAGAGCCAGCAAACAAATCTGAGTGAGGAACCTAATCGGAGCCAACATCGATCCAATAGGCCTAGTTCGTTTATAACATACTGAATATATTATACATACCTGGCCGTGTATAAATCGCAATGAGTACGCATTCTACGATATCACTCGTACGGGCAACCAAAATCAGATACGTCTAAGAAGAAAACGAAGCTGCATAGATGAACATAATAAGGTTTTCTCGCAGTCTAAATGTTAAGCACCCGTCTTTATGTATTCTTTTCGTTTGTCAGCGTGGCCAGAGCAGCATCTCGAATATCGTGCGCGCGACATTTAATTTTTGCACCTTGTTTTATAGAATGTATTTAACAGGAGTAGCGTTCTTGCTCAAAGGATAAGTATTGTCAAATGTATGAAACTCGTCTCTGCAGGATCGAGGTAACGATTTCTTTTTCTGCATATTCGTGGAACGATATAGATTTAGTTTTGAAATAGTTATACAGAAGAATTTTTTCTAAGTATTTTCGTCAGTCAATAAAAATAGGGATTAAAATTATTGAACGTTGAAGATCTGCAGGATAAAAGAAGCGGCTGAAATAGAAGCGGAATTGATAATTTTCGTAATGCACAAAAAAATAATTTAAGGGGCGCAAAGCACACACACTGTTTGACAAGTAAAAAAGTTCTGTCTAAATATGCTTCACTGTACATGAATTAGTCGCTATAGGTATATCCCAAAAAATCTTCTCTATCTACGTTTTGCTCAGAAATCCAACTAGAAATAAACTGCACAATTATGAAGTTCGTATCTCATGATTAGTCTATTAGGTGTTTAGATAAGTATCTGCAAATAGAACTTGATTCAATGCGTGCACTATCAGGGCGTTCGTGTACATCTTCCTCATGCGTTAGCGAAGCTCGAATCATATGGCAGTCTTCCGTAGGAAAATAATTGTGTCGGGAGTCTGTAAAGTTTCTTACAGAAAAAATTTATATTGTAAGGAATCTAGACGTGAGTCATATGTATTTGAACCTAACATACTTCTAAAACGAGTAATTAGATGTAACAAAAAAAATGCTTAATGATCTGCTTCACCTATCAGTCCACTAAGAGTTTATATGCGAATGCACGATGCCGATGTACGCAGGCCCACGAAGTGGCGGCCGTCGTCGTTTAAGGCGTCAGATCGTTGTTAAGTTTCTCGTCCGGGTTTTAATCGGTTAGAAGCTGTTTCGTACAATGCGCCCTATTAATTACACAGTTACCAATAGAATCGTAAGAGTGGCGTAATCTCAACGTCGAAGAATGTCAACACCAAATACCTACAAATGATTGAATAGCCAGTAGACGGTATTTAATCTAAAATATTGTTATCACCTTTGAACAATGAAATTGGTTTTTCTAGAGCTTTGTTCTGCATGTATGTATTATCAAACGGACAAACGCAGAGTCCAATAATTATAATTAAACTATGACACAATCCCGAATTAGTTCATCATACCAATATGCACGAACGTAGTGTTGTTATTTAACCTTGTGATCGATGAAATGACGGATTTACTAGCTTGATATTGTTTTTCCTTATTTGTCATTGGTTTTTTTCCTGTAATTCATGCCGAGAGAGAAAGAGTAAAGAACTTGAAGATACATGTATTACCCGACATACAGAAACGAAAGGCATATGCAAGGAAGATTGCGGGGCACGCCCAGACGTCAAGTACCGCGTGACTTCTACGATTTCATCACTGATGCCATATCATGTATCGTTAATTTATTAGCTCCGGCAAACTACTGGGCGAATAATAGTCGGGTACGTACGCTGCCACCACAAGAGTTATCGTCAATTATCTCGTTACTCTTCGCTTGATGATTTGCACCACACACAAACTTCGGTAGGGCATTTTGTGACGGCCAAATTTCAACAAACTGAAGTAAAATGACCAGACATTCGATTGAGATCGATTTCTGTCACAATCGAGTAGCCGAACTCAAGCCTAATGTAAAAAACAGTATTGCTGTTATTAGATTTATATTAAACGAGACAGTAAAACAACCTGTTCTAGTTAAATACTCAACGTTTAGATAAAGAATATGTATAAGACTTAGTTTTTCTCAAACAAAATTTCTAACTTTTCACCCTTCACCACGCCACCGCTTCCTTTTGTTTTTATTCCGCCCCTTTTTTTGCCCCCCTTTTTAAAAAAGGAATATCATTTCTTAATAGACTAATCTATTAAAGCACTGCCTACCAATTATTTTAAGGGTAGCTATTATTAATAACGTCAGAGTGTGTCTCTGAATCAACTGCATTTTGAGAAGCAATCCGCAGTACTTTATTGGTGCCAAAATAGCACTTTCTGGGTTTTGTAAAAAAAAAAAGTGATAAAAGATTTTAAAAAATGAAGGAGTGACAACACTGAGCATCAGGACCAGGAAAAACTAAAATAGTGCTATGCCTTTTTGAGACGCCTTGTGACGCAAGGGTAAAGTAACCCGAATTAAGTACAATACGCACATTATAGGATCAGATTCAAGCTATTTTACCTTGGTAGGCCTATTTCAAATCTAATCTACTAGTTCGATGTTGTGATATTTTGTATAGTCTTGATGAACGAACCGAAGGAAGTAAGCAGACCAAAAAACTACGCCTTCAAGTGTTGACTGCTTCTGATAAATGATTTATCAAATCTGGGCATTATATACGCGACCATTAGCATTTAGTGATTGCACAAACGAAAGCTGATAATAGGCTTATTTAGAAACTGATTTGACAATCTAACCGTTTTGGGGCATGAGAAACCATATGGTCGCCATCGTTGTTTTGTTTAGATTTGCCGCGGAGTTTCCTATAGCGGCAGCATATTTGACGCGTCACTATATATCGTTTCACACAATCATTGGTTCTATTGTTCTTATATAGATAGTGACACGAATCTCAACATAAAAATACTACTTTTCATGTAATACTGGGTTATTAACACCCAGTCGGACAAATAATCAACGACGCCAACTTTTGGAAAAAGCCACGTCGTCTCTTATTAATCATAGCAAACCTGAATGAGTTTGCGGTATAGATACATCAATTTACACCGAATGTACACTTTCTATTTAGGTAGGCCTACGGTCTTATTCTCATGGTTAGTCGTCGATCTCACACACATGAAAGAATCCAGAGGATATATATTTGCAATCGACGTGTGTTCTCAATTTGCTAACTATTCCCGTATGAATTTTTAGGTGTTGATTATTCAAGAGCTATTGAGAAGGCTGGGCATAGAAGATGTGTCAAGTTTAGTCACGAAAGACGAGCGAGATCAGGTAGTTGATCAAATCAGATATCGGTTTGGTCCTGAGAAAAACCCACACGGTGTATTTTTCAACTTAGCATTCGGTAGAATCACGCTCACCTTTCGAAAACTATGGACGCTGCATGCAGATTATGTCTTGCCTTCACAAGGACAGACTACGACTCGTAATCACCAAACAGTCAGCACATTACAACATGAACTTCAAGACGAACTTCAAAATCTAGTTTTAGATTATTTACAAGGTTCAAAAAAGCGGCCGATTCAACTTCAACCTCAAATTGGGTGCGATGATTATGTACTTCGTATTTGGTTTGGACATGGAGATGAGATTATATTGGCAAGAGATCTGTCGAGAACGGTACAATTTGATTGGGCAAAGGGTCTCCCAGCTGGCTACGAGTTATATAATTATCGTGTGGACAAAAGCATCAGTCTTAAAAAGATTGCCATTATACCAATGTCAAACTGTGGACATTGCATTCTTTCAAGCGAAAAACAAGATCAGATCGTACGACTTGATGTTATGTGGGAATTGCCGCCAGAGGGCGTGTTGCAGCTGGTACCTGAAGCACAAATTGAAGCAACATCATTGATACCGGTTGATAGAGAGCTTGTGGTAAGAGAACCCCCATTGAGTGATGGATTGCTAATAAGTAATCTGGAACTTAAAACTGAAACACTTCAGCCGCAAGAAACATTGAGAGAACCCAAAAAGTCAGCGAAGCCAGACCTCGCATTCACGGGTAAGATGTTATACTCTGAGGTGGAAAAACTGCCGAAGTTATCAGAAACAGTGAATAAAAAATGTGCAGTCGTGGCATCAAAACAACTATCTGCTGGACCTTTGTTAAACATCTCTTCCAGATCAGGAAAACAATTATTAAAAGGATCAAAAACAGTCTCTAAGAAACCAGCGACTAAGGAATTGCAGGAGACGTCTGAAAAGTTTCTGATAACAAAATCCTCTTATGATGGCAAAGTACAAACACCGAAAGGATCACAGCCGGCGTCCGAACAGATTTTATCAACAGGACTTCACAGAAACAAAAGATCAGCAGGATTAGAATCCGAACCACCCTCGTCACCGACGAAAGAATACTCTCCGAAATTATCCCCAAAATCATCAAAGCTATCTATGAAGCATGTTACGTCCTTTATCAGCGTGCTCTTGAAAACATCGGTATTGAAAGCACTATCCAGGCAAGCCGTTACTAAACAGCCTTCAGGTAGGGCAATTACAAAAACAGCGTTAAATATACAACCTACAAAGCCGATCATGGTAACGCCCGATGAGCCACCTAATATGCAATCATCGTTAGTGGAAGGGTCCCTTAAAGAACCATTATTAAGAACGGTACCAGCCCAAGCAGCTAATGAGATGAAGTCATTAAAAGGGACACCCGATGCAAAACAGGGACAGCCAGAAATCAGTGACATCAAACCGATAACGAGTCGACTAGAGGCAATACCTGAAAAAAAGGATGTTGTTCAGCGACCTGGGCCATCTTTTGTAACAAACCCACCAGTAGCAATAGTTAAAGGTTTAAAAGCACCACGTAAGCCGGCACATAAGTCGTTGGCAGACGCATCTAATGAGGCAAAGCCTATTTTGAAAGCGAAAGACAAGAAGCCAGCGCCGTTACGGCAAATAAAGGGAAAACCTGTCAAAATACCATCGCCAATAACTGGGAAACACAAAAAAGCTGCAATACCGTCCCGCAAAGCGAAAGTTCCCACACAACCAGCGATCGTTAAACACGCAGTAGCTGAAGCAAAGAAGTTACCTCAAGAGGACAAATGTAAGGTGAAATCTCCACCACCGGCAAAGGCATTGAAGCCACGCGCACCCAAGGTACCAAAACCATATGTCGATATTAAAGATTTAAAATCTTCCTCGGAAGATGACGAGGACAGGTCAGTAGCAGGGACTCCAATCAAAACCTCTACACGATTTCTAGACGAAGATTCCTCAGTGCCGACATCAAAGGACGCTCACTCGGAAGCATCGGATCCGGTTCTTGAAGACCTAACGCCGCTCTAATCTATAACCGAACTGTCAACGGATACGTTTTAAATGTTTTCGATTTTATGATGTTCCTCGTTATAATTGAACCGAGCACAAAATTTGGTGCAGTGGTCTTAAAATCGCGCGAATTGGTTTCAGGGACATCGACTTAAAAAAAATTTGGGTAAGCTTCAAATCTTCATTGCCTGTTAGTACTTTCGGTCATACCCCTTTGCTGTACCCATACCCCCTTTGATGTATATGACAATAATAACAATCACATTGTACCTATCAAACGGCCTATTCGTCTCTGGAAGCGTATTATTGCTGATAACGCCCGGTCAAAAACACTCACTTTGGTTGTATTATTTAATATCTATGAAATGCTTCGGCACAATCCATAGAAAGATCTTTTACACATGTGAGTTCTGATAGATATATATATATATATATATATATATATATATATATATCTACATAGCGTTTGCACAAGTGCCGATAGCTAGAAGTGGTTCAGTTTCCTTGGTTCTGCACATCGTCATCATTAGCGTTACAGCCGATCAGTCCAAGATATTCGCAGCTTTTGTTGCAGTTCTTATTGTTATGGATGCCATCGGCTTTTCATCGCGCAGCATCGTCTGGGCAGAGGCTATTGCACGTTTCAGGGTTTTTTGCTATTGCCGAGTATGCCCCTGCTGTTACTGTCGCTCATGATATTCGCAGCAGAACACCACTAATGCCACCGGTACAGGGGCACCGCAACGCGATTATATTGCTGCTCTTACCGAATGACACCTGAGGCGCGGTAATTTTATCTTTATTATAAACGCACGTTAGCCACCGTTATTAGCTGTTATTCTTGTTACTACGGTCAGCTAGGTTGTGTCATCGGAATATCGCCAAAACCTTCTTCGTTTCCGTGTTCTGCGAAAACGTACGCTAATGCTGTCACCGTTGAGTAGAATAGCAATTTGTTTATGATAGCGTAGGCTAAATATTGGTAAAGCTGAAAGTTGCACTAGATACAACTGTGAAGCTACTATAGGATCCTTAGGTGTTACTTGTTCTGAAGGTAGTGTTAATTAGTTCGCGTCCGGTATCATTTGGATTTCCGAGTTCGAAGCCTTCGACTTCAAGCCAAATACGATTTTGGAGGATCGCGTACTTTTTTCCTGGCTAGTTCTTTCATTTCTATTATATATACAAGAGACGACATACCGATGTCGATTTAGAACAAAGATTAACCAATATTGTGTTAAAATCATAAAACGACTTCGTTTACTGTTCCAGAATAATAAAGCGCTAAATTAAATGGTTCCATTTAGTCGCTGACAGAGTAAAGTTCTAGGCTTGATAAAATTCGGGCTAGAGCTTCCAACAAGGCTATTGAGTCTTAGGTCATGGATCGAGCTAGTAGTAACTCAAGCTTGCCAATTTCTCTAGTTAGGAAACTCGGTTATAGTTCATGATGTACTATGAAAAAACCGACGGGACCCGTAGATGTGCCTGAATATCAATGCAGCTTAGTAGTACTAAGACATCATATTGATTTAGCAAATGGGGATGATCGGATAGGTCAAGATGAGTTAATTACATACAAATCAAGCTGTGATATGCAAGCCATCATCAGATCCGCAACTGAGCGCCTTCCTAGAAATACGCAATTCCCACCAGACGTTTATTTGTCAACAACACCATTCTGACTATAGATAAGAGATCATTATGTGAAGTGAGCACCCAAACGACAGTAATTACCCTACGGCGAAATCCACTTGCCTGAAAATAGATCTGTAATTAGTGATAATTACATGTTAAAATTGTTTCCGTGGTTCATTGAATAAGTTTTAATAATTATATACCAAGCAGCTCGTTAATTCTCTCTTTAGTGCCACAGTACATGCCAAGTAATGTTAGAATCAGGTCAGTTTGTTTAGGTCTTAGGCCAGGCTTACGGGTTCTGTGCTGGGCTCTGAAGCAATTCCTAAGAGCGGTACACGACGTAATATTAAAAGTATGCGCACTTTAATGCCTTTTCTTACTGTTGAATGATAGAACTAAAAACAAGAAAAAGCTGTTAGATTTTCCCTAAATCTCGAGGGTGAAACTTGGCCTTTCATTTGTTGGTTTCTAATTATAATACTGAGTCACCTGTCACTTTTTTAAAGTACCTGTAGACTAAATCACTAGAAGCAGTGAACGATAAATGACGGTGGACATAGTGAAATTATTTGGCGGTCAGGAAGACAAACACTGAACAAAGCAAGAGACTGAGTTAGCTAGGATCCTATACTGGTATCAATATATGGTAAATACTTATACAGGTTCCTGTGAGTTGCATGTACTCTTGCATACAGCATGATATGTGTGTTTGCTAGTTTCCAAGTAGTCATCTTTAGTACAGTGTCGTACATTGATATGTAATAAAATAAAAAATGCTCCCGGTTTTTTTACATTGCTGCACATACGTATGGGTTGTCCTGTAATAATAACTAGCATTTTAACCAGTTACTAGTAAAACGGAACATAGCTTATTGTCATGTATACAGTACGAGCCGTGAGCTAAATGTTATTACTATTATATATTATACATAGAAAATACTATATAAAAAAAAAAGTAGCTGATTTCAGATTGCCTCCATACTGGGTGGATCAACTGTATCGCGCAGTGTTAGACGAAGATGAATGAGAAATTACGGTCGATGTAACTGACGTTGTAGGTGGAAGGTATTAGAACTGTTAATTAGACAATGATAGAGGTTCGGTGCTAAGGGACGACTTCATATGACGTAATACCCCCATACATCGAGGGTTGTTCCTTATCGTAGCGTGACCATTGTGTTTTGCAGAATTACCTTTCCGACTCATATGCTCGAAGTTATTTAAAAAAGTAATCCCTTATAATAGTATATAATATTTAAATTTCCAGGCGAGGCCAAGTGAAAAAATCGATACTTACCAGCTCAAACGCATTGCCTACTTGCAGCAAGTACATGAAGGCTGTGATAGCCGCAGATCGACTCGATGAGCTCGATTACACCGTCCCACTAATACGATTCGATCTTGATATTGAATAAAAGCAAAAGTTCTTATGATCCTTTTTTAAAATCAAGAATTTAAACGGTTCATAAGCTAAAGGTTCATAGCCTAGTAGGAATGTATCAAGAAAAGGCTGATACATTTTTTTATATTATTCAATTCATTGCCTCATTTGATAATTATTAATATAATATTCTACGAACAGCTTCTATTTTCCCATTAGTATTATATCTATATTTGAGAAATGTAGAATTAATTATGCCTATTGAAAACCTGTCACAGCGGTCGCAACAATATGCCTATCTTGCCGGCTTGCTATTTTGGCCTTAATTATTGTGGACGCGCTTACAAAGTGCAAGCGGTGAGTTTTCAGTATAATCGTATTATCACTATCTAGCGTAACTTCAGCAGTTCAATAATCTGCTTCAGTAAAAGGAAGTAGAAGCAAGTTGAAAAGGTGCCGTTTTTTAGTGCGAACCAGCCCTTCGTAGTTTTACCGGAAGCCGGCTTGTCCTTAAGACCTGTTCGCAACAAGGCAACTTTGTTCAGGTCTATATCGGCCTGGGCCGAAACTCATGTCAGAGGAGCCTGAAAGCTAGGTGTCCCTTGGGTGTAGCACGCGATGGAGCAAATAGAGCTGGTATGAATGAACCAATATCTGATTCAAAAGTAAATTGTTAGGAAGGACTCAGTTAGCATAGTTACGTCGACATATAAAATGTTACCAAAGAGACATTCTACTGCAAGACCTACTCGTCGCGTAACGAAAGTTTTGAGACAAGGACAACAGCGACATGTTATAGAAAGAGTTCAATATGTTTTGCAGCAGGTATTTGGATAAACTTCTTGAAATTTTTATTACGCAGTAGCGTATCGGGAGATACGTTGTTCGGCGATTATAACAGTGATCCTAGTTTTGGACGTACATTGCGGTACGTATAGCAAATATGGCCGGAGTCGACTGTCATACCTGAACTTTATCAAAGAAGACCTATTGTAAGCAAAATACATATGATAGCGCTAGAAGTGATTGAACTTTGAGAACCTGAAAAGCTGTCCTCAAAGGGAAAGGACTTTGTTTCTCAGCGAATGGAACTCATTGGTGTTAGTGTTCGGGGCAACATCTTTAGAACCGGTTAACTGGTAGATTGATATCAGCTTGGATCATACACCTAATTCCTGTCATTGTCGCAAATACGTCCCGTAAAGAAGCATACGATTTTTCATCAAAAGCTTGGGGTAATTTTGAGGTTCATTTTTAAACAATTCGCTTTTTTACAATCTTAGGGATATTCTCTTCTTCGTGAACAGAGTAACGCAAAAGCATTTGGTACGTGTCACCCAAGTAACGCAAGTGATCGATGCAGGTCACTGGGTTTGTCTGCATAATGTTTTTTCGCATTTCCAAAGCGTAAATGATTGCGACTTGAATGACTGAACTATCGAGTCATTTACGCAGTTACGCACGTAAAGATCTTCTTATTTGATTGTTTCTTTACATTTTCCATCCTCAAATTTAGTCTATCGCTGACAGTTAGAAGGTTAAATATCGGTTATCATGTCGAGACTGAACTGCGGAGGTCGTAACAGGGTTTTCTGACGTAGATAGTGTGCGGTAGCGACCATTCTATACGCTAAGGAGACCATTTCTTCTGGCGGAAAATCAGCAAGAAGTTCAGGAAAAAAATTATTCGCACCCTTTCCATCACGATGCTATGATCCAGTGTCACCAATCAGTAGTCCTGTGAAGGTCTCTGAAAATAAACGATAAGCACACCATGATTCTACTCAGCCTCGGCTTACCCATGAGTACATGCAATGTGCTAATATGCTTTGAGAACTTCGTGAAAACTATCTGTATCATCTTTACACAGTTTTGGCTCTTCAAAGAATGTTCTTTTTTTATAATAATATGCTATCTCTCTTTAATCTCGTATGTTATACTATGAAAAACTGCCATATGAAATAAAAGCCTATAGGCAGCCAGTTCTAAAACAACCGCGTTAAATATAGACCCCTTGCGTTGTTATATGACTTGTTAAGAAGAGAACATGGCTATAAGAAATTCGCCAATGTGTCGCAAAAAGCTTGAGCTGAAGTTAGCTGTTACGACTACCCCAGCTAGTAAGAAACTTGAGGGAACCGAAAGCTACGGCTATCGGAGCACAGGTAACAAAACGTGGACCTAATTAAAAAAAAGAAAAAAAAAACCTATTTTTGCCTTTTACTAAGGGAGTTACAGCCAGAGCTTGATCCGCTCGAGGGCAACGTTACGGCGAAAAAGGTCCAACAGCTTAAGAACAGGGATAAACGACGAAAAAACTATGACGGAACAGACTAGTAGAAGTCGGCTTGATCCTTAAAAGAAACAAAATGATAAGCCAAAGCATATATGCATCGGATATGTTGTAAGATTGTTGTCTGAGCTTTCGTCGAGGAAAACCACATGACAAGAATGTGTAGACGATCTAAATCGGTGGTATATATATCCAATTATATTATAATGTTGTGATGATTAATGCGTGATAATTCCATTCAGCTATATCGAAGCAAACATAACAAAACATGTCAGCTGTATGACATCGTTTGATAAAATATGGTACCACTGCTAAAAAGGCTTAAAAAGCAATATTTAAAAGTAAAGTGTATCGTAGGTATAAACGTACGTCGAAGGCCTCTTATTTGGTGTCGATCGAACGTCTGTGTCTATGAGACTCACAGGTGAATTTTACATTTGACTTAACGAGTATGATAATGTCAATTAAAAAAAAAAAACCTGTATTGATTTCGTTTCTTGAGTTTACTGCTCATGGTCCTTGGCGTTGCTCTGATTGAAAGGAAAGAGAGGTAATGACGATTTCCTGTCAAAATATCATAGCAAAAGCTATTTAGACTATGATGTTTATCTTTAGTACGTCCGTGCGTAGTTTTGCCTATAGTTTGTCATCGTCTGGGTTAGGTATTACTATTACAACTATTTATAATTTCAAGCATTTTAAAGCATTAAAGTCATTGCTATGAGATCATTTTGGCTAAATACATGATGAAAACCCTGTATTGAATATCTTGTTGTTTATCAATTGTCTATTCGTCGTGTAGGTTTCTTCCATCGAGAACTCATTATCGCCCTTCTCAGACAATAATCTGGGTCTATCTTTGCCGCTTTTCATCGTACTACCTAATAAACCGGCTGTGTTTCGGCGCTTTCGGGGTTTTTCATCCGAAGTGAGCCCAAATTTTGTAGATAAATAAAGATATGAACAGGAAGTTAGCACAAAGCGATTATACGGGAAGATGTGTGAGCCTAGAATCTACTTTACTAGCGCAGGTTTTACTAAACCATATAAGAACATCTATTTTTTAATACCTAAATGCTATACACTTTAATCGATGTCACTTTCCTATCGCTTCTTCATTGCTGGCAAGCGGATCATCCAGTTTCAGTCCTTCAGGGTGTCGACACACAAATAAGTGATATCTCTAGCCATACCACATTGCCTCGCAACTGTGCTAATGTCTCGCGATCATTCAACATATGAAGCGTCCATGCAGAGAGTTCTCAAGGAGCGATTTGATCAGTTCAGTCAGGTTTCAGATAGGGCCCATAGATAATCTGTGTATTGTCAGACGGCGCCGTACACGTCTCCGGGTCTAGTTGACTTTATGAAGAAGGCAGCCCCATTGACAGCAGCCGTCAATGGTAATGGTATCAAGAACAAAATTTGGAATCAAACAAAGCAGATCACTACTTCGAGACTAAACAATATCACGTACATAAGTTGGACCTAGGTAAAGCCATTTGACTTTTACCTTTCCTCCGCCGTCTCTTTCTATCATTATGACCATCGTTATCTTCCAGATATCGATAGCATCGATTGAAATTCCGTTGATAGCCGATCCCCATCCGGACTCCCATTGAACCAGCTCTAGCGGTAGGCACTCGTTGAAGATTCCATAGGTCTCTTCGTTAATGTTCCACTTGTCGCTAACTGCAGTTAACGCTCCCCATAGTAACAGCAATAGTGAAAAGTGGTTCCATTAAAAACGAGCAGTTAATTAGTGCATATCAATTCTTGTGAAGTTAAGTTGCTTAACATTAATTAAGTTGTTTTTAATGAAAAGATCGGAGACGAGAAAACAATGGATCTACAGAAAAGGAGTGCGTATATATATATGCTCGCACAATTAATGAGATAGTAAAAGATGAGGCAAAAACAGATAAATGGATTTCGCTAAGAAAAAGGCAGAGACGAGCGTTGAACGTTAGAAAATAAACGTAGCTTAAATCTATGTCTATGATCTTCATTTTCAGATATATTGTGAGAACGAATAAATTGAATTCTATATCATGAATTGGAAAATGCCTTTTTATGGTACAGGTGATGGTACCAAAATTTCAGTTTGGCGCATCCGATGCATAGTAATAGCGCGGAGTTAAAAAATTTCGCAGAGGTGTATTATTGATTGAACTTCAACCACAGCACCCACTTGCCTCAGTGAATTCAAAATGCACGACGCCGTTTCAGAATTTCCTCGTTAGGAATTATTGAAGTACATCAGGTCGTCATAAAGTAGTTCCAGGTAAATATCTATTCAAAAAGCAACGAGCAGCTATAATAATGCGATTTTTGCCGCCCACATATTTTTGGAGACTGCGCATCATGATCGTAGTTCTATAGAAAAAAGTTAGCAGATATGTATTTGCCACCTCTGAGCATAACATAAGTGCCAGTTCATTGCAAAAAGAAAGATTCATTGACGGAGTCAGGTCTTTTGTGCAGCAAAAAAAACTACGATTTAACTATATAGACAGAATCAAAGTCGGCTAGAAGATGGCTGATGGCTTACTAGAGTTTTAAATACGGTGAAGCACATAATATACATGTAGTTTCCGAGCTTTGTAAGGTACTTGATAAATTTAGATTAGATACGAATTTTTCTTGTATATATAATAGCTTGGTAGCTAAGAAATTTGCGAATAATACGTGATGCTACTGTATAAACAAGGAGTTATCAATTAAACGGTATCGGGCTTCATGATGAACATCATCGAAGTAGATTGCCATGTATTTTAGTATTTCTCTTTCTTGTTTGACTGTGTTTCGTTGAATCTAGCGCATAGTGAAGACAAGCCAAATCACGTAACGATTTGTTAATAACACACCAATATATGCCGACGACCCCACCAACCGTTTACACTCAAATATTAACAAGTGCCGCTTGTTTTTGATGGAACACGTCGGCTAACCGCTTCCCTTTTTCAGCAAATACAAACTCCACTTAGGGAAGTGACTAAAATATATAAATGAATCTGTGTTTAATTCTCTAGCAACAGCGGTGTATCATAACGATGCTGCTACATGCAGTAACATCTCAGACATTTCCTATGCCTGTTCCGAAGTTAGCATAGTATGTTGAAGTGCATACTCTTGGTTGCTTCGCTACACGTTAAGACAATGACCTGGTTCTTATTTCGTATACTGAAGAAGATTTAAGAAAGACCAGAGGGAGCATATTACTACAGAGCATTAAAATTATACGTTTCTGACGGCCCCACAAGCTATCATATTCAAGCCATGCAGTAACTCGACCTATGGACCTTTCACGATCTTGGAACCTCTGTTCATTGGTACCTAGTGAACGCTTGAGCGGTTTATTTTTACTAGTCAGCGACTCAAAAATGCCGTTTGTAGATCAAATTTGAGAAAGCTCTAGGTCTCAGTTTTACCTAGTACGAAACTCAAATTATAGGTGTAAAACATGGCAGGTAGCTTTTATCTCTAACTTTACAGACCGATCCGTTTAAATTTGGATTGTTTTTTGCGCGCGGCTTGACAAATGCGTTCGTCTAGAACCGGTATTACATGTCCGTTCTGAAAAAGATGAAAACAAACTGGTATGTATACATGATAGAAAAGACAACAACAAAGCTAACCTACGACTCTGCCTCCTCGCCTTGGGCGAAGTACCTTCGGTAACTTCATATCGACAATGCACGACATAGCAAACGAGCATGTTACTGAAACTCGAACGTGGTACAGTCGAACATCCACAACAGACAAGAAACAGAACCATTTTCGATAAGGTTGTTAAACGGGAATTTTCAGCTGGGTTTGGCTATCATCTTATGGATCCTTTACGAGTAGCTCGTGTATTTGTCGTGTGTCTTAGACATCGGACATATACCCTTTGGAATCCTTGTCGCACCGACAGAGAAATCAAACACAGAAATAGTCTCTGAATTGCTCGCTGTGTAAGCTTGTGTAATTTCCAGAAAAAAGGACACAACCAATGCTTATGGCTTGAGTGTGGCGCCCGGCGAAAGGGACGTCATATGTCACAGTACTTTTTTCGGAAAAGGAAAACCGTAATCGAGGAAATTTATTTTCGTGTCCGTGAGATTATGCCAAAACGTGGTAAACGTTATATATCTTTCAGTAGACCATATTAGCCGCTTAATGCAAGGTTGACTATCTCAGAATCTAAGTAGATTTTCAAATAAGCATATGGCCACCGAGCAACCTAGGTTCAAACCCATTAAATTACTATGTATGGGATATCATTAGGCTCAACGTGGTGCGGCTTCAAACATTCATAACTTCTGAATGGAACAAACGTACACGTTTACGTTGTAGTTAAACTTAGAAATATCCTTCATAATTGTTGGCATGCATAGAGCTGAAGTTCTCTATTCTGAAGTCTACGTTTTACGTCCGATATCGCCATAGGGTTTCCATCAGACCACTGGCGCCCTAGCACGAAACAAAATGTGTCTATGCCCGTTTCGAAGCCTGACCACAACATACTTCTAAAGCTAAATTTCTAGAAACTTTGAATGGTTGTCCTCTAAAAACGTGGGTTTATTTTATTCTCAGCTAATATCTTTCAGTGACTTAATTTTAATAATCACATTGGATACAAGTTTATCCTTGTAGGGGCCACAGCTTGGATATATTTTCCAACGGATCAATACTATCTAATCTATGTGTCGCTCATTAGTACTTAAAATTATTATTAAAATTTGCAAATTTCATTAAGAATAGTATTTTAAAATATGAGTAATTTCCATTTTTTTTAATCTTTTTTACAAGGTTTTAGTAAAATTCTAGCAACCTATTGGTTTATTACATATTCGTCGTCGCTGTCCACGATATTCTCGCATCTTTAGATCAATTTATTTATTACGTCTCGTCAGAAATGTTCAGCTCTGGTGTTGAAAAATTTGCCGATCCCGGCTTCAAAATTTTCTTCACTGTATAATGTAGAGCTATGGAGTTTTAACGGAAACGAAGATAATCTTCAACGAAGCGATGTTTGGAGAGTATTGCCTCTTTTACAGCTTTCATCCTGTGTGGCCTGATACTATCGTGGAGGAGGATGACGTTGCTTCGTCTATCGGGTCTGTTCTCTGTTGGATAGCTTCATTCGCTAGACGAAGCTAAGCCATACACAGATCTTGGTTGGTCCTTTTTTCATCTCAAGCATTTGCTGTATAGAACCCATCTGGTTCAAGCAAACGCAAAAAATCACCTACTTGAGATGGAGACCAGGCTTTTCTCAGGTTAAACTTATCTGCCGATGTTACCCATTCCTTTCTCTGTTTCTTCATCGGTCATAATTCTATGTAGAAACCTGTAATTTGGCTGTATAGAGAGATGTTAAAGTACAATAAAAAATCGTATTTCTTTGTGCGCTTTACCCAGTAGATAGCGCGCCCTTTTTTGCATTTTCGTTTTTGACAAAATGGATACATCACAATAGTTTCCTTCCTCGGCTAGCTGACGTATTTTTCTGCCATTTGAGGTTCTCATTAACCTCGAACAGGTCGACTGAGTTGGGATGCACCCTCCCAATCCAAAGTTCTATTTTTAAACTTCGGAAACTCCTTGGAGCAGTCTCTCCATTTTGATAGATCTCACTGTACATGGTACAAATACCCAGATTGTTTCAGCAGTTTTTTTCTTCGGTAAAAAACAACAGGGTGCAGGTTATGAAAAGGCACTTCTTTGGAGTGCACTCCATCTTTGGTGTCTGAAATTGACGTAACAGTGCGTTCATAGCAGAATAAATTTACAAATTTCAGAGAAGAAAGAACTCTTTGGAATGGTACATATCAGTCAAGTTCATTTACTCACCTTTTTCAGGTAACGTTCTAGACACAACCTGGCACGTCAAGCTTTACCTGCTGTCCTATACATTACATATGACGGCTTTTTTTATTAAGTTCATGGAACTCCTATACCCTGTGTAGGCGATGATAAAAACCGCCTGCTGCACAGCGTATCACTCCACATCTGTTAGATAGGAGAACTCTTGATCTTGTCTATGATGGTTCCGTTTGATGCAGTTCGGGATTGATCTTATTTTACCAGGCGTTCTTGAAGTGCTGGGGTTGCTGATAGACTGAACTGGCAATGGAGGTGAACAGTAACATCGTCCCTAGGAAGTAGACAAATTTGTTTCGGGTTGTCTAGTAGAATCGCACGGCTTTTTCGGGGAACGAGGCCCTTGTTCGGTGTTCAAATCCTCGAAATTCTCCACTGTGAGATCAACCCACATTAAACTATCCCCGCACACGGTAAACTTCGAAGTCGTAAGCGGCTAACAGGAACGATCGGTAACTAGGTGTTGAAGACGAAGCTACCAAGATCCTCCTGAGTCTTTCTGTAATATGCTGAACGTAACTTTGGTAGCAGAGCAGCAACCTTTATTATTAACATATAACAGCTTTTTGCCATAAAGACAGCATATCACGAATCATAACTGTGCCACTTCATTTCAGTTTCATTGCCTCGGTTTTAGTTATGTTGATAGATGAGTTTAATTCGAGACGGCAAAATGTAACCTTGTTAGGGTCTGCTGCAGATGGAAGCGACGGCTTTCGGCAATAACTAAATCGTCTCTGGAGAGGACAACCTTCATCTTATTGGAAAAATTCCTAAGTTACCAGTCTGGGCCACACCTGCAGTCTGAGAGGACTTTAGCACCTTTAAGACTCCATCATCTGCTGTAATCCTATTCCCTTAAAGTATCGCTGCTATCAGGTTAAGCACGTTTGCGGGTGTTGATGAAGGTATTTAAAGCTAAGTTCGTTTGGGCGAAGTGAGAACAGCTTCGAAGCCTACAAACATTTCGTAGGTATACTGCCAAAAGCTACTTAAATATCTGAATATGAATCAAATTGTATTTATTAGCCTTTGCCGACAATCATCGAAAACTTTATAAAAAAAGAAAATTATAAATACTGGTCAGTAACATGGTATTTCAATATTAGGGTATTTATAGAACCATTTGAAACAATTTCTATCATATGGGTTCTTCCTAAGTTTGCAGAATCCATTTGAGAAATTTGCCAAATGTTCTAAAGATGGTACTGGAGAGGCATTATATCTATCACAACTTCTTATGCATCTGGAGTACATAGTGACACGTAACCTTCACGTTACCTTGAAATTAAACAATCTGAGAGCGAGACAAGCGATGCAACGCTTTAACTATCTATGCGGTCAACACGGCATTCACGCATCTTTCGGCAGCATGCGCAGTAAACCTTGTGCGTTCGCGGACAAACGAAACTCCGAATACAAAAGCCGATTTATATAGGTAAAACTAAAGTTTCAGCATTTTACATTTGTTGTGATTTACATACGTGCGGGTTTTCGTTATCGATTAGAAGGACATAGGTGCTTGCCGCCGCCGCCGTCGTTATTTTTTACCCGCAAATGCAGAAGAAGGTGTTTTAATTAAAACATACACGTACACAAACACACACACATTAAAAATTCTGTGCCCTGCTCTGTAATTGAGGCTACGGCTGAAACAACACTATGATGGCATTTCAAAGCGTACATTGCCCCTACATATGTGAGTGCAGGAACAGTCAAGAAGTAGTAATCGAGCTGGCTAAAAATTCTCCAGCAGTCTGACGAGTTTGAACGATTGGAAGGCGGTAAACGTTGCCAGAGGGTCTAATGCAACACTGCTCCTTGACTTAACGAATTCGCTGGCTGCCTATAAATCTCGAGCTAACCGACCAAAGCATCGAATAAGTTTATAATCAATTGCCAAACACCTCGCGGTACTAACGGAGCGCCCTTTGAGCAAGAGAGGCCAATTGACGATGATTTTAGTAAAAGGCATTTTTCTTGCTTGAAATTAACTAGGGCTGCAATAAGGCCAACGAGTGGTCAGATCAGCTGAGCCATTGGCCTGTTCTTTAATATGTGATCCAATGAGCGAGAAAGGGCTGTAAGCTATGCGCTATCTGTGTGCTTGGGGCACAACCGGATTTTTTTAGTTCCAGTTTGATTTGCTATTGCATCATGCCAAGGAAAGCTTTGTGGCACAGCCAAATTTTTCTATTGCCATGTGCTTACAACGACGACAATTTATTTTCTCTACTGAAACAGTAGTAAATACACCTTGAGAACAATAAGAAAAAGTACTGATATACGATAAATACGTTCTATAAATGTGGTATATATCCATAGAGCAGTATACTGAGAGACAAAGCAAGACGCTAATTTTTTCTTAAACACGAGCTCAATAGGCTTAATTAACAATGAAATTATGCTTCTTTACGGGTTTATGAAGAAATATGCCGATATTTCATAATGTAGAAACATGTCTATGGGTGAACCCAAACGAGGCACCGGCAGAGGATTTACAATTTGTTCTCAATCAGTAAAATAACTTCATTATTAAATTATGCAATTTGCACATGTCGCATGGTATTGAAACATCTCATTTGCTTGTAAATAATATGTATTATTGTGCCTTATATATGTGCCTGCCCACAAAATGTGAGTTAACCCAGAAGCGTTGTCACTTTACAAAAACTTCCTAGCAGTCCGAAAATACTGCCGTATCCGCCTCAATATATATATATATATATATATAGTATATATAGTTGTTTAAAATGGGTGCTTTTGAGGTACTGTCCGATTGCCAATATTTGTACGTAGTGCATAAATGTGAAACAAACCAAGGTTAAATGTTTGACCACTAATGTGACCAAAAGTACTTTAAAATGCAGTATAAATTTCTCAATGTGTGACAAAAATATCTGGCTATAATCATTATGTTAGGCTAGCCTTATGCGCTTCTAAAAATGTTGCACACCATTAAATCATTTGTTTAAACAAAGGCCTATGGTCTCATGCCTGTAAAAACACAATACTCAACTTGTTTTAAATAAAAAGATAAATCTTAAACGCTGCCTCTAAGTAATCACATACTACAATTCAACATTAAGCCACTCTAATTCGTGTGAATGGCAAAATATTTTTCAATTTATTATCCATTAAGGTAGCATCAGGAGCAAATTCTTCGGTATCCAGCAACTCAGTTAATATAATTATCTGAGAACCACCACCCTAACGAAATGGTCATTCTCGTCGATACGATACTTCAGTTGATGCTTCGCAGTTTTCTAATTCCCGCTGTAGCGTCAGTAACAGTGATGAACCCTTTTGTCCTAGTTCCTCTGCATCCCAGCCTTAACGGCAGCTTCTCTTCTCATTGGACACTGATCCGGCGAAATTTATGCGTCTAAATTCCCGTACAGACATGTATGTTTGAGCTGTTTACTGTTAATATTGCTTCTCTGCTTTTGCGCGCTTCGGTGCTTGTCTCAACATCGCCCCGTTGGGGCAGTTGTCCAATCACTGCTACTACTCGACGATGTCGTCGTCGTTTGTTTTTTTTGACCTTCGAAGGACATTTTCGGGGGAGGCACTCGATGGTGGCAACGGCTCGACATAGTTATTTACTCAGTCTTTCGCGTATTACGACGCGCCGGGGTGCCCCGCGGTCGTCAAAAACGGGGCGACGCGCACCTGGCGTTCAATGGCAAGCGGCGAGCGAATTGAGGCAACTATAGCGGCGTTGATCTCACGTTGTTGCTGTTGCTCACCGCGGTAATGCTACTGCCGCCGCCGAGTATTAGCGTGTTCACTAGCTTGAACCCGAAACAGCCGGAAGGAATAGCAAACGGTCCGGCGACGATAGTCCCGACGCGCCTTGAGGCGAAACCAAATACTCAACAATATAAATATTGTTCTAGCTACAGTAGTAACGGCCGCAGCGACATCGCCAAAGAACTGACAGGCGCAGTGCCATTGACTGCCAATGGCCCATCGATCGACTTGAGAGCTTTATTCGATATTATACATCATACAAAATGACACCGAAAATTTGTCGTTCTAACTGAGGCGCCACCATCGGCAGCAGCAGCAGCAGCAGCAGCGCCAATGGACGGCCCAGAATTGACGGAAGACGAAAGCGGAATGGATATGTTGCCAGCGCGCATTTCGCTGTGCGACGTGTATTCACGTTCACACGCTAATTGCCGCAATAAACATTCCTGCCTTGATCCATCCATGTCTACACATGATACCCATTCATTGTATACATGTTATTCTACGCTAAACTCAGTGACTCGTAAAAGAAGATCAAATGATAGACGAACGTATTTAAACTGCAAGAAGTATAATGAAGCGTTTGATGGTAGTCCAAGTGGCAATATGCCTGGCGATGTAGGCCGATGACGCGTGAATGATGTGCTCGTGGGGATCATTTGTTCAGACGATAGGTTCGGGACATTCGTAACTTCGTGGTCCACCCACGGTCGTCACCTGTTCCTGAGCTTGCAATTGTGCTTCGGATAGCGACTAACTCTGGAGCAGCATCGAGTTCTCACCCCCAGCTGGTATGGCCAATGCCAAACCGATGCAACAATACATTGACTATCGCAGGGTCTGACAAGTGTGGTATTCGAGGCGCAGCGCGATTTTATCAAGCAGGCGTGATAAAATCCCACTCGTTCCTACTTATAACTGCACCGAAGACATCTCAATAGCTTCATGGCGTTATATAAGCTTGCAAAAAAACAGGCATCACCGTTTTGTGATTAGAATAAAAAAAAAAATACACGGTTAATTCTCGTATTTTTAAATGGCTTAGGTTTGTAAAGTTCTAAAAAGCTCCTGAAACAAAATGTACATCGTCATTGGCCATAAATAAAGTAGCCGGGAACATTAGCATTCACAGAGAGATCAAACACCCCAATCAGATTATTTTTTTATGGATCGCTATTTCTTCTAGCAATAGAGCGGGGTTTATCTAGTGAATGCAAAATTGTGAAAATAACTACTCCCGACGTGTAGTAAAAATCTAGATCTCTTGTTCAATCTCGTGAAGATTATGAGTCCAAGAAAACTGTTTTTAACATGTAAGTTAGATACCTTTAGGAGGGCTACCTATAGCAGACAAAACGGATATTTGGTTTTGAAATCTTACATCTCTTCTATGCGGAATCCCACTCACGATTCTAAGGTATTATCTGAGCCTTTAGAATTATTTTTTTAGCAAATTAAAAACATCCCATTTAGAAATCTTTTATGTACAAATGTTCTCATCAGCCAGCGACCAAAAGTACTGCACTGGATTACATTTTATGAAAAAATAAAAAAAAACTTTCGTATATTGATAAACAAAAGAGCAGGCCGTATAGTAAAAGGATTGTTACAACGTGGGGTACAGTACATGGGGGACTAACAATGAGGTGGACTTACTATCAGATGCTGAAATTAGATAGTATTCATAATAATAACAATTCATTTTATCAATAGATACATGTTTTGAGTATCAATATGCTATGTTTTCTGTACTGCTTAAAGAGACCGCGATGCCTGACGCTGTATATCTGCTTTTACTAATGCATTAATAATATGACGGTGCCGATTATTGCTTATCTAACAAAGAATGAGCAACTAAAAATTCGATATTTCTGTGGAGATTAATTTTGATACCAATAGAAAGCTCTCAGAAACGTATGCAACCTTCATAGTGAAAATATTTCCGTACAAGTCACGATTGACATTGAGAAAAAACGGCATTTATACAAAATACTAGATACCCGGTGGACGCAACTACATAAACGTAAAATCTGTCCCGTCATACTGGTACGGCTGGATACGTCAGCTAAGAAAAAATTGGTCAAATCGTAATACTAGAGTTGACTGGCTTCCTTTGTCGGTCACACGCAAAGCTGCCACAAATCTAAGGAAGCTGTACGTTATTGCTTAAATACGGAGTCTTTATTGAGGGCACTAATCTCTAATAGGCGTTACGCGGAACTAATTGTCGGCCACGAGGGTCCTGACCTTGATCACCATAAATGAGGATTTAAGAAATCAGAGACAATTTTTCCGCTGATCTATACGAAAACTTGACATCATGCCGCGAAGACAGCGCCAACGAATAGAATGTGCATCATCATCCACTGATTGAATAAGGGGTGGAGAAACGTCATGAATAAATACGTATTTACTGTAGATGCATATTAAGTAAGTTATTTTCCAGTTCGAATCTGTTAAGCTGGATTTGGATGGCAGAAAATTGAATTTTCAGAAAGCAGTTGCCCTTGAAAGACAACCCAGTAAGGAAAGTTCCTAGTTTCTATGAGATAGATGAGATTTACTGTTTTGAATAGGAGACTTTTCACTTTTAGTTTCTTACAAAAGGGCAACATTGTGGACAAGCAAATTATGTAATCGAATACTGCTTTAATATAAGGCAAATGTTTTCTACCTTGTTTTTGAGGTAAGCTGACCACAATGCTTGCTTAACGGTTGATATAATTGACTATAGTTGCATTATATTACGTACAATGTAATGCTGCTCTTGATAATGGTGGTGTTACTGTTCTAACCGTTCCAGCTGCCATTAGCGCATATGATTTGGCGTGCGTCGTACCCAACATCTTGGTCACTGTGTAAAGCATCCACAGGACAACCGCATCTGATCGACTATGTGTGGCTTCAAAGAGACCCTGGGGCTGCAAGAACAACGATCATTATAGTAAAGCGACCGTTGCTGGTCAATGGCGGTTTTGTATCTATTCGGTTTTTCTAATCATCGTTGCTACTGTGGACAAAGCTATTGTATCACTAGCAGTGAAAAGAGTACATTTTGATCAACATAGAATGCCCTCTTGTTTTCTCAATCTGGAATTCTGGAAAATTTATCAAAAAAAAAAAGGTACTGCGTTCGAATAAAACTAAAAAGCATCCGGCCACAACGATTGTGACGAATCAAAGATCCTGAATCTTGTCTACGTAAATAATAGTGTATAAAGATGCAGAAATTCGGGAACGTAGAATGCATCCGTATTGCCGCGTTGTGTATAAGGTATGGTCAACGCCGAAAACCTGGGGCCATTCCTGGTCCTCCGTTTCCATCTCCTAGCAGGGGTCTACTATTTTTCGTCTTAGCGCGAAAACGAGCATTTTTCTAAAATTTACCCATCGTGAAGCGGAATGAACAAGCCTGATGAACGTAGCGATGACAGGAAGGTGTCGGTGAACGGAAATTCACTTTTGGCAGCTACAACTGTTAGCGGTTGTGCTGGATATAGTGATTCTTATTGGTTATAATACGTACTAGCAGCGTCTCGGGTGGTTGACAAAGTGTGTAAAGTACTCTGACGATAGTAGAACTTGAAATGTATAATACGAAATCATTGTGATATATATATATATATATATCACGCAGAGCATAAATAAGGAAATCTACCCGAAAGGTCGTACATGTAATGAAACGTTTCTTGGTTGAATGAAAAAATATGAGCCTACTTATCTGCTTTTTCTACTGATAATTTGATCGTCTGAGGCCCCTTTAGACATTTTTACGAAAGTCGTTCGTGTGGTGCGGACACCTGGACTTATAACAACGCGTTTTTCGTATAAATCCCTCCTACTTGATATACTTTTTGCTTACTTTGAAAATACTTCCCTATGAAAAATATCTCGGTAAAGATGCTTCGCGCTCCTGTCCAGATCTGAGCACGTCGGTTGAGTAAGGCTAGCAGCTTTTCTGCCGACTTGGCTATCACTAAGATTTTCCTTTTTCATCTATATTGTACGTATTATAGCCCCTAAACTGCGCACGTCGTCAGCGATTAAGTAATCCCAGACGATGTCGTTTTGCTGCACGATCATTCCCTATGCAAGCTATGAAGTGTTTTTCAACTGGTGAAACCTCTACATAATCACTATTTGCAGATGGGAATATCTAAATTGAACCAAAATGTTTACGTGGGCCCCAGTGAGATGACGTTATAAACACTGAATAGCAATTCACCTAACACAGATTAACTAAAACTACAATTGTATTAACAACAACTTGTGGTATATGTTATGGCCCCTGCTGGCGGGATCCTCCTTTCGCCTGGGTCGATGGCCCATGGCATTTAAAGATATTTAAACTGACTCGGGCTTCCAAATTTGAAAATTTCCAAAAATTTAATAAAAACTCACTCAAGTTTGTTGCACATTGGTCAGAAATCGATCCTACAGGGTGGGTGTCATTTCGATGTGGCAGAACTGATAGAAGGTCAGAGATTTCGACCTACCTTAGCCGATAGTGAAACATTTATATTTTCTTATTTATATTATCTTATATTTTCTTTACAGTCGTTTACGTTTTAGCTTCAAATTTGATATGGTAGGTAACGGCTATTGCCTTATAGATGTACTATCGTATAGGTTGATGTAGCAATTTAAAGTAGCGACATCTGTAAATGTTAAAATGATGGCGGGACTTGTTTATAGTTAAGATGACGACAAAAAGACGTAGCAGCGTGCGATGGATTTGCGAGGACCGTTGGATATCCACACAGTGCACGCGAAGAGCGAAATATTTGTATTTACATACAGACAAATGCATGATACAAGTCGAAGTTTATAAAGCAACGTTTACTAATGGAGCAAACATGCCATGTTGTTGCTTTATGGTGTGCGAGGATGATTAATAGATACAATTTGCTCGCCTTACTGCTGCTCTTGGTAACACTGCTATCGCTATGGTCCGTGAAATGTAGTTCTTGCCGCTCGTCTTCTTCCTTCTGTAGCAAACTCGTGGTCGCCGAACCCGACATGAAACCGGGGGCAGGTGCTTGCCGACAGAGGTAGTACGGACTGTACAAGTGGCAATAGTAAATGTGCACAAGAGCTATAACAATGCATTATCTAGATTTCCGTATGGCTTTTAGAATAGCACGAGATTGAAGGAGACACGACTTTCACATGAAGCAGGCTATACCGGGCCCTTGACGATTTTCAAAAAGAAAATTTCCCTTCCATTCGTTCCTGAATAATGCCAGTAAACATAACAGACGAATAAATGAACGCATTTTTGGTGTTACACTGGAGACGTTGTCGCTGCCGCGGCTGCTGTAGCTGGAGTGGTTTGCTCTTTTGTCGCCCCGTCCTTGTCCGGTAAAGGCAAGCATGCGGGAGTAAGCCAACAGAACGCAAGCTGCCATCAGCTGGGCCCACACAGTAGCATTGCATTGTACTGGTCAAAGAAATGACGATAGTTGATCAGATCTTACTAACTGATCTGCCCAAATCATACATTTATGCATTTTATATATGCATTCCAAAATAGGGGCTGTAGTTCCATCATCGGGCTTTGCGTGATGACCGTCAATAGCTATTAGTACCACTGCAAAATCAGTCAGTTGGCCGCAGTACTTGCTGCCTGCAGACGCGTTTATGCTCTAATGTAACTGAGATTTGTGTCAGCATTAAGGTACTACAAATTCAACAGAACTAAGTTTATGATTCGCTTCAGAGGCTCACTGTTAAAGGTGGAAAAAAAGGCTCTGTAATGTGTAGGTGACAGTTTAAGGTGTATTCTATTATACTGTTATGAAATTGAGCAATATGCTCGTAGAGCCCTATTTACCTCTGAACGATTTATGCATAGTCGCTGATGAATGATAATGAATTCCAGCTTCGCGATCCTTTCACCCCCCACACCCCCAGACAGACCCATATTGACGCTGGTTAGCTAGATAATCAGTTGTTCATACTATAATTACTCCACTGACTTTGCCCTGTCCTGTCTAGATCACCCATAGGCTTCAACTAGCGTATAGTATACATAAAGAATATAATATTGAATGGAGTACAATCATTGTTTAGTGGACTGGAATTTTGCATAATTTTTTTCGCATTTAAACGGATAACCCTCTTTGCGGACAAGCGTTTAAATCGCAGGACATGGCGAAAACGGCCAGCATTATAATGTGAAGTATTTTTACAGAGAGTAGCTAAACAGCTCCTATTAACACAGTTTAGTAAATTTTTTTGTGTGCCTTTCAACCAGGCTGCACGATGCAGACATTGCCTGTTGTTAGCACTTTCAAACCAGTCATACGCTTGAGGTACATCCGTTAGAAGCAGTAAACGTACAAATTTTCAGTCATTATACACACTCATAGCCGAAGCATTGCGTTCATTGAAATATTAAAGAAACCCTTATTTCAACAACCACCGAACATGATCTACTCTAGGTCCCTTATTAATGGGTATAGCTCTACCTAGATTTGAAGATGTAAATGAACGATTTAATATTGGCGGTCAATACGTCGTACCAAGAACTATAGGTAACTGTATGATGGATTTTCTATGGATTATTCATTCTTAAAGAGATACAAAAAAAAAAAAAAAAATTACGCCTGCCCTAATCAAAATGAAATCTGGACACGTCCTCCGCTATCTTCCGAGCAAATCAAAATCTGTATTGGATTTAAACATCCACGAAATGTAAAACGGGTTTTTGTGTGTACCTCTATTTTTGAGCCAAGCCCAGACTTTTCATTGCACAGGAGAAGTTTCAGATCGATTCAATTTTGCGAACCGCGTTTTTCTATAGTTTAGCATCTACTAGTCACGTCACGAATACAGGTTGTGATGTTTTGCCCCGTTTTATAAACACTGTTCTGTAGATAATCTAGCATAAGAAAAATCCAAATGGTAAAATAACAGGGTCGGATCGGCCGCTCGCTGCCATTGTTGAGCAAAAATATGATTTATTTCCCCTGCGGAATGGTGATGTTCTATCTTGTTAAAGTCAAAGGCTCTTTCAGTCTAGCGGCCTCAGTTGGGTCTACAGAAGAGTTTCGAACATCTCTCGACGTTGGCGTTCGGCCTGATCGGTGATGTCGCTCCATCGTTATGTTCAAAGGAAAGGGTCCAATGGCACTTTTGCTACACAAATTGCAAAAAACAAGGAACCTTCACGAGTTATGAGCTTTGATGAACCACAAATATTCCGCATCGACCGTACCCTGTAAGGGTGAAGATAAAATTTCTGCTTTAAAAAGCGCTGTAGTCTGCTCCTCTAGAAGCGGAGGTGTTGAGCATGACGTCGCGCTGAGATAATTAAATTAACGTGCGTTCTGCTCCGTACTGCAGCAATGTTATGACCTGCTTGTCCGGCTCGTGGTCTCCCGAGCATCTCACGTTATCCGCAAGTAAGCCAGTCTCCTTGAGCTTCGTGATCAATCAGCTTAATGTTATCGCCGTCAACAAGAAATGTCGTCTGTATCCTGTGACGAGTGTCATCGTAATCGTTTGGATTTTGCAGTTGCAAGACGCAGCTGCGTACTTTCAATCACTGTAAACCGGAAACGCTGCCGTGTTTATCGTTCGACTGGTTATTAATCTTCGCTTGTTTTCAAACACAGAAGGGCGCAGGGACAAATCCTATATAACCTTTCTTGGCTACCCTTCAGATACGCGGGCAAAGATAGGTCTTGATTGCCGCTTATCGGAATGTCTATCTCTAAAGGCGCGCTTGAGACAAATGGCAAATGATCTAAAACCTTCAATCAACAATGTTACAATTACAGCCACACTAATTTTAATATAATAATGAGGTCATCCAGACACGTTTGCTAAGGGTAATTTTAACGATGGTAAGCTTACAAAAAAATACCAATGAATTTTCTTACCTAGGGCTGTATCTCTTACGAGAACAAATGAATCGTCGACACGACTTGTTATAGAATAACATCAACTTAACTGGATGAGACATTTTTTCTGTCACAATATAGGTTATGTAAATGATGTCAGTGTTGCCGTAAACAGTTAACGGGACGAAGGATTTGAACATCAGCAATGTATATGCAGTTATGTCAGTTGACATAAACCGATATAAGTTAAGAGCCACCAAAAATTATGACATTTATTAACATGTATATGTTTTGAGAGACTTCAAGCGGTCGGAAGTCGTTTCCCTTATCGGTTATAGTTTCCTATGTTGGTATAAGTTTTTTTTTGGCCTTTGGGTCTGGTATAGTAATTACGATGATACGTGTTGATTTTGCTAGGCATATATAATCGATGAATAACGAGCTTGCGTACATCTCTGACTGACATTGATGTAACATAAAGCCACAAATCTCTAGTGAAATTCCAACACAAAAACTATTTTAAACTTAATAGTATGCTGCCTTGTTGCTTTGCTAACAGAATAGTGCTATTCGTTCGTAAAGGGGCGGCGAGGCGCCGTACTCTGTGTGTCTGATGGGCGTTCGTTTAAGCGTCACGGTAGCCGTGAAAGGGGCGCAGCTTGTTCAAATCTCACCATTAACAAAAACGATTACCAGGAGTAGAACAGGAACAATGACTGCAAAAACAAATATTAGGTTAAATAGCTGTACGCTTTTATACGGTTCATAGGTCTGCCGGCGAATACCCAGATAAGTCCAGCAAGAGCTAGCCTGGTTTGCCCCTACGGTGGGAGTAGGCCCTTGACGCTTTCATGTCAGGCCCGGGGTTATTCCGACGACTCGTTCTCAAAAAGAACATAACAACCAAAGAGCGCAAGAATGATAAAAACGAAAATAGGAAGCAGAGATCTACGTACCTAGTGGAATACGGGAAGGCATTTCTGTATGGCTATAATAAACACGTAACCTGCTTATTCGAAGAACGTCTATTGACGCCCTCAGGGTAAATGTCTCTGTAGTTCAAATTTTTAAAGTTCCAGATGCTTTAGCAATAGCAAAATCACAGCGTGGAGTACGAGGTACTAATCAGCCCACCCTGTTACAGCAGTTTCGATGGTACGTTCTAAGGATGCCCCCCGCATAGGGAACCAATTACAATTCCCCCGAAAAGTGTTTCTGATGACCCGCTGTGTTGACGGCATAAAAATCTATATTACGTTGCGAGAATAGCAATTCTATGTGTGCAGTGCATAGACTTGCAGTCGGTTTTTTGTCTAAAAGTGTGCAGATATTCCTAAAGTAGTCAATATATACTGCTAGCACAAACTGACCCAATTAACACGCTCACGGCCATGTGCAATCGTTTGCTGTGCTGAATCCTACGGAACGGAAAAGTCGTTTACATTAGTACCTAAACTAACGGATGAAGCGTCAAATGAGATCAGGCGATTGGCGACAACAAAAACTGATTCATGGATTTATGTGACGGTTTACTCGTGAAATGTGCGATAAAACGCTTTGAAATAATGAGAATAGAAGCCATATAGTGTGTAACAGTTGATTAATAATAATAACGATAGTAAATATAGTTATTACACTCACATATATATATATATATATTATATATATATATATATATATACTCAGGCTTGCTTGTGCACGACCCTCCAGTGGCCTCTTTCAACTTAAACTAGGATAGGTTTTTTCACAGTTATGACCCGTCAGTTCCCGCTGGCCAGGATGACTGTAGGCGGCTGTGGAATTTGTGGGTCACTAAAAATTTCAAAATACATTAGGCGTAGGGAACGATAACTCTGAAAGTTTGAAGAGGTCACCTGATTTAAGTTAATGATCGAAGCCGGGATTTCATGTTTCTATACACAGCCTTTCGGTTGTGCCGCCATCGCCACAGTCGGATGTTAGGTTTATATGCGCACTTACTTTCCTGAGGCATACGTTCAGCTAGAATTAAGCATGATTGCCGCAGGTCGTAATAGAGCTCGCCGCGCAGTAACGGTACATATTTGGTAATTTAGATAAATTACCTACTTGACATCAAATAAAATAGAAGACACCAAGAAAGACATTTAACGCTTGCATTAATTTGTTTCCTTCATCAATATAACTAACTTTCTTCGTTCACACAGTTGTGTGGTTCATGTCGTTGGCGTTAATATGTGCCTCGGTCAGACGAACTTACTAACACGTATAACTTCAGATAGCTATAGGGTTGACAATATTAACCATAATTTACTATAATAGATATTACATGCATTTATAGCAATTAAGATGATATCAATAATAGTAATAACAATTATCGTCATTTATATAATTGCCTTTCTTTGATAGTTACAAATATTTTTGTTGAATTTGATTATATATATATTGGTATATATGGTAAACATATAGACGTACTCAGGTAGGTATGCGAATGACAAAGTCGTGATCAGGAGGACTCGCCGCTACACGATAATGCGACGCAAGTAACAGTATCGTTAGCGAACAGCCTTTGCCTATAAGCAACTTCTCGCCGATTACTGAAGGACGAGTGTAGCATGTTGCGGTTCAATACACGTGGCTTGCACCTCAATTATCGCAGCTGTTACGCCCGTTCCGTGAATCCTTCAATATTCGATATTCAACATTGAAGCTGGGAACAGTTCGAAAGAAAACTGGTTGACGCCGCGTCGACCAAAAAATTCACGCTTCATCGTGGTCGCCGCTGCTATCGAAGCTTGTACAATCAATACGATCGGTTAACAGATCGCCTCACATCGCACTGCTGAATGTTGTGACCGAGCTTTCTATCTGTCGTAGTTACCGCTATCGCTATCGTTGCTCTATAAGATTGTACCATTTTGCCAGGCTATATAGTTCTAAGCGATTCCTGTTTTCGTGCATGATACATGATACAATAGTTAATTAAATATGAAAAAAAAAATAGAAAACATTTGTCCTATCGATAGAAACAGCGGCGATGCGGAATGGTCATCAGACACGTCGCGGTACCACAATCATTTTGCGACACTGATACACAAGTGAGAGCAATCGCTCTGCAAGCTTTGATTAACACTACAGAGTAATTCTCAGAGAAACAACTCGGTTTGAGTTATGTTTCTTCTCTGGCGACAGCAATCTAGAGAAGTGCCAACTTGGAGATAATGCACCATGATGCGATTGCACCAGAAACAGCTTTGGGATTTTCGAAGATCCGTACGCGGCTTAACTCACGGTTGATGCAAAGGGCAAGCAAATAGTCTGCACGCTTAAGCCTTGCGGGGAATGACGATTCCTGGCGGACACCATCGACACTCGTATAGAAACCTCTTCCACAGGACACAGCAATGGAAAAAAAAACACATTTTGCTATAGCTGCTTTGTTTCCTATAATCGAGATGTGCCTTATTGGTTCTCCAAAGTACCGACTCAAAGGAAGAAAATGTAAATTAAAGAAAAAAAAAAATGGGCGAAGCACCTAGAAACACTGTCTACTTGAACCACAGCCACCGTTAGAGTCTTACTCATGGATTTACGACGTACAAACGATGCCTATAGTCCACATTGACTTTCGTCGTTGCCATGAAAAGTGGTCTCATATCGAAGCAGAGCCTGCCTATTTCAACGGTGCATGCTCCAAATAAATATATTACAGATGCGTATCATTCGATCATGTTGGTTGATAAGCTAAATAAATTGCTCTATTATATGGTGCGCTGACATTTGAAAATTGGTAAAGATTGCAGAATCGACAACGGGGTATTTACCTGTCTGCCGTGTACCGTACATCGCATGCATCACACCACATCACACGCGTGCAACACATTTCACATAAATACATAGCACCGATCTGTCTGCTGTAAACGAGCGAACCTTTTTACTTACACAATGTTTCACCTGGGGCTTCGCTGAACATGTAGTTGGTGAGTTCCTGCAGCGTTGCGGTTCCTGACAGGAATTCTAATGAGGCGCCGCTGTCTCGTTGACAGATAATCCAACGATGCTATTCGATAGCAAACATCAAACAAACAAGAAAAAGCACCCTTTCCACCTCTTTAATGACGGTGACTACAACGCAGAACGAATGAAAAAAAAAAACAGCTGAAATGACCAAAAAGAAGATACCGTTGAGGTTAAAGAACGATAACAGCTAAAAAATATAGCAGCACAGATATAGACTTACGAATCGATGCACACTTTTGCACGCCGGCGATACTCGCGTGTTTATTGACAGGGAACGAGCAATCCAGTGGACAAAAGGAACATAACTGAGATATCCGTATTGTGGAAACGCATATAAAGCAATGTTGCCAGCCGCTACCGGCGGAAACCTCTCTGGATGGCAAGCGGGAAAAAGAAACCATCGCCGTAGCGATAGATAAACGGCAGAATAATACTCTGACTGTCTGTCATTAAAATTGCTTAATATTCGAATAATGTTCATTTCACTGCTTTTTTTTTGTTTCTATTTTGTTTTCGTTCGTCATCTGTCCTATAGTTTTCTTTCATGAGCAGAAATCTCTGAACAGTCAACGAATAAATAGTCTTGTGCCACGTCTTGGCAGAAAGACGAAAAGGAAGAGGTCAATGAATAATGAAACGGTCTTGGATACGGGGTCTGTGACAGGAAAGTCCATCGTCGATTTGTTAGTGGGGTTATTGTTTTGTCGGCTGGTGTTATTATGGTTCAAGTGTCGTCGCGCTGATTGTCAACTGTAATGATCATGGTTATCTTCAGCCCGCCGGTGCCTGCTTGTCAGCGTACCTACCTAACGTCTGATAACTGCTGGACTCCTAGCAGTAGGATAGACCTGCCGCGCATATTATTATTTTAGAAAAAAAACATTATGCTGGGAAGTATCTGCGCTTCTTGTTTGTGAAAGCCAAAAATCAGGACGTTATAGCTGATCGTGTACCATAGTTTGGCATTGGCACTTAGTTAATTATCGGTAAATAGGACGTACGTAAAAAGTGAACCGATTTACTTGATGCATATTGAAAGCAACTGAAGTTTTTCACAAAACTACCCCTTGAGTTAAGTACACACCGACCAGTAAACACTTGTAGTATGCAGACTATTAGCGTTTACATAATTGAATAACAGTATAAGGTAATACTAAATACCTACAGATATTTAAGGGGTGTTAAGAAAATGCCCAAAGAACCTTTCGCAGCGATTATCAATCCTATTCTGTTATTTTTATATACTCGTCACCTCCACATACGCGTATGATTTTGTGTAAGTTTAATCAAGACGTTTTTACTTTGAGTGTCCAATTTATGTTCTCGGTGCGTGGTGATACGCCGACGACGCCACAGCTGGCCTGTCGGCTTCCATTCCTTAAGAAGGACACGTCTTTGTTAAAGTGCCTTTGAAGTATAGCGGATAGCCTTACTTAGATACAACATTACCTTATGCTATTTTATAGCAACTCTTAAGACGCCAGTCTCATAAATGTGGAACAGTTGCTTCTTGTATCGTTCGTCATAACACTAGATGTGGTTTCAGAGGAACAGTCAGACGGAGCAGCTGAGAGGGACATACATAGTGCATCTGCCACCCCCCCCCCCCCCCCCCCGATAGCTGGAACTGCAAGTAATGATAACAAACAAAAAACAAACTTCGTTTCGTCTTAACATATAGGTGAAACAAGTTCCGTCGAGTGATACAAGCACGTAGTGATACCAACATACGTATCTGCATAAATTTAATCGTTGCTAACACGATAATGGTAATAAACGCGTTGATAATGAGCTACTATTGTTACCTTGGTGATAAACAGTCATTGTCAAGGGCACATCTGCTCAGTAAATGTATCGCAGTTTACACTATTAACTATAGAACAATATTAGAAAAATAGTCATAACAAGACCGTTTCCTGTTCGTCGGTACAAAGCACGCCTACAGACACGAAGCGGCAACTTCTGTTTCTTTTTTTCTAAGCTAGTAACGTTTCAGCAGATGCCACAGATCTCATGTATAATGAATACAATCTGATCGATTATATTGTGTCGTAAAAATGTGGTAGAAATAACAGTAAAGGTGGTGATATTGTGCCCGTAGACGTAACACGCAGACGAGAACATGCCACAACCTTATCGGATGTGGCCGAATACAGCATAGTGTGATAAAGTTTTACATTAAATGCTATTTATAGTTACTTTCAATTTTTGCTTATGTTTCACGTTCATTCTTACTTATCATATCGCCTGACTGCCATACACATACAAGCATCTGCATAGATTATTATGTTACGAATGAAAATTGAGCTGAATGATACAGCTGGGTCCAGCAACCGTAAATGGGTTTATGCGTACACTGTTATCGAATAGTGGTTCTCGGTGGTCGCTTCCGATTGAAGCAAAATCATCAGAATGTACGTTATACGACTCGCGCACAAAGGAGTGACGCTCAGCAATTGCAGCCATTAGTACTGCTACTGCTACTAGAATATTTGACACTAAGAACCCTTATTTACTGTATTTACCCACACACATGAATGTCTCCGTCTTCTTACTGCCGGCGTCAATTTTGATAGGCTTTGCTCGTGACGGGCGGAGGACGCAGGCGGAAAATCGCATTTTCTCATTACTCCATAACCATATGCATATGACACATTTTCACGGATCCTGTTTATGAAACGAGCTAACAAACAATTTACTAGATGCCATAAGCGCTATACCATATTGAATGAATAGACGCCCGATATTTAATTACACAATGTCATCACGATATTATCGAAATAGCGCCCTGTTCGGGTGGTCACCAAAAACGGGTGGGGAAATTCTGCGTCACGGGACTGTCCTACGAGAATGCCATATCGATCAATAAATAAATCAAATATAGGAACCACTTTGTCCTGTGAATGAAGCGAACGAACAAAATGCATACAGCGTTAAGAGGGCTGAGCTGGGCGCCACCCTTTACGTGTACGAGGAAATAGCCGAATTCAGAGTCCTTATGGTGGCGACGACCACCACCACGGTGACACGACATGATTTCCTCTGAATGGTTTCTTCTGTCGGTATCGTTGATGGCGACCATGATTATGATGATACTAGTGTAGATCGTCGTGCCATAACCGCGGTTCATGTTGGTGCAGTCGACTGCTTCCTCACGTCACCGAAGTCTCGCCATATTTCAATCTATAGCTTCAATCGCTTCTCATTCACAGCTTGATAGTAAAAACAACGTCTGACATGAGTTTTTTTTTTAAGATATAAACAGCGACTAGATTCCTATTTATTCTATCTTTTTCGCTAAGTGAGCCTGCTATTTTAGCATTTGCAGTTTTAAATAGACCCAAACCCACATCTGCAATTTGTATCAGTGAGACGTATCTTTTTTAATGTCTAGCACTTAGCGTGAAATCATCAAAAACAAAGTGCTCATACTATATACATCGATTAACACAATAAACTGGATTACCTTCCACTTTATGGGGCTTCATGGTGCTCGCGCATTTACGTTACATACTATTAGTGTTACTATAGCGTGATACTATAGGTGAAATTTTGACAAATAACATGAGAAAATATACGTACAGACGTTTCGCCATATACGCAGACACGCTAGCCTTAGAAAGTGCTAATATTTATTATCATTATTATTGTAAATAACGAGTAAGTGCTTAATGACAAAAACAATCAGTAGTGATATTTCTAGTCGTTACGAGTTCTTACTGAATGGGAATAACTACAATAAATAAGAAACTCTTTCGTTTTGCTTCAGTGCCCCTTTTCGTTATTCGTTTATTTTCGTCGAGGCCCGCATTGTCGTCGTGCTCTCGCGACGATCTTTCGAGGGGCGACAGCGGCAGATTAAATTCCGCGGAAGTCTTGTATCCGCCTGTCTATCTGCGTGTGTGTGGAGTGGCGTCTAACAAACGGCACACATAGGCGCGGGTGCGCAAGATCGTGTAGATGCGCACATAATTGCCCCCGGGCACTGCCTCTACCACTATCAATAGCAAGAATCACGTGAGTCGTACCACTATGGCGATAAACACGCGACGTCATCGATGCGCTGCTATTAACATGCGACTTCATCAAATCACGATCCTTCCTCCCCAATAGAATATCGTGCATGCGGATACTGTTTTATACGTTTCGATAATGTCCGAGCGCAAGTAGACTTTCAGCGATCAAGAAAATTAGAGAGAAGAATTTGCTTCAATTTAAGTACGGCTAGTCTCTGTGAACAGAGCGTGACTGAGCATCTCTCCCGTACGTGCATCCCTATCCAGTTCACCTCTTCTGTTACGTCCATCGCGAATCCCTGACCCTTCGGTCCCTATTATCGATAGCATGGCGATGATTTTTCTAGGAAGGATGTTATTATTAGTTTCAATACGATTGCACAATAGCTATTTTATTGGGAGCAAGTAATACATTTTGTAGCTATCATACATCAAATGCAACTTCCTGTGGCTGGAAGTGACGACACCGAGATCCCACAGTCAAGCGATCATGGCGACCGTAAAAGTAAAGAAAAGAAGTAATAATCGGTTAGTTAGGATGCACTCATCAGATGGGTATCATCGATTTTTCCACTACGGGTCATGCCGTTATCGAAACGAAGATCACTGTTTCTTTAATAGCCTTTTTCTGATTTGGCCTAGTCAACGCTGTACCGGATTGGACTTGGTATACCTTTCAGATATAAATCTCTGCTGAATAATCATCAACGATATATATCGCTGGCTGCGAAATATGGTGTGGGTTTCCGCTTTTTTCTTTTTTAATTCACACGTCAAGATTACAGTGGCAGTCAGAGCATATATATATATATATGTATGTATATAGTATTCTTGGTTCTGTATTAAATTTTAAACGAGCGAGTCCTGTCTGAAGGTGATGCTGCCTGCTATTAGAGATACCGACGTGGCGTGAAACGTAATCAATCATTCAATAATTGCTGGCGCTTTGACTGCAAAATTTCGTTTGCGAGCATTATTAACGTAGCTACCATTTATGTGTATGTTTCTATCCCTTATCGAACTTTGCTTTGAGCTACAATGAATATCTTCTAAAGAAGTATGATATTTACGAATTCTGAAGTATTCCAACCTTCCGCTAGCCTGTTATTATCGTGAGATAACTCTGCAATGTCGCCGCGAAGGAGCTCATCAAGGTGCCTTCATCGCTATAATATTGTGGTAGATGCACGCTCCTACAGAATCAGTGACCGTACGCTTGTTTGTGCTCTTAATTATAATGACATGTGTTTTAGACCAACGTCGCTAGCAGGTCAAAGTTTTCATTTTTCCATTTTAAACAACGAACGCCGATTTCAATGCTGAACAAGAATCAATTGATCTTTGTCTATTTGCGTTTATCGATAAGTGAAGACACGCTGAAGCTTTCGGCCTAGTCGTCAAGTGGCCAGTGAAACAAATAACCCGTAGGGACGGAACATTTATCAAAAATCATAGATAGCATCGTCTGGCTTGATTTTCCTTTCAGTTCATGCATTTTATGATTCCGCTTTATATATCGCTAATCGTTATAAACCCTATAATATAAGAGTCATGGCAAGTTCATAAATCTGTTGAAAAATCGACTCGTAGTTTATCAAGAGAGCTTCATCTGCTGAGTCTGTTCACACATTGTCTAATTATACGTGGTCTTGGGCTAGCGATATTCCCTAAATTATGAATTAGCGCAATTCACGCCAACCTAAATCAAATCTCGAACTCAGCGGTATTATTTTTTGCTAGCCGCAACTGTTGTTGCGCACTAATGTCTTTGCCACCCGGAGTAGGAGTGGGGGGGCAAGGGGTCGCTTATTTACTAGAGCGTAAAACAGCCAGTTCACACTAAAACAGCTATAATCAAGGCGTTGGGCTCGAATGCAAAAACTAAAAAATATCTTGAAAATAATCGATAATAAATTTCAGGATATGTATCAAAATCTATTTTTCTAGACCACTAGACAATTTCACTGGAAAAATCACTAAGAAAGCCTATATTCAAGAAAAAATCAAAACTATTTTTTAAATGTTGCGCATCATCAATGAGACTAAATTAGCTTTGTGGGTATCAAAGAAATGTAGTGAGGCGAAAAACGATAAAATTAAGGCAAAAAAATAGAAGGTTTCAATAGATTTAACTACAAACAGTTAAAAAATACTATTTAGACTATGAGCCATTAGCTTAGACCAGTATAAGCTAAACCTCGTAACGAAAGCTCTAAGCCATTGAAAGATAGGCAGACAAAATATTGTAAAGTGACGAATATAAGGTTGGTTTTGACCACAGACTCTGTTATGCTGCTTTTTTCCATATTACTGAAAAGTGGATGCTGAATAAGGCACTCGCATTAGAGCTGTGAGTGCTGCCTATGAAAACAATTGGCTTCGATCACTATTTAGACCACCCGTCTTGGCCGAAGTGCTACGAAGAACCTCCCTTCACGTACCGTTCTCTTAGGCTGCACTGTGCACGCTAGAGGTTCCCAACCTTTCTGCGACTTCGTACGTAAGTCGTTTACTGCTTAGGTCGTGAAGGAGTGGTGACGACTTGCGTGAGCTAGTACGCCGGCTGTGGTCAACTATTACGTTTTTGTTATGAACATGATTGTATTCGGTCGCTTTCGGTACTAAGCTGCACTATTATATTTAACTTTTTAAACAAAGCCGGAATTTACAGAATCCTATTGAGTGACTGCCAGTTTTCCCGGAACGAGGAGCAGTTCTAGATTATATCGAGCTAAGATTATAAAATGCTTAACGGGAAATCGATAGTAATAGTGCATATATAGAAATCCGTAAGAACTAGACGGTACAGAGAGTAAATGACAGTAAATAAACATAGACACAACGAGGAAGCATTGATGGCCTTACAAAGACATTTATTTGATAGATACATTGTGTCATTAGCACCGCACTTTGTGTATGACGTTTACGGATGCCAAGTTTATGGAGCTTCGGCAAATAATGAATGAGGCTTTTCATAAATTTAGCTAAATGCGACTGCTAGACATAATGTAGTGGGTTTTCAGTTGAAATATTTGACATTGTATATCATTGATTTCGAGGAGATCGGCCTCAGGATGTGAAATTTCCTTAAGGAGTTTCTAGAAAAACGCCCAGTACATTGAAAAGGATATCTGCTGGCGTTCCGTTATAGTCCTGCAATTAAACTGCGGATCACTTTCTCTGTTTGCTGAGTTCATTAACGCTGTTTACGGATTATTATATTTTTAGTTTCTGTACAAAGTAAGCCATATCAGCTTACGCCATCTTTGGCCTAGTGCGTAAATTCGTATTGTTATAATAAATGTAATAAAGAATATCTGATAGCGCGGTTGCTCTAATACATCCTGATCTCATTAAGTTGCAATCAAGTCAAGTGAATTTTTTTCACAGGTGACAATTTAAACAGCTTTCTTTACAGTTTTAGTGATATTTGGACGCTTCGAAATCGTCAGCCTTTCTCAGCCTCATTTCTCGAGTTTAAGGCACATTCAAGTTCGATCAACGCGAGGCAACATATCGCTTTCGGTGCGAACGGAAAACCTCACTGAATTTTTAATAACATATTGGCTGATTCAACATGAACCAGCGAAAAACATGACCTATCGAGTCAATGGATATATCGCAGCACAGGTCGCCGAACGATATTTCGGTAGAACAAAATAACTTTACTAAGTAGCAATTGTCAACTGTACACAAATAATGTTACCTCTTCGACACGAACGCTACAAAAACGTTCGATTCTTTTTCAGTTCCTTGTGAACCGTTTATGATAATGGTGATGATGATAACTTGGCAGAAGTTCTTCTATAGCATGAATTGCAGTTGGTAATGATTTAGGAAATATCTTATATGGGTGCCTAAATTATCTACATACATCATATATAGGTTATATTGACAATGCGACAATGTAAGTATCAAACGCTAAGGTTAGCTGTACGCAACAAATGATATCTGAGGTCGTATCAGATAAGGTCTAGCTGGTCAAAATCCTCTTATACTGTTGTTTCGGCATTCGTTATGGCTCCTCATCACTAAGACATTGCTTCTTATGACTTTGTTCCATTTTCTACCACGATCTCAGCAGTTAATTATCCTTTTGCTGCAGTGAGTTCGACCCAGAGCACGATGGACTGACGCACTTAATATTGTAAAATAATATAGAACAAACAGGTTGACTGGGTTCTACTAAAATGTTATTGTCCAAAATAACGATTAAACCACTTCCTTATTCAACCGCATGTTCCTTAAGCACATTAACAAAGATGCCACTGACTCAAATAAACAGGCCGTTCATATATACTCATTATCATCAGTGCTGGGTGACATGTGTGGACGCATGATTATTGCTAAAGAGACTCACTCATCAGCAAATGTTAAAAGAATGTTCATTTTCGTTCGTAGCGAATACGGCCGAGCTCAGGACTCACGATAAACGAGCAATCTCGATAATCTATAAAGGGCGCTTGATTATCTTTTTTAATACTTTTATGAGCCAGTAGTAAAGTAGCGTTTGAAAGGTGCTCTTTTAAACCTATTACTAGAAGATATCGCAGTGCTGCTAAGCTACATGTACCGAATTTTACGCCCGGTACCGCCGTTAGGCCTTCCATCAGACAGCTGGCTTCCATTACGAAACGAAACGTGTCTTTGTTTCACAGTTATTGAGATATTTACTTGGTAAAAAAAACCGCCTTGGTAAATTTTGATAGGAGCAGGAACAAACACTTTCGCAGCAGCGTGACGCCGAATAGCTTGACCCTCTTTGAGTTTAGGACGTTCCATTTGCAGATATGGAATTTCTGAGAAAGATATTAGGTACAGACACTCTGCAGGAGCAGGGGAAGGTTTCCCCTTTCGAAGACGCAGGTTCGCGAAGCTCGGAGATAAAACTGGCGCTTCTATGATGACCCTTCATTCGTTACTGCAACCAATGGCGTATCGGAAAACAGATTGTATGCTTTCCGTACATAAGTCTATATCGCCAAATATGAATTCGGTACCTCGGCTCTCTGAACGCCACTGTAAATCTTCCCGAATTACTCTGTCTCGCTGGCGATTGTACATTCAGGTGTCGTCCGATACATAGTCACCGACTGAGCCCGCGTGAAAATGATTAGAAAAAAATATTCCACAAATTTTGACGTCTACAAGTATGATTGTCATAGAAGTTAGAAGAACGATATTTGCGACATCTGCCACTTAGATTTTCGGCACCGGCACAATACCTTCATTTCAGTATTAAAGATCTAGATCACAAAAATAGAAAAAGATGAGTTTGAAAGTAGACAAAGCTCAGCTTTGTAAGCTCGAAGATAAGCAGGTAAATGATTTTAATTATATAACTTGCAACATACGTCTGACATTATCTGTATAGACGTATGAGTGAGTACTTCAGCAGTTAATAAAAATATAATGATAAGAACTAATTGCAATCATAAAATATGGTCACGAATTGGGAGTGAAAGCCGTAAGCGACTTCTCTTGATTTACAAAGCGATTTCAATTTAGCAGTTAATTACACTGTACCAGAAGTTCAAGTTAGAAATTAGCCTCTGCGTAAATCAGCATGAGGGCAGGCAGCAATGAGCGAACTTCGTAGAGAAGCACCGTCGTTGCGACCCGTTCGGTACATTCGTTGTACCTGTTTTACGTATATACATATATGTATAATTGTTAATCAGAAACGCATTTATAGCAGTTGTATAATGAAAAACATTTGCTCTAACGTACAAGCAGCAAATGATTATTTAATTTTCAATATTTTAACTATAAATATGATATTATCTCAATAGTTCTCGTCTGATATAAACGAAAGCTACTGCGACTATTCTATAGGAAATTGCACGTAGTTATTCGAAGTTACCACGAGTTACAAGTAACTCAAATGATTGAAGACTAAAACAGTCCTGAATTTAGATATTTGAAAATACATTGTTTAAACACTTATCATTGTGTTATTGTGAACACATCCTCTTGTACGGGTCATCTCGTAAGTCAGCACGCGGAAGCCATAATACTTTACTTCCCTTTAAAGTATCATGTACACTAGCATAATTTCGAATTATTTAGGAGTTGTCACGTTTGCTAGTTGTACCGTCTACGAGATAACGTCTACATTTGCCAAAATAAACTAATTTTTACGCCCATTAGTTTAATTAAATTTAAATTGACTATTATGCGAGGCGAGATAAAGCTAGATGCCAGTTACTCGTTTATGTTTTTGCCTTATCAAAAACTATTTTAGACAACTTTAGACAAAATCAATGGCCAGTTATTTTTCAAAGTTAGTTATAAATTATGGTGTATTGTTGCTCTTGCGTGCTGCCTCAACATAAAATGTAGGTCGTTTTTTAAATCGATCGGTAGTAAATCGAAGTAAACGTGCACTGATATATCATAAGCGTATAAATAGCTAGTCAATGCATAAGCAAATTTTGAGCTTTCTCGAAATTTAGAGCGAAACTGTTCAAAGGAATATACTTACAGACTTTTCGTAGCTTTCTCAAAGAGGAATTTAATATTTTAGCAAGTTAACTTTCTGGCGAAACTGAATCAAAGACAAGTTTCTACTAGTCTTTTAGTGAGTAATAGAGAATGTTGAACAAAAATTGAAGCACTCGTATATAAACGTTTTTGTTCATGAGGAAGCTCCAATGAACTTCTCTGAGAACTCTATCAACGGACCTTGCTGTATACCTTTTCCTCACAACTTTTTCACTAAATAGTGATGAATTATAAACCAATAGGCTTACTTTTATAGTCTCGATTATGGGATAGACGACACATGTATTCAAGTATTAAGAAAATGTTCATTACTTACTTTCACATTAGTAGTCTATACGTGCGTATCTTTATTATTATCATCATTAATTTTCGGTCTTGTTAGTTGTTGCCACGAGCAGCTCCTGTCGTGGTTCGTTTTTTGCTATTTGTCTCGTATGTGTCCGACACAGTTCGCATACAGATTCAATGTACAAGCTTGGTGCGTTTATATTTACAAATATGTGACTATAAAATCGATTCCAGCAATGCAGAATTAGCGAAGATCAGCTGCGGCTGCAAGAGTAGACGCCGGGTAGAGCAATGCTGATTCTGAATCACTTGCGCACGCTATAGTACTGATAGACACAATCTACCATGCAAGCAGGTCGACGACGTCACGTTAATGCGGAAGATGGACTTCTACATCGCTATGGCATCGCTGATCGGATGCTGCCTCAAAACCTGGGGCGCTTCAGGGGGGCATTTCCGGTCAACACAAAATAAACAAATAGGCAAACAGGCCGTAATGTAGAAGGGTCAGTCGTCGACGAACGAAAATAAGCTGCAAACCATCACTGAAATTTAAATGAAGCTAGAATTAGTACGAAGCATACCGATGTTATCGGTGTGCTAAGTTCAAGTTACTATTGGATGGTTCTAGGAACTTCTTGGCCTTCAGTTTAGCTCTAATTTCATATAGTTGCTCTAATTAAAATCTGTCAGTAGTCACACGACATGTTGGACAAACGACGTTACCTCTTGGAATTGCGTCATAGCAGTCGCTGAGGCAAGCCGCTAGCTAAATGGTAAAACGCAGAGAGATTTTGCTTGTTCTGAAAACCACTGAGATCTGCGTCTATTGTTTTTTTTTTACATGTCTATTATAATCATTACCAAATGTTCCTCGCGTAGCTTGCCTCGCGACGCAGTTGCTATCGGAAGCAATTGGTTTCCATTTTATATTTATGAACATACTTCCTTTTCGAACCTTCGATGGACACCTAACCAAAACAAATCGAAAGTCACTTCAATTCTACAACAGCATCGACGGGACTGTTTTTCAGCAGGCCGTTAGTAATACCCGAAACAAAATAGTTCTAAAGATTAAAGTCAAAGTATAGGCTGTACGGTTAGACGCTCGAAGAGCCAATAATGCGTAAGCACTGTTATGAAGGCCAAATAAAGTTCAATTAAGGTAAGAAAGAGATCGTATCGAAGCTGTAGGCGAATAAAGTGATTTTGATACTCATTCAAGTGAGAAATACGACTTCAAACGCTATTCGAGGTCTTTAGATTCAAGTTATTCATCTCATCTAACTATACGGTTTAGGGTATCGAGCGTATTTGAATCGACGCCTTATAAAACGCACATAAAAAATGAAAACGCTGTGCGCGGAACATTGAACTTGAACGGACACCTTTGAAACCTATCTTGGAACAATTTTGTCACTTTCTAAACACTCTACACAGATATAATTCGAACATCTTGTTCTTATCGTAGTACGATTGCTTCATAGTAGCCTTGTTTTTCAACCAATAGGTTCCCTAGCCAAAGTCTCAGAGCGTTTTCCATTACGTTGGACCAGTAGTACCGAAAATGAGAACTCTCTTTTAGATTAGTCTATGTAAATTTTAGATTAGTCTATATAAATTTTAGATTAGTCTATATAAATTTTAGATTAGTCTATATAAATTACTGAATCCAGTTTGCTGTTCTTGCCTTTAAGCCCAATTCAATTCGCTACCGATATGGAGCGTCCTATGAAGGATTAGATAGAGGGAAGTATGTCTACGGCGACTAAAGACAAACAAAGAAAACCCATGTTTTACCACGACGACCAAGGGCCTACTAGGAGGAACTATGAGTAGACCACGTATATTCTAAAAGATGTCACATGCAATATCGGCTATTAACAGATAAAGAGTTTACATTAATATGATTTTTCGGTGCATTAAGTAAATGAAGTTACCGCAGGACGCTACCTGATTACCCCATTATTTATGTGATGAGACTACGGTTTGCGGTACTTAACGGCTATAAAAGAACGTAGGGCTTAAAATACTTATTTTTTGTTCGATGTAACCGCCCATAGTTAACAAACAAGGTACCGATGGTATCAGTTTAGAAAATATAATAAGTAACTGCTACAACTATTCTTGGAATATTATTATGACGGCGGCATTACTCTATTGATAAATAAAGCACAATGACTATAACATATTATATAACAGAAGTAATTAAGCTTCCGTCGCATAGACCTACAATTCCTTTTTTTGTCTGATCCATTATACTAATGTAAAACTTATCTCGTAGATGGAGTAAGTAACAAAAGTATCTGATACAACACCAGCACGCACAACTACTTAAATGTATTTAATGGCCTACGGTAACTTGATATAGATAGAGGTACGATTCTATAGGATTGTGTACATATATATATATATATATATATATATATATATATATATATATATATATATACACAAAAAAAAGCGAGAAGCGAAGCACCGCGAGCTGACTCGCACTATCATCTATAAGGAAAGACGTAGATACAATAACACAATTACGAGCATTTAAAAAACATTATCCTTAGATAATTTTAACTGTTGATGGTTAAATAGAAGTTAGAGTTTAAAAATTAAATAATCATTTTCATTTACTTGTACGTTGTTTTTCATTATACAAATGTATTTCTTCTTGATATCTTAATTATCTAGTGCTTATATATGTATACGTGCAGAACGAACGCTTCGAGTGGGCCTATTGGTAGCAATAACGGTGCTTCCCTACAGAGTTCACTCGTCATTGCCTGCCTTCGTGATGGTTTATGTAGGAGTTAATTTCTAACTTGAACTTCTTGTACAGTGTAATTAACTGCTAAAATGAAACTGCTTTGTAAATCAAGATAAGTTGCTTACGGCTTTCACCACACATCTGTGATGTGGATTTATCTATTAAAATAGGTTCCGGTCACTACGTTATGGTTGGCTTTAAAAGATATTTATGCGCCTATACAGACAACGTCAAACACATCTGGAACCCAGATAATATGGATTAATTATCCTTCTTTTAATTTTAGCACAACTGGCACGAAATGAATTTCTTCGACGTAAAATTGGGTTCTTCAAGAGAAAAAAAAAGTTTTTGCGCTTTAGGCGAGAGGCTTAGACAAGAAATTCCACTAGCATGAAAAAAACAGTTACCATTTAACCGCTTAGTAAAAGTAACGGTTCTTTATATAAAGCTGGTTTGCAAAATGCAAAGTTTGTGGCAAGAATGACAGTGCGCATAGTTTTTTAAATATCTTTTTGAATAACGTCGTTGTTTATTAAGAATACAAATATTATATAGGAATTAAGAATTTTCTAGCACGCTATCACCAGCACGGCTTACACCAGTTCTACAAATATATAGAAGACGACATTTAGCATCCTTTTTTTGCGTATAAGGTTTGTTGAATTAAGAACAAACGTGTCTGCACAAAGGTTTGGCACGCCACCGACATTCACGATGTTTGAAACTATTCGTTGACGAAAACATCAATCACGAAGATAAATCGGACAGGCCTTCTTGAAAACTTCATGTTTTATTTTTGGACAGTCAAAAAGCCTACCGGGCAAGTTTTTGGCAGTTATACTACTCTATTTTATAACGTTCATAACGGAGCGTTTTCAGTTTAAACTTCGTTATTGATAAAAATTGCCATAGAAGTTTTCTTTGGAGTTGTTTGCTATCGAAAGGACCCTGGCGGCTGGAAACAACGGCTGTTAAGTATAGGCAAGCTAGGAAACACGTCAAGTTGGCAATTGGCTATTATAATTGTCATAATATTAATAATAAATTTATTAAGTGTAACAGCTACTCATTGATGAGTGGGAAGCAGATTTCAATTACATCAGTCATCTGTTTTCCCGTTCGCGCAGAAGTACTCACCGCGCGGTGCCTACGAATTCGACCAAGTGTCAGCCCGGTGGAGTCAGCTGACCGGCACCACTCTGCATGCTCTATAAGGCACTAATACCTCTTGCCAGCACACGGCGAGAAGGAACCTCGTAGGAAAGTGACCCTATTCTACGCTGTGCAGGCCCACAGGTATTCCGCTTTTCACTAGCTTTATACAACGCGATCAGCGACCTACCTGCATAGAGAAACATCGTTTTCAACGATAATACGCTAATATGCTTTAATTATTTTATTGACGTGCTATTCAAAAACCCTAGAGACTAAAAAGCCTTCCGGCTCAAACTCGTGCTACCGTTCACACAGCGGCTACAGTGTAACTGTGGCCCCATAGAGATTAGTAATGGATTGGGTGCGTTCGCGCGTGCTTGCCTCCGTAGGACATGGCTGAGCAGACGACAGGATGATGCCCTTACCCAGCCAGTGTGTGGCAGGCCTTTCTCCTCGTTCGAGTCACCACCATTGGCTCTCACTCTGTCAGACGGTTCGGCGCGCCAGTTGCGCCTGTGACAGGCTGATTCGACGGCGGCGTCTAGCTGCCCTTTGTGTATTTGTGAGTGCTAGTTTTACCTGTTCCCCTTTCGCTGAACGTGGTGGAATTGCCTGTCGCAAGGTTTGACCACAAGAGACATCGTCACAGGCCGACATTCAGACAAATGGGAAAAGTACGGCCATAGAAAGATAAAACACTGGTGCCGCGGAGTCTTCCCTCCCTCACACACGCTCCTTCAACAGTCGGAGGAGAAGCAGCCGGAGAAGGGAAAAATAAAACAGCCTGTCCGATCGCTCGTGAGTTTCGACATATTAGTTGAGGGTTCTAGCTGCTACACATAGCTATACGGGTAATAGTTGTGCAATTGCTAGCAACTACGGTCATCTTCAGCAAAGAAAGCGGCACCTGGCGGTACAGGCAAAGAAACCTTCTAAACTCGTTCAGCAAGAGTAACCCTGCAAGCGAGAAGTCAACATCGAGAAAAAAAAAAGCGACTAGGTGCTTACCGAAGCCGCCGGTATAATATAACCGGTCAGATCTTCCTTCAGTAAAGGACAAACGAGACAGAGTAGCTCCAGGCAGGAAACATGAATTCGCGGAAGGGCTTGACGCCTGGAGCACATCGGGGCAAAATAATCGGTGTATTCACATCCGGCGGAGATTCTCAAGGTAAGCCACCCATTTGTAATTCAGTGCTAATGATGCGTGATGCTTGCTAAACACCTATTGATATATAGTTAGATGGTACAAACAGCAAGATTGCTGCGCCTTGTATAACGATTCATATCGGGCGCGTCTGCTGATATCTTATCACAAATTCTTAGGTAAATTTCGATCCTATCACAAGTAATTTGCCTTGATCTCTCGAGTCGGTGTGCCTTTGAACTATCTAGAGATCTTGCATCAGATACTAAGTGTTATTACGTCAGATACATATAATTATTTTCTTATAATGCTGGTGGAAAGGTTCCCAGAACTGAGACGACGAATTACTCTAACGTCGAACAATTCGAGAGTAGCACATTTGAGTGAAGCGTTAATTATTCATTTGTAGCATAGACATCAAACAGGGGTTAAAGTATTCATCAGTTAAGAGCATATGGTTCGATAGCGTACCAATTCGATAAGACAATAACAAAACAAACTAGCTCCTGGAATTGCTAGAATATTGAGTAATTTTTCGGGCCGCTGAATGAGGCCCTTTTTCAAGGTCAATCGAATGTCTTTCGGAAAAACACGCCACTAGTAACCCATGAAGTCAGATGTCATAGCAGCTACATTTACCGATATCAACACATACGAAAAAGCTTACGCATAAAGCATCTCACGTTCGAAATTAAGATTATGCATGTTTTTATAATATTAGACAACTATAGCGGTCTGTAAACGCTGTACGTGTTTGTATGAAACAGAATCTTCAGCGAGTTTATATTATATAAAGCCGGTAACTTAATCCATTATTAATTCACGACACCCATGGGATCAAGTGGTTATTCTGAACCTTGTTACCTTCATTCCCATCCTTCCATCTTTGAGTTAGAAGACCTATTGGTTGCTTGTTGTATTGACGTTCTGGCGGAAGTCAAGTGGGCGATAAAACGGTGAAAAAGTTTAGCAGTGACTTCTAAACTTACCGTTGAAACGGGACGTCACAAAACTGTAACCTTGCCCCCTCTGTTCGAACGCGGGCTCTTTCTCGGTCAGGCTCGGCAATACTGTGATAGGGCTAAAATTATTACAGTTAGAAATTCAAGGCCAAGCTGGATGATCGGCCCTATTGGACCGTTTGTCGTATTGATATCCGACTCCCGGTTCAAACTATCGCATAAACTTAGTCAGTAGAACACAAGTTGATCAATAACTGTTGCAGGAAGCTCGGAAGAAGAAGGTTGCTGTTCAGACACTGACAAAACTTTTCATAATGAACTCTACTTTCAACTATCCTAGAATAAATCTTAAGACAACAATCTCCAGGCATGTATGAATTAGTGATGTAATTTACTGACCGAAACAGTCTAGCGTCCGTCATCAGATGTCCGATTCGTTGCCTGCAGCACCTATTAGTACTATCATAACTACATTAGGGCAGCCTAGTGTAAATTACTGCTACAGTTTCCTCTGATCATCGCCTTCTTATTTCTATATCATTCGGACAGTTGGGCCCGTTTTTTTTGACTTCTTGTTTGGTTTCCGATTAGTTAAAAGTTAACTCAAATAGAACCTTTATTTTTGTCTGAATCCTTTCTTGAAACTTTTCTTTCATTTGAAGTATTTCTAATATTTGTTTAGTTAGTAGAAACGTAGCAGGTAGAAAAGACAAGCTGTAGATTTCGTAATGGAGTAGATAGTTTTGCAAAGTAGTGGTCATTTTAATTAGGAGTATCTGCGCTGATTAAGTAAACCTCGAACATGGAGAAACATTAAACCTACCTACCTACCTACCAATACTGCTACCTAGAACCACCTCTAACGCCTGTAACGGCTGACTTCGAAGTGACATACGATCGCTTCCAGATTAGCAATCACAATCAGTGAAGACGGAGTGTATTTGTAATGGCGCTATTTTTCCGTCGCCGCCTCCACGAAATATTCATTGTGACGTTACAGGTTTCATGTTTTATAACCGTTTGATCAAAGGCAGGGATGAGCCATATATTTTACGTGTTAGCATTTATCATGTCTGCCAATTAGACGATAACAGAATCACAGTTTTCCCTTCAGTGTTTCGGATACCGTATATCGATTCGAATGCTCAACTTACAACGGAACAAGTAAGGTTCTGACCCCCCCCCCCTCGATACGTCTAATTTGTGCTCTGTCGCATGGCGCGTGCTATATAAGACAGTAATTTCAAATGTTTTTGCATTGCCAAGATACGACAAATAGAACAACAACGGTACCAGCACTTGATGCATACAGAATGAAGTCTCTATAAAGAAGAGAAAACGTAAAGCATGCAAACAGTGCAACTTCCTATCTCTGCGGTTAATTCTGCGGAGCAATTTATTGACTCGCATTCATTCATTCATTCATTCTATTCTATCTGTTCGTACCTTATCTTGCTTGTGGTCCTATTCCGGACAGTAGCCATCGATTTCAGGAAGAAAGCATTTCTAAACCTGCGAAAGTAAAGGCAGCTTCTTGGTGCAACCTACCCACCCTTTATATCTATTACCGTACTAGCTTCTTTCATGCTGAACAAATAACGGTATGCCGTCACCACAAGCTTCAAGGGCAAACAAATTATTCCAGAGAACAACGACTGTACTGTTATAGTGGTTGTTCGCGTTATTATTGCTTTAGATCGCATTGGGATCAGCCTGGAAAGATTTCGTTTGTGATTTCCGCAGGGCAAATGATTGTTATCTCACCCTTTATCAACCCACCAACATAGGCCACTGGGCGTTGTTTTATTTATCTGTTAGTCACCCATGTGGTCATTCCTGCACTAACTATTATAACGTTTCATGATATGTGCCCTGTTTGTATTGTCAGTTACGTACATGAAGCGTAAAATAGTGGACACTTTTTCATGGGCATGGTTGTTTCATTTTCAATCGAAAAATACACAGCTGTTACCGATGACCTTCTACCATTTAGATAGTAACCTATTTATCCTACCGCTGGGCCTATAGTCTCGAAAAGTAATTTCAATATCACGCTTGTTTCTGAACGGCTCTTCTACTCACTCGTTACTGAAATTTAACTCTTGCACCATTCCTTGTGGTGTGATGTCAAACGCTGGCCTAGGTACATTCATTAATCTTGGCAACGGAGTTTACCATAGCCTCTACCGTGAGTCAGAAACACCATAATCTGTTAGGTGTATTAGGGTGGTCTCTCGCCAGTTCGGTTTCATCAATCCACTGATGTAACCGTCTAGAAACATCATAAACGCTCGATGTCCCATCAAAAAAAACAAAGATTGATGCAACAATGAGATTATTTCGACGTTTTTGCTTTCAATTTTCTTTCAAATCATATGTATAATTTAACTGTATTTGATGAACAAATACCGTATTTTTGTATACAACAAACGTGAATGTTAAGATCCAAAATCCACATTTATCTGTTGGTCACCTTCGCAATGGGTCAAACAGAAAGTTCATTTCCATGTCCGTTCCATGTTCCACGTCCTCAAGTAATAAGTTTTTCTCTGTTCTCTGAACACAAGGTGCAAATAGCGAACTGTTCTCGTCCCTATAGTTTCAAAATGGCTAACCTAATATAGCGGATTCATATATATAACTAATCACAGCTTTTCAGAATGCAGATACGCTATCGTTTCTTTCTCGCATCCTCGCTACTGGATCAAAAAAGTACCGATAGACACCGGCTATTGTCTGCTAAAGATGTACTCGTACGCGGGCCTGCGGCTTCCCATTCGCCACACCTGTGTGCTACCCGCTTTGTATTTTCTAAGCACCTTCGCGTGGGTATTTCACGAAGAGTCAGTATACTAGGAGAATGTACAGCTTCGTGCTCGGACAACAGAGGAAAAATTTTACACCTGGGCGCCTAGTCACAACGACTACGGAGAAAAACGTAACAAATGCGCAATAACTATGCTGGAAGAACCAAACAAAAGTTTACATGAGTCGCATTGGACCATCTTGAAAAACGGTATAGAGACGAAAGGGCTCACACGAAAAGCCTGAATTTAGAGCAAATGTAGACTTGTCAACACATTCCATCGGGCAACATTGCCAAAACTCGAAAAATTCGAATTTCCTCAAATGCTTCATTGCAAATGACGTCACGGTCCATGGGTATTACGTGAAGAAAATCGCTCAATTATCGCTTCAAAGGCAACTGAAAAATGCTGCAGGATCGAAAAACTAACCCCTTTTTTTATAATCTTTTTGGCTATGGGAAAGCTGTACGTTATAAACTTTTACTGAGTGGCTTTATACTTTAGTAAAATCTCGGATAATGCTACCTGCGAAGTAGATCTACGTTTTAGAAGAACAAGTCGTGGATTCCAATCCGTAATTATAGACGGACTGATACAGCGCTATAAATGTCACGTTTTTTTAATAGAAAAAATACAGCTTACATAGCATTTTCTGTTTCCGAAGCTCAGTAAACACCTAAAAGAAAAAAGTTGATCATCGAAGGAATTCAGAAAAAGAAAAAGGGGATATAAACAATTCCTTCAACGAACCGTTGTAAGGATTAGAAGAAGCGATGGCGGAGACGCGTTAAATCTGGAGGGGCTTATTTCTATAGGGACAACAAGAATTTGAACGACTGGAAAATCTGCAGTTAATACAAAACGGTTTCCATTACTTTTTGGCATAGTACCATTTACAACGGCAAGGGGAGAGGAGTTACGGGCTGTTGCGTGTACCATAACTCTTTTAAGCTAACGAGGTTCGAAATGTCACATGGAAGCTTTCACATGGAAGGTTTGATCTTCATTTGAGTGCTTAAAGTCTAGTCGCGAACTGATCAAGTCAGTAATTCTATAAAAGCAAAGACGTCGAAAAATGGATTAATGTACCATAAATATGTTACTTTAGCTTATTGCTTTGAATGGTACGTCAATCACTTCGGTATATTTTACTCGTGTTGTCGGAAACGCTATATAACTATCATTGTTGCAATGTTTTCTTTTTTACGGTTCGTAAAGGTATGAATGCCGCGGTTCGCGCTGTGGTCCGAATGGGCCTGTACCTTGGCGCAAGGGTATTCTTCATTCGCGAGGGCTATCAAGGAATGGTAAACGGAGGCAACATGATCGAAGAAGCTACTTGGGTATCCGTATCTGGCATCATCCATAAAGGTTAGTTATTCCTTTTCTGTTCTGGCTTCGTCTTTTAGAGTCCTCTTCATTGGACTATCACGGATAGTTAAGTACATCCCGGTGATTATTCTACATTGATTGTTGTAGGAAAGCACCAACCTGGCTAGCATACTGTAACCAGTGGCGTTTAATTTAATAAAACAGGATACACTTGACTATGAAAAAGCACTTGTGTTGGTATTAATAAAAACATGCATGCGTGTACACATAATTAAAAGTGGAGTAATATTAATATTTACGATATTAAAAGGGGCGCTTTTATTACTGAATATTCTGCGTATTGTGGTATTTGATAAGGTGGCACTATTATCGGATCTGCACGATGCGCAGAGTTTCGCGAGAGACAGGGCCGTATGCGGGCTGCCCTAAACCTTATTAAGCACGGCATCACGAATCTGGTGGTCATCGGAGGAGACGGTTCTTTGACTGGTGCCGATCTTTTCCGTCAAGAATGGACTTCATATCTCGATGAGTTTCTGAATGACGCGAAGATCACTGAGGAGGAGCGTCAAAAATGCTCACACCTGCACATTGTGGGCATGGTCGGTTCTATCGATAACGATTTCTGCGGAACTGACATGACTATCGGTAAACTGTTATTTCTCCACTCATGATGCTTAAGCTGGGGCTTCATGTGTGGGTTTCAGTTCGCAAGTTTATTCGTGCAATTCATTATATGCATTTCTTTTCAAATACGTTGAACGAAAAAAATCCGTATTAAGAGTTAACTAACATTTATTTTAACAAAGCCGACTAGCCCTAAAATAGAGCGTTGTTCGTCGTTTCTATTGTAGGTACGGATTCGGCCCTGCACCGGATCGTAGAAGCCGTGGACGCGATCGTAACGACAGCTTCCTCGCATCAACGAACCTTCATTCTTGAGGTGATGGGCCGTCATTGCGGCTACCTTGCTTTAGTTGCCGCCCTAGCGTCCGAGGCGGACTTCGTCTTTATTCCCGAATGGCCACCTGAAGGTAACTGGCAAGAAATCCTCTGCAAGAAGCTGATTCAGGAACGTGAAAGCGGCCAGCGGCTAAATATTATTATTGTTGCAGGTACGTACAGCGGGCTAGGACGACTGACTTCCAATTAGTAAAGGAGTAAGCAAATCGAGTAATTTGTAAACAGCCGAAAATACTAGAAAGGAAATGATAAAAAAGGAGAGGCCGAAATCGACAAAGTGGTATAACCCTTACGTTTGAGCTAACGTTACAAATGCTTTCCTGTTGCGTTTACCAGAGGGTGCCATGGATCGTGACGGTCAACCAATCACGGCAGAAAATGTTAAAAAGGTGGTGGTTGATAGGCTCCAGCAGGACACCCGAGTGACAGTGCTCGGCCACGTACAGAGGGGTGGATCCCCTTCTGCATTCGATCGAGTGCTTGGCTGCCGTATGGGAGCTGAAGCCGTAATGGCGCTGTTCGAGGCAACGCCAGACTCTGAAGCCTACGTTGTATCACTTGCGGGAAATCAATCAGTCCGGGTACCGCTTATGCAATGTGTCCAGAAAACGAAGGAAGTTGGAAAGTGTATGGCCAACAAGGACTGGCAGAATGCTGTCAAATTGAGGGGCACTTCCTTCGAGCGAAATCTGCTCACGTACAAAATGCTAACCCGTCTTAAACCTCCCAAGATCGCTTCCGAAATCAAACAGGTGGGCTAAGAAATAATAAGACATAATAGGCTTGGCCATATTAGTCGGTGAATTACGATTATATTCTGCAGTGGCTATTCTTTATAGATTATATTGGCGATTATTGAAATTTTAAGGGGCTGAGATTGGCTGTGATGCATGTGGGGGCGCCATGCTGCGGCATGAACGCCGCTGTGCGGTCCTTCGTAAGGAACTGCCTCTTTAGAGGCGATACAGTGCTGGCCGTGCACGAGGGCGTCGAAGGTCTTCTAGAAGGGAACATCAAGGAAATGCAATGGCAAGATGTCAGTGGCTGGGTTGGACAGGGTGGAGCATTTCTAGGAACCAAACGTACACTGCCTGATAAGCACATGGACCAAATAGCAGCTAACATCAAGAAATTTAACATACAGGTTCGTATTGATAAGTCAATTCTAATAAATTGAAACTCTTTCTCTGATAATAAATATTCGCTTCTGAACCATTAAATTACAGTTAGAGGCAACATTTGAGCATCACATTCGCATCGCATGAAAGACATACAGGTTTAACATCGCCACCGAATTATGATATATAGTAATTTTTAACTGAATTTTAAACCTTTTAGGGCTTATTAATAGTTGGCGGCTTTGAGGGATACCAATGTGTACTGCAGATGGCGGAGGGTCGGAGCAAATATCCTGAACTATGCATACCCATGTGTGTGGTGCCAGCGACCATATCGAATAACGTTCCCGGAACTGATTTCTCACTTGGAGCAGATACTGCACTTAATGAAATAACGGAAATCTGCGATCGTATCCGTCAATCCGCTCAGGGCACCAAAAGAAGGGTACGTACCCGTATTATGTTAAATAGGCACGCTTTGGTTATGTCATTGACCTAGTATCATTGATTTAATTCGCTGATCTTACTTCTAGCTTAACCTAAACCACAAATCGAGCATAGAACAGCCATCTCGTTGCGGTTACTCTATCTTATCTAACACAGTACGCTCTCGCTATTGCATTATCAGCCGGTTCTAATATGAATTAATTTTATCTAGATTACTACATCTAGTCTAATACGGGCTGTGGCTTTCCGAGCTTTACAATTATTCGCTTTAATTCTCCTGAGATCTTGTAGCACTAACTACGTTCTTTATCGCTATCTCTTAATAGTAATTATATTCTTCAAATCTATTAGCAACATTTATTCCGTTTTTCCGTTACAATTTCTCGAATAGTCCTGCTGAAACAACATTCCTCGATTTTAAAATTGGCAATATAAACTCAAACAAATTTTATTACATTTGTAATTATATAATAGGTAACTTGATGAAATCAAGGTGTATAGCTTGATTTCGTCAAACCTTGCACCCATTCTTTTTATAGCTATTCGCGTTCTCCCATTAAAACGTTGTTGTAATCCTGATACGCTGTTGCACGCATCCATATTGTAACTTCCGTACCGCATTTAGTTGCTCACTTTGTAAAGCTCCGAGAAAACAAATAATTTCCCATAAATATTTTACAAATTCTCATTTATTGAGCGAATCGCCAAAAAAGTAATTGACTTGGAGGAACAAAATAACTCTGAATAGAGAATATTAATCTAATTGAAGAAATAAATCATCTGCCGAAATGGTTCATATTCCATTAGCGTCCCGTGGGAGAACAAAATTACTTCCAGAAAAACTGTTCATTTCATCTATGAATATGTTTATTTATAAACCATTTCGGGAGAGACCACCATTGCACGTAAAAATGAGAAAAAGCGAAAATTACATTGTGCCTATTATGCAGGATCACAACTTTCGATTATAAACGTTTCCCATATTTTCGAGATGGTCAAACAAGTCGCTAAAAAGATCCTTCCTTGAATCAGCATTATTTCTTGTGGAAGCAAAAATCTACCTCTTAAAACAAAATACTCGTTTAATCAAAAAGGAAAACTATGTTGAAATTGGAAAAAATATCCCAGGAAAAAGTATACATATATACTTGAAAAATATATAAATTACATGCCGCGATGATTGACGTTTCGCCAACTCTAAACTATTTGGGTAAAGATCAAGATCTTTTTATTTGATTTTTTTACTGATATTTTTTTATTTGATCGCTAAAGCAACAAAATACGAAATATAGACAGTTTGCCCTAAACCTTATCATTTGGGCCCGTTTTGTAGAATGTTTGCATAAAAGAACCAGCAAACTTTTCAAACATTAATTTTTCTTGGTGATGATTAATGCTTGTTGCACATATTGCTAAATATGAACGACTCGTCCAAACGAGATTTCTTTGAAAAAAGTATTCCTCCGATTAGGTTCATACCATTACAGTTCACTGCAGAATAAAACTCTGGCACCCCAAAGGAATAAGTTCAATATAACCATTTATGGGGTTGATTTGGGCCCGGCAGACATACACATGGACAGATAAATAGATAGATGCATTTAATAGTATAGTAGATAGGTTATTATTACTGTTCATAGAACAATTTGAATAAACGCATTGCTCTTGTTTTTTTTACTGAAGAAATCACGCTCTGAGGAACTCGTTTAGTAGATCTTTGAATGGTCGCATATAGTCATTTCAAGGGGATAGTTACAATCTCCTTGCATTCACTATGTGTACGAATGTGCGCGTATCTTCGTGCTTGTGTGAGTATTTCAGGTGTTTGTTGTTGAGACGATGGGCGGCTATTGCGGTTATCTAGCAACTCTGGCCGGCCTGGCCGGGGGAGCCGATGCAGCATACATTTACGAGGAAAAATTTGGCATTAAAGATCTCATGGGTGACGTCATTCATATGCAGGCTAAGATGTCCGAGGGCGTTTCTCGAGGCCTAATTTTGCGTAACGAAAATGCCAATCAAAATTACACAACAGACTTCATTTTTCGGCTTTACTCTGAGGAAGGCAAGAACATATTCACAACTCGCCAGAACATCCTCGGTCATATGCAGCAGGGAGGAAGCCCGTCTCCCTTTGATCGAAATTTTGGCACCAAAATGGCTTCCAAAGCAGCAAACTTTCTTATCGAGGCACTTAGCAAGGGACCTGCGTTCTGCAAGGTTAGAATATATAGCATCTTTATACCTAGAAACGCTATTTACGGGCTTGCTTCCACGAGGCCAGCTTTGATAGGGCTGAAATATGTTGGCTTGCGCAACTAGCTAAAAGAAGTTTAGCAGCGGTGTTAGGAAACCTATTGGATTACATCTCGACTAGCCAGCTTAAAGCCCAGTGGATAATATAATATATATATATATATATATATATAATACTAAGATAAACAGCTGAATAAACTCAACGTTGAAGGCAGGCCAAAAACCGATATTAATTATTGACAATAACTGAATCGCTTCTTACCTTCGTTGTGCCAAATAATAAGTCAGACGTTGCACTTAATATATTGTAGACTCAGGAATCGGCAGTTCTGCTTGGTCTGGTCCAGCGTCAATACAGATTTACGCCGGTTCAGGAATTGCAAAAGGACACCGATTTCAAGTAAGTATAAAATCATTTTCATAGAATTTTTTTCCAGTGTTTTCAAGTAACATTACGCGTTGTTGTTTTTACTTGTTTTTTCAATAACATATCTCTTAGTTATAAATTTCTGATGATACACTTATTTTATTCTTTTCTATCCACTGTTTTTGCTTTCTCATCCTCTATCCTTATATGTCCTGAACCTCGCTAACCATGCACGGCTAACTTTTTAGTATGAATTTAAAAAACACTTGAAAAAATTTGATCCATATACAATTCAGTTCAGAATATAACCATACATCCAGTCAAACCTATTTTGATTTATTGCGGTGAATGTTAATTGTTGTTATTTTTGATGATTTCCTTATTGGTCTAGTACCTAAGGTAGCGTGTGGCTTTTCATATGACTCAACTTAGGTCTCGGCCTGGCATGGTGTGATAGATGTCACTCTTTTATTTGCGACCCCGGTGCCCCAGTTACGAGAGCAACAAACTATTTTATTAGTTCCAGCTGGATCCGCTGTGCGTGTTTGCAGTCGCCAGCTGGCGAAGTAGACCCTGATAGCCTGCAGCAGTCATCCATGTATTCAGTTATATTTGAAAAGATGTGCCCGATTCAGATTAGTACGCTAAGAGTTTATACGCCAAGAACGCATCCGATAGAGATGCACAAAGCATGCTTTGCGCCAATCAAGTGCACGACAGAAGTGAGGCTTGAATGTTCGTTTTGCTCGAATAAATTGTTCGACGACAGTGAAAGCCGTTTACGACGAATAAGTCCTTGCGTCCTAAACTACCAAAAAGCACGTACAAAGCTAAAACAAAGCACAGAGACTAATATATAGTTTCACCATGAACTTCTTTCGAAACTTTCCCACTACGCAGAACCCGACTACCGCGCGAACAGTGGTGGCTCTGTCTGCGGCCGGTTCTCTACACCTTGGCTACATCAGTAAAGTACTTGGAGAAGTCCGCTGATGAACGTAAACGGGCGGCTCTGTGTGTAAGCCAGTCAATCGCCGAAGATATCGCCGAGGCTTTATGTGATGAATCGTGAATGGTGTGCGAAAATGATCAGGACTATACGTCTATGTTTTGGCCTTCGAAAATTTTGGCCACATGTATCAGGGCTTTATGATGTTTACTAGTCATTTTATTCAAAGGATGTTAACATATTTATTAGAATTCAGAGTTCCCTGTTATCTCGTTTAAATTTTACTTTAGCTTTATTTAGAGATAAAGCTGGCGATACGTACTGCTTTTTGTCGGTTATTGGATTATCACTGGGTTGCTTTAACTTCATTTAGTACACAGTCAGATTGGCAAAAGGTCATGGCATAAGTACAACTTATTAACATTTTATCCTGCTCCACTTACAATACATGCTCTTGAGTATGAAACTATTGTCGAATTGTAAGATAAAAAATATGATATAAATCGTGATTCGCGGATGATCACGAATCTTATCGCGCAAATATGCAAGCCGAATTTGCAGAAGAAGTTCAACCCATCTGCATAAAATTTCTTATGGACACCCAGATATTGCCACGGAGGAGGACAACTTTACGTGTTATCACACCTTTGTGTCCGCCACGGTTCTGCGACGGCGGAATGGTACTGCACTAAGTAAAACGTATGGATAGTACCTTGTGCGCACACGTAGACCGGCATGCTGTCATGTCTTACGTGGACTAAAATAATACGTAGTACGTAGAAAAACATGCAAGCATTATATATATGCTGTTCTCCGAAGGAACTTTGGAATATAGAAATTTCAGGTTGCATAATTTACATTAGTTCACGTGCATAAATATGTAAGAATCAGATGACGATTCAAAATAATTACCGTTATACTCTTGTAACAACGCTTGTTGAAGGTCGCGTGCAAATGCTCTTCATGCACTCCGAAACAAGCAACCGAAGCATCATCTTTCTACTCAAAGCCTGTAAGGTCTATCTCTAAGTCAGGTGTAAAATTTTTGAGCAGTCAGCAAGCGCGCATACATCAAATATCACATTAAAAGGAGGAAAACACATGACCATTTTCGAAATACCACACGCTACATCGATTCGTATGTACAAAATATACCCAAAAAGGATCATACACGCTAAAATGAAACCTTGATGTTAAGGTTATTACAACGACCCGAATACGACGATAATAGATGCGATACCACGGAAAAAAGAGCATCGCTGTTGCAGAAGAAAAGACTAGAACAGAAGCTCTAACGCTGCTCAATCCTAGTGACTAATGACCTAGTCGAAGCGGCGAATATGTAGCTCAATCAGATTGTGAATGCCGAAATCATCTGTCAAATGGCCAAACAATAAATTAGCCGACATCTCTGAGTTAAATCAACGCGTCTGTCTTATGTTGAGCATCAATCGTCGTAAGAATATGTAGCTAGATGCTTTCCGTACTTTCGCAGAACATATGATCTCTATTTATCTGTCTATCCATCTTAGAAGCATCCGGAAAGCAACAGCTCTACAGCCTCTTCTGGCAGCCTGCTGCATTTATCAAACCAGGTACAACATAATCTTTCGCATAACTGATGTCCCCTGATTTCAGAATTAATGAAGTCTGATTGACTGTGAAATAGTTTCAGTTCAAAAGTTATAATAAAGCTGACTCTGACTCGCGGGGCACAATAAAATCGCTAACAGTATTCATTGATGCCTCAAGTTTAATTATGAAATGGATGTGTGGTGCCTACACATAATACGTATGAGCTAGCAATAATGACCATTATTTATTATTGAAAACATTAGCAAACGGCTTAGTATTATTTTAGTAAACGTAGCCTGCGTACCACTGAAAAAAATCACTATACATTCAGGCTCAGGCCATACCTGATTCTCTGATTTCCATGATTCTCTGCGAACTGTTTAGCTGTAAGCCTTAGCTTCTGTTGTCGTAAGGTTCCATTTCAGGTTAATGCTCTACACGTCACAAATTATATCAACCTAGACGTCAAAAATTTTGTGGCTTTAAATGCAATAACAGTACAGAGAAAAGGGTGGTAAACAGTGGAAGCGAGGCTACTAGTTGCAACGTTCGAAAAACATTGATGATTTCTACACATTTTATAGATGAAATGAGGCAATTGGTGAAACTGTACTTCGCCCCTGTTATGCTGATCGCCTGAAATAACACTGATTTGAAAAAATAATTTGTTAATTATTACAGAGCGCGTGTATCTCGAATTTCGCCGTGGTGGATGGCGCTTCGTCCGTTGAATCGAATGCTTGCTCACCATTGCGTCGACGCCTGGAAACCTGAGTTAGCTTCGATTGCCAACCTTCACGAAGTCATTCGTACTGAAAGCTTGTAGAAATGTACTACAACTGTTACTAGATTGACATCAGGCCTGACTTGCATAAAAACTGTGGCATGCTACAATAAATTAATATTAGAAAAATCGGTTGCTGTTAAAGCTGTTTTCCATTTTAAGCCGATTCTAAACGAATGAAATATAAATGCAAGCAACAACGCTCGTCTTGTAGAATCAACGCCAGATCAACCTGCTTTACAAAATTTTTAGCCTGTGTGCTAACATGACGATATTACGACGAAGTGTTTGAGACTTCCCGTAATACCGTAAGGTCTAGGTATCATCATAATAAAAGGTTAGAAGAGTTAGACAGGAAGCTGCTGTTGTTGTTGTTTTCTTGAAATTATAACTAGTTTGTTTCTTTATTAATAATGCTTTAGCGGTCTCAAAAAGAACTAAAAAAAAAAACAGGAATTAATTGTAAAGTTACCTGTAGCCCTAAATATATGACAACGTTTGCGATGCAGAATATATTCTGCTTTACTAAAACTTCTGTTGGCATGCAAAAATTTCTTGCTGTGATTTATCAAAATAATATGAAATAGGAAAACCGTGGAATCGTACGCATTGACCTGAACGAAATTGTATACAACATTATTTTCAACCAAAGGGACACCTTAGACGATTGCCTTCAATAGACGATAGAGAGGTTTCAATAAAAAACTACGAAAGCTAGGCTTGGTTTTTACATTGCGTAGCACCAATATAAATATAAAATACATTAATCGTATGATTTACCGTTCTCAGGAAAACTACAACGAAATTTATCTCGATAAGTACAAAATGGCGAAACTGATTTGGTGTCACATGAGTGATCTTGATTATCCAAAAAATATAATGGCTACAAACCGATGTGTTCAGACTGACGACCTCTTTTTGAGAGCTCCGAGTGCGTGTTTCTTCGTCTACTATTATAAAATCGTAAAGTTTTCCGGAATGTCAACATAAATCGTTATCTCTTCAATAAAAATCTGACAATGTATAAGATTAAATTGCCTCAAAAATCTGTGTTTAGTATGTTCAATGCCATCTATATAATTACCTATTGATATATACGTGCGTTTTATTTAAAATTAATATTGGTAGAATTCAGTTGTAAAAATCAGCAATGCGGCTACCCAGCAAAAATAACCTATTATATATAACAACATTTCTGCTAAGCACGCCTAACTTTAAATATTTCAGATGAATTCGTTTCGGTATGCGTTTTTACGTAACTCACCTTCGAATATCTCTGAAAATGCATGAACGAACAATTGGGAAATGGTACATTTCGTATTTTCACATGTACATGCAGAAAACAGCAGAGAAAAGAATCTAAGACACGAAATTACGGCGAAAAAGAAACCCAAACGTATTAAAAGATATCTTCCAGAATCAACTTATCTACAATGAACACTCCGCTGTTCTTATGTTTGTAATAAATTTAGTGAAGATCACAGTAGCTTCCAAATGTTTATTAGGAGCTGTATCACACATGTTTTTTTATGTTCGATCAATGATTAAAGTCGAATAACAGTATGCCAGTTTCATCAAGATCCATACTAATACGAAATTCTCAAACTGAAAGCCCAATCCCGAGTGGTCAGCTCCAAGTGTCTTCATGTACATAAATTTAGCTATTATAAAGCAGTAAGACAGCTGGAACACCTTGAGCTAAGTTTCTGGTGTGCAGACCTTGTTGCTAGTGGCATGCTTCAAGGGTCCGAATGGAAATCTGGTTATATTCGGGCTTCTATTGTTATCGGGTTATTGTCGATTTCATTAATCCGTAACAGCAGCAGTATCTGACTTAGCCACATTAAGGAGGGCAGTTTCGTGACCAAACATGATTTCAAATCGGTCACTTTGATCGTAAAATTGCTCATTTTCTCGTTTCAGCAGATCCTCCTCTCGGACGAAGTTACGAATCTGTGAAAGAAGTTCGGCACCCTCACCGGGCAATTGTAGACCAGACACATCCCGGAAAAGGGCTTTCGCTGCCGGCACGCCAGGAAGCCCCTGTTTGCGGAAAAACTCTGAAATGTTTGTGCAGTCACGGAGAAGAAATTCGAGAGCATGAGGATGAAACTGGTCCACAGCTTGGGATACATCGATAACCCAAACGTGGCCAAGGTGCCAAAGTAAATTATATTCGGACAGGTCAGCGTGTACCAGTTTACACGTACTATAAAGCCTTTTCAGTATGGTAAAGCATTGATACCAAGCTTCTCGAAGTTGGTCTCGATTGAGATGAGCGTCACGAAGCTTCGGAGCTGGCTTGCCTTCGCTTCCTATAAATGTCATTACGAGCACGTGTTTCTTGAGAATGATAGCCTGCGGACAGTTGATCCCGGCACGGTGAATTTTTTGTAGATTGTTTAACTCTTTTTCGGCCCACACATGAATAGTCTTCCGTGGGTTGAGCTTGCAACGGTCCTTGAATCGAAAGTCCTCTTTGATATAGTCCGAACGATTTTTGAATTCATTCAGGGTTGTTTTGAATACTTTTATCGCGCACTCTTCAGGAACGTTGAACTCCTCGTTAGATCCACCCCTTGCATGGAAGACGGTCGACTCTTTGCCGGTAGAAATACAGCCATTTACTTCGTCAAGTATCTGACGATTGATCAGTTTGTAAATGAGAAGCCGCGTATTTACGTCCATACTCTGTTCGACAGTAGCTTTTTCCTTCTTGTCATGGAGACGAGCAGCACGACGTTCCTCCATCTTCGAATGGACTGTAATTAAACGAAAATCATGCAGCGTTAAACCCAGAATGTTTTAGTTCTCAGCGCAGCCCCAGGTAGTCACTCCGTTGTCGAAAAAAACATTCAATACGTGAAACAGCCGGAAATTTTTCGTTTATTGCAACAGTGCTCCTAATCTACTATACTATTTATGTTTCTCTGGATTTTGTCGGATTCAAATTAGCTGGACTGATTTTTTTTGGGAAACTAATTTTTGTTTTAGGAAGATTTGCACGCAGAGGAGTGCCACTTACACAAGTTTTTTCCCGTAGCACACAATACCAATTCGGTTGATCGTAAACTGACAATATTGACTTCATAATACTTTATATTTGAAGACAACGCCGCAGAAGTGCTTACGCGGTACCATTAACATAATCTGCGTTGATAACTAATCAGTGTGAAACTTTATTGCGTGTATAAGTGTGCTTAACGTGTCTTGTATGACAAACTGTGTTCAAGCTATATTGTGGAAAAAGCTATCAGATTTGGTTGGAGCTCTAGCCGGCCGTCCAAACATTGTAACCGTGTAGCAGTTACCGTAAACCTATTATCAGATTGTATTGGTCTATCTATGTAATAGTCTAAAAAACGTCAATACAAAGGTTAAAGCGGTTAATATCCCGTAGATTTTCATTGATTTCGTGAGAGAAAGGTTCAGGACAAAGTGTCAAAAATTTTATGTAAATATCGGAACACAAAAGCGTCCGTATGCATAATATGCCCACCGAGACACATCAAGGCAATGTCACAGAAAGTAGCCAATAGTAAATCGATAGATTTACACGTATATTACAAATCGGCCAAAACCCGATTGAACTGATGTTCGTTCACGCCGAGAACGGATCCTCTTCACGTGCGTACCAAAAGCCAAGTCAATCAGCGAGTACTAAACAAGGCTTGTAATTATTTTATAGAGATGTACCAACATGCTACGAGCGAGGCATATCTATTGGCTAAGCCCTCTGTCGAACATTTCAAAACAGCCTGATGAAATAACTACAGAAACGTAGCAAGTTAAACGACTCTTAGTTAACTTATAATATACTTGAGCCACAGTCTTCGTTCGCCGAGGTGAACGAATTACTAATCAGACAAAACTATCAGTAATCTAATTATAGCCAAAAAAACTAGTAACCGAAGATCATCACTATGAATTGCACCTCTAAGGGAGTTATAAACGCTATTATTGAGCTTCATGTCGAAGCCGGAACCGTCCCCAGTGGCAATCGACGAAGTCAGTTCCATCACCTTACAAGCGTGTCGCCTGCCACACATTTCGGCATCGTGCTTCGTCTTCATAATACCGTCTTGGTTTCTTGAAAAACCACGGAACCCGATAGCTGGGTCCGTGCGCGCTTGTGTTGCAAAACGGTCCACGTCCTCGATCTCAGAGTCACTCGAACTATCTGTATCCGTATTGAATGAAAACAGTACATGCAGACACAGATGGAACAAATTAATTAGGCTAGCATTGTTTGATTCGCAAGCACTTCCAAGTGTTATACGATAATGCTCAAACTATCATTGCTAGTTGCAAAGGAACGTACAGAACATCTATAGACATTGATCATCCTACGTGCTTCACAGGTGCATTAATGCTGTACGGTGTGATGTTTAGCGTTTCGAGCCAGACGCATCCTCCTGCCGTTCTTGCAACCGCGATACAGATGGTGATGTATTATAATAATGTATTAAGGTCTATAAGGTGTCTATTAAGGTTAAAAAATAACGTCGCGAACAAAAAAGCTTACCTTCCTCGCCGATGGAATCACCGTTTTTGAGCTTCCGTGCATTCGAACCATCGCGATCGCTCCCCAATGAAATGCCTAGAACCTCGTGACGATTTTTTTCCACCTGTGCTTCATGATCAAATTGCTCCTGTAGCAACTTTGCCAAAAGGAGATCATCATCAGTATTAGGAACGACCGCAAGGCCTCCGGTGCCTGAGTCATCGGAAGTGTCAGAGCTACGGACTTGATTTTCAAATGGTATCATTGAAGCAGAGATTAAATTCTCACGCTGGAACTCGCGCGCCAGCTCCTCGCTCATCACATCTAAAGAGAAATTATATTAACAACGTCTTACAGTAATATATTATAAACACTCACAACATAAACAATATATTGTTCAGATCAACTTGACAGCCTATACCTGAGGATTTTATAGTGAGTGTTGAAATTGAAGAAGGTACACAGAAATGAGAACCGAGAAACAGAGCATATAAACCAAGGCAACTACTGTAACGGCATTAACCACTAGGTCATGGTATATCTTATGTATTACGAAGCGAGAATTTTTACTTAATCTTGATTAGCATATTGGGCAATTTAGGGTATTTTGCGCACCCGTGTAAATGTTTACAAATTACCTCTTCCATACACGGGAATTCGGCAACCTAATTAAAGGTCTAATTACTTTTTGAGCCCTTTGGTCCACTTTAATCATAGGGCAAAAAGAAACATTGCAAATCCTGTTTGAAGGGATCAAATCTGAGCTAAGAATTTTCAATAATCCATTGCATCTCATTTGTTGGGTGTAAAACGTCACTGCCTGATGCATAGGTAGCATCACAGGCCAAAAGTATGGGTGAGTATCCATATTTTAATCACAATTCGAATATATATGATTGCGTGAAGTTAAAGTGCGAGATTAAACACTCTGGTATTAGTGTATCTATTTACTGATATATCAGTAAGGTATATGGGACTAATTTCCAATGCATACATACTAAGCCATAACGGTTGTACCATAAACGAGAAAATATTATAGATAAAACTTTTTGCTTCAAGGAACTCGTTAAAGGTGGCAGGCGACGCGCCGCTGGCATGACTGTTAGTGCCCGGTTTTATCGCTGCCATTATCTACTACTAGGTCGTGGTTGTTTTGAGGGGCTTTCAGGATGACCGAGGTGGCATAACCGCGCTCGGGCAGAGCGTGACACACTTCTTAAGTCTGACTCGTTCTCGGAGAGTGTTGGAAAGTATAACTTTACCAAACTACCAAGAAGTTTTAAAAACATCTCTCTAGGTTACTTCATAGTGCACTACGACATCGGCTACATACATCATGTTTTCGACGATGATACATTATTACCATGTTGTAGGTAATTTATTGGTAAACTACGCATAATAATGTAGAAATGGCAGAAAACTGTCTATACGTTTATGCAACATAGATAAGCCAGAATTTAAGATGTACGTCAAAGAAAGCATTACTCCATGATGCGTTGCCGTGAAGTTAAAAACCAACGAAGTTTTCTTTTAATTTAAACTCTATTCCTTCGGAGTGAGTTCTAGCACAAAAACAGCTGATCACTGAGACAAGCGGTTACGAGCCGAGTGCAACAATGGCTAATCCAGAGTGATGCATTAAAACTAACACGTACGCAACGATTGGCGCAACGAAGTCTTCATATGTGAATAAACCGTAATGGAAATAATCCGCGAGTGGCATGACAGCATCCGAAAAAAAGATCCGATAGGGTTTAGATTTTGCCTGGTGTTGTAAAGTCTAGACCGAATACTTTAGGAGACGCTAAATTTTAGGCCAATATACTATCGTCCTCTGTTGCTCACCATCGAAAGACGCTGCCTGCTGTTTGGGCAGTTTTCCCCAGGGACATCCGGTGCTGCCGCTCATTGTCACGATTTTGATCGGTGCCAAACGTCAGTGGACGATAAACAATTTTTCTCCGTTCGTTTTAAACGAGGTTTCGCTATCTATCTTTACGTCCTGCTGTTTTTATCTGCCCTCGGATCGTCTACGATCAAGCCTCGTCGTTTTTGGAGGGGTCGCTATGAGCGATTCTCACCAAATCGACCAGTAGGATCGCTTCGATCCAGCAAAAACGAGACGATTTTTGCTGCCTCCCTTCCTGATGTTAGTGTCGTTTGCGCTTGAATAATTGCTTCAATTTGAATAACTTATTGTTTCTGTGATGATGAACTTACGTACAAATAACATACAAAGCGTTAACGTTAGCTCTCACGCTTGCCGATTGCGATACAGCAGAGTATTCGATAATATCTGATGAATGGCCAAAAATTTAATCACGAGTTAGTTGCAGATTAGAAAAGAGTGATATGCACCAGATTTCCACGAATTTCTTTAAATGGGATTTTTGAACACATTGGGCAGAGCCCAAAAACTTTGCTTCTATGCGGCCATTGTTAGTGATAGTGGGGCTTTAAGCTATATTGAATATAGCTTAAAAAGACGCGATGTCAGCGCTTTTATGCCGCTATGTCACAAAAATTGTTCACACAACGCTGTCGAAACAATGTTCAGCTGCCGAGCTGTAGCTCGATGTGATCTATCAGCAATGATCGCTGCTTGTGTGCACAGAAGATTACCGTGAGAAGGTCTTTAGACGGGCGGTCGGCCAGTGCCAGGAGAGAAGGTCTAAATGTTAGTTACAACAACGTAAGTGGACGTAAAACTAATTTTTAAACAGAACGAAATAGAGAGAGAGTTACAACTCTGCTTTTAAATATATTCATAAACTTAAATATATATTTTCGTTGTTGAATGTTTAATTCCTGTACACCTTAATCGATAATACTGTTTAAAATACAGTGAATATATTAGAAACATTTTGGTGATTTGGAAATTATATCTGAAGTAAACAGAAGAACAGCTACTCTTGTTAATCGTAATAATTTTTCCTAATTGCTTATGTATGTTCCACCGAAATCAAAAAGATCCGAGCCTTTATACCTTAGAAAATACCCGTATTACTTTCAGCAACTACGCTATTGGTTTCTTATTATCATAATTAGTACTTACCGCCTTTTTGCAAACTTAGTCGTTTTCAAAACAAATAAAAGAGCAATTTTATAATCGTTCTGTATGTACCGTTTGATTTGTTTACTATGTCGGAGAACGTGTGCATTTATAATGAGCGCATTAAAAGCATATGACCCGAGTACGACAGAACTCGCTGAATACTTCGTAAATAGACATTTTTCCATGAATTATTGGAATTAAATCAAATAGGCGTTTCAGTGAACGCCTAGAACTAGAAAAACCAAAAAAGCTTGTATATTTATGACAACAATATAGAATAAATGCTTTATTTAAATAAGTCTCCATATACTTTTGCACTATTACTACTGCTATATTTACCATCGTCGCACGTATTTTTGCTTTTATTGCGAACTCTCAATGTCGCTTCGTCCGGTTGTGATAATAATATTACTGTTATTCTTTTTACGATCTTCACGAGTTATATGGCGCTACTAATTTTTCCCTTATTTTTATTACTCATCATCATCATCAGCATCATATCTATTATTACCGGGTGTATTCTTATTAAAAGCTACTCGATTCAATAATTATTGTTTCTTTTTTTTTACCCAGACCTTATTTAATCAAACCGGTTGCCTAGCGGCCGACTAGAAACATTTAACGTAACCGTATATAGTAGGGTTATTTAAGAATTATAAGTATAACTATTATCATGATTTTTATGAATGATCATCTTGTTCGTAGTGTTCTTTTACTGTATTTCTTATATACTTGAAACTTTTTCATTTTCGATTTTTGTCGTTTTCAATGTATAAAGTATATCTTGTAATACTAACACATTGTAATCGTCCGATAGTATTGAAATATTTCTATTAATTAATTTGATGCATGTATATACGAAATGGGTCGGAGTGACATCTGCAGTGGTAGTCAAAAGACCGCGTTGTATGCAAATATACTCTTAATATTATCATCATCATCATCGAGTTCTAGTCCTCGAATCGCTTTTAACGTTGTCAACTGGTCCCGCGTCTAGAAAAAAAAAAAAAAAAAAGGATCCACATAATGAAAATTCATTGTTGTCAAGAGTGCCGAGACAAGAACATAACTGAAATGTTAGATTACGATTCTTACTTTAGTCCCTTTGCCTCTGCTCTGAGTTGAAACTACTAATATATATATATATACTCTTGTTTTTTTTTACGTAATGATTAGGCGCGCATTTCGTGGGTTGGCCTTTCACACGATTACTTCAAATCCTTTGTCCTTTTCCTCTTCTACATATGAACCTCGTCAAAAAAATGCCAATCGTTTTTCTAACTAGATGGTTCCAAAGTCGAACATCTCGGTTAATACGGGTCGCGTTAGGTCGGTGCTGGTGTGATTTGAAAGGTGAGGAAACAAAACGTGAGGTCAAAGTATAGTGCTAAAATTGTTGTAATGCTTTTATGCAGGCTTGAAACAAGGCGCCTTGAAGATGAATGGAATTTCTGTAAGAATTTGCTATATTTGCGATTGTATAACGATATCTGTTCCCATAGGCTGTTCAGGCTGAGAAAAAAATTGTATCGTTGATGGTCAATATGCGTTATTGGAGGAAGCGGATAACTGAGTCGTCTTCGTTTTAAAAATGTTCATGTAAAAGATGCCCCTCGTAGTGCTAGATGAATTATGGGAGATGTCGATAAACTTATTACGAAAGTTGAGTAAGGCCGACACGCCAATAGGCGTGATATTGTCGAGGAACTCGAGTCCCACTACAACTACAAGAAAAATCTCGACGTTTGGGTACCACGTGACGTGATGCAAAAGAATTCACTTAATTAAAAAAAAAAAAAAAAAAAAACGCAAGCTACGCAGAAACGCAAAGAAATCGAGCCATCTCTAGAGTGACGAAAAGTGGACCACATACGGTAATGACGAGCAAATCAAAAGAGAAAAAACAATTAATTTTTCACAATCTGTAACAGATTGCTCGCCAGATTGACGCCAATGAAAACGATGCCACGTATTTGGTGAAACTGAAATAATGTGACGCATTGTGTCTGGATAACGATTAATTCGGATTTCTACTGTTAACAACCATCAAAAGTGTAACAACATTAAAAAAAATCGACCGGAATTGGCATTGTTTTCCACCAAAAAACATGAATTTTTTGCTACCTGGCTGGAAAATTGTAGTACATTCGCCGCATAGTTGGAGCCTTGCACCATCAGTCGATCATTTACTTTAGTCTTTAAGGAACTCTCTTAATGATGTTCACTTAACTTTTCACAGGGTTTAGGTCAGAAACTGCACAAACTTCGCGATGATGTAATTGTTGTATTACCAAAATACTATCGATTAAAATGGCGCATATGTTGCTTAATAACATTATTTTAAAATATAAATAATTAGCTCCAGTTTTAGCTCAAGAATTGTCATTTTTCGACAACCTTATTTATATATATTGTCCTACTTGTAGCAAGCTGTCGTGTTTCCTCGGAGGTGCGAAATAGATATCGTTTGACAAAGCAGTTGGCTTTATGTCTCAACGGATGCGAGGCCTCCTGTAGGGAATTCTATAAGAACCTGACTTTAGTTTTTAACGAACTCGTATAGGGGGCTTAATCATATTGCTCAACTAGCTATAGTTAGCCAGTGAGCCTTGTTTATTAGGTAATATCGGGATAATAATATTAGGATAAATCGAACATATGAATTTAGTTTAGGACTCATTTCGTACTAAAGACTAATAAATTCGAAAGTAGAAAGGCACCTTTATCCGTCATTTGCTACCCTGTATACAAATATATGAATATCCACAGAGATGTCAGTTATTCAAGTTGTCATTATGATAACGACTGGATGTTCTGTAAGTTCACTTTCTACAGGTGCTCTTTATCCGTCTATATGTGCATCGGTGGGATATTTCTATTGTTGGCTATCATTTGTTTATATCATTTTGATAACGATGAAGAGTACGAAAGATAGCCAATGCTTAACCTGTACGTACTAATTAAGATGGTATTCCTTTGGCACTCGACGAACGCCTATTCGCTCGGTACTAAACACCATTATCTTGACAGCATCGCCGTCACTCATCGTACGCAAACGTCTCATTTTAACTAACTTGATAATGATTAGTAATATTTTATTCATGTGCTAATAACATGAAACAATAACTATTATTGCGACTTATGTAATTTTCACTGTTTACCAATGGGACGTTTTTGTGTTACATATTTTTTTGTCCACATTAACCGCTTTAGTATTACTAAAAATAGTCGGTGAGGTATTCTAATCATTATTGCATGCTTGTACAAGCACTCCTTCGTCACTGTACCTCAGAGCCTTGACATGAACCTCGAGACGTTTCCGCTACGATATTTATATTCATTACATTGTATAGTATACCAACACTGATTCGTTATGTTTCTTGATAAGTAAAATAATGACTTTTTACTTATTAAGTCTCTCTCATATGTCGCGTTCAAAAGGGACATATTTTTTAGTACTATATAAATACGTCACATACGCCAATATGAGCGATGACTCGTTTTCCACTTGGCTTAAAAGTCTTTAGCGAAAGCCGGTGCCCATTCATTAGATTCCGAATGGAGAGTACTGCTGCCATTCTACTTAGGCTCATGTTCATCAACAGTCAGATAAAAAGCTCCCCCTAAGATGGCCCTCTATTTTAAAAATTGTAACAGGGTAAATAATCGATAATTGCTCTTTAGGTGGGTTTTTAATGATTACTATTACGAGAATGCGCCGTTTTTTGTGCTTAAAATAAAAATTATTCCATCAATTGTTTCTATGGGAAATGATAGTTGAAGTTATAGACTTTGAAAAAAAATAAGATGAAATTACTTGCTTTTAGGTTAACCGGCTAGTGGGTGCAGCCAACACTATACTATATATGCGTTTAGCATATGATTGATATGATACAAACACACGTTTAATTGTGATGTTCGAGTACTATGAAATAGAAACGTTAATCAGGGCAAAGTTAATTCAAGTACCGAATTACTATATTTTCATTGAGCTACTGAATAAGGCAAATGAAATCACTACATGCAGTTAGGCACACATTTAACTTAAAAATCGTGATGGCGGTGCATAAACGCTTACCCATCGGAAAATCAATGAAATCAGCTGGCCTGATAGTTTGAATAGGGTACTCGCTCGTTTAAGGTCGACGGTAAGGAGTGGCACTGTTCAGTGCTACGGTGATCGGTATCTCTGCTGGTTTCTACCTGATGCAATAGACCCTTATTCCCGCAGCCTTAGTGGCCTTACTTGCTAGGTAACTGGCGCAGTTTAATTTTCCTCTCAACACAGATTTGCTGTTCGCTTCCACAGAAGTTAACGCAGAGAAACAGGCTTTCGTTTACAGGACTATGATAGAACAGGGCGCGTATGTATATACGGACACTATTTTCATACGATTTTTAATCAGCTACGGTTGCAATTACCGTATAATTTGCTTGCTAAGCAAAGTCACGTTAGCGCTACAGCCCGTATTGCGAATCAACCAAACTTCTGCAAATTGTCTACCGGTTGAAGTAAGCAGGGAAAAAAGTTGGCGATGATGACTTGCTTAGTGTGCAGTAATACCATAGTGTGCCAGACCAACAATATTACATTGAAATAACGATAACAATCAAAGGTGGCGACCGATGCTCTGACGACGAGAGCTGCACGAGCTCGTCGAGCGTAGAGATTTCATGCACGCCGCGCAATCTGGACGCTTTGAAGCCTTAGCTCGATTTACGCAGCTCTAGAATACGCTACACGTTCGAGAGTTCAGCATATTACGTTACGTTATTCGAGGTCGTCGTCACGACGGCAAGTTAATTGTTGTGGTAATAATCGATAAGGATCGTGCTTACACAATGATGTTCATTTCGATAGTTGTACGCCAGGTGACGCAGGGCATTTGTATCAAGTTAATTTCTTATGGTCTCTTCAACACAATGTCTAGTAAGCTCTCGAGTGCGTATCTTGTGCTTCTGTACATCTTCACGACATTAAATCACTTTAGCCGTTCCGGTTAGTTCAACCACAGTTGACAGATATATTTTCAGTCCATATCTGTCGAATATAAGCGATAACTGTGTCCGCTTCAGAAGTTCTGTTGCTTCAAAAACCTTGCCATATTCCGAGCTTTCTCAATTGTCATTTTATCCGATTCGTTCTTACGGCCAAATGTCGGCTTTGAGCAGCGGCGGCCGACACACATAAGTACCTAGCCCCTTATACTTGAGTTTGTTGTACGTATGTTTAATCTACCTAGACTAAATAATTATGGACAATCGGTAAAATATTTAAGTGGATTTTTTTTCATCTGGTATTAGGGCGTGTAGACGAAGAGCATCATTGAAAACCTACTTGTTTTAAGAAAAAATGTGCCTGTCCTTGGTTTTTTTTTGTGATTAATGCCTAACGCGAGTATTGTGAAATGTCAGTTCAGACAATACCCGCCACCGTCGTCGATTCATAAACGATTGGGCATGTGTTTCCGCAACCTAGAAACGAGCGTACAAAGTGCACTTGATGAAAACACTATTTTTATAAAGAACAACGCACCTGTACAGGTCATCTATCCAAAGTTATCGCCGGCAGCTCTGCTTAGCTCCCTTTTTATAATTACAGTGAGCTTTGGATCTGTTGGTCGCCGTTGTTAAACATTTTACAGTTCCAATTAACTACTCTACAGATTCTAACTGGTACATTGACAACGTACCGGGATTACCTGCTGTCCAAGCTAGAAATTGTCTCTTGAGACCTCACATTAAACTCTAACGAGTAAATCTAAACATGTAACAGTCTACTTATATAATTTATAGTGATATCATCAATACACACGCTGTTACTCATTAAAATAGATAGCACTGACTAACGGATAACTATTTATCAACTTTTACAGTATCGGCGATATTCATATTGGCCGTGGCTTCTGCACGATCTATTGTCTGTGTATGATTTCTGGATTCACTGGTATTATATGTTTCGATTTCAGTTCGATTTCAATATTTTCATTTACTCGTTCTCGGTAGCGATCCCGAACAAGGTACTCAGTCGTGACGATGCGTTTAAAAACGGCTCCCACCACCCAGGTCCTATTGTAGAATTCACTTTGTCACCGTTCGTGTCAAGTTAACTGGGCGTTTAACTATCCCTATTGAAAATAATTACTTATAGTTTACGTGACACGGTTCGATTAAAAAGTGCGTTGATTCAGGGAGTCTAAAATAACTATCCGTTTTACCGTTTCAACGCAGCTGTCATTGACTGTTTAGAAGTAATAGTGTCCGTACTATACGGCCACAAGTTTGCCGGATGGATTAGACTCTGCCTATTATTATTATTATTTATGCGCTCGATAGTTTATATGTATCATGTATGTAACGTGTGGTTCTCCTCGCAGTTTACGGGGCATCGGCTTGAAAAATACGAGCTTCTGCCTTGGGAGACCGACTATTCAATAATGCATGGTTGGCTAGCAATATGAAAAATTAAAATTTATTATTTTATTCCTGTTGTTTGTGTGTACACGTACCACCGTAAATAGTAAAGCACTCAATGTGCTAGCTTGTTGTATGAAGTCATTGTAATGATTACTGAGAGGTCCGCGCGATTTGCCGTTTATACGTGTGTGTGTGTGTGTGTGTGTGTGTGTGTGTGTGTGTATTTCTTTTCAGAAAAGCGCATGTATCATCCCTTTTTATCTGACTGACGCTCGATACTGCTCTTTTCGTAAGAAGCTTCATCTTGATAACTAACTGTGCAGTCTACCTTCTGCATTAACCAACGATTACGATGAAAATAAAATCTACGTTCCTATAATATACTCGTTACCTTTTTATCATGCCTTTACACACTGTAACACCTAGTTACTCTGGCACAGATGCGTGACGTTCATCAAACACAATATTCACAAAATAGAATTCATCCAAGAGCACACATTTTCAGGGAATATATAAGTATATATAAATACAATAGGATAATGCCAACCATCTGAAACAATTCATTGCTATTACCCTTGTAAGATTATAAAGCCGCAGTTATGATTTTGGTCCGGTTCATATTAAGATTGATTTATCATTTGTCATGCTTGTAGTATAAGTGTAGTGCAGTCTAAGATTGCTACTTCTTCATTTTTTTTTTTCATTTTTAGGATGAATATAATGTGTTCCTGCTGTCTTATAGGACGTGCAAGTTGTCGCAGCTGCTGTGAGCCGCACCGCTGAAGGTACCGCAAGCCTTTCGAAGGATCTTCTTGAGGAACATCTTGGCCCTCAGCGGTCGCTTGTGCGTCGCGCCGTGACAGTCACCTGGTAGGTCGCCAGGCGTTTGGTTTAGCGAGCCGTTCTGCATCACTGGGGACGTCCTTGTTCGCATTAGGGGCAAAATCTTAAGAGTGGTACCTTGGCTGCGTTGCGAAGCACTACGCTTAATCAACTGCAAAGAGACAAAATTAAGAAAATGGTAGTAATCGTAATATATTACTATTTTCGCTAAACGACTCATTATTAATAAACGAGCCTCTTTACGTTTACGTTTAGGACCAATTTTTATATATGGGAATGAGGAATCTTTTTTCACACATCTGCGTACTTCCGCTATATCGATGTATCTTTTCCGGTTGAAAAGAGAAGTAGGAATGCTTCGAGCTTTACGTCCGGCACTGCTGTTAGGCCATCTATCAGATGGCCGGTTTCCCGCACGAAACTATAACTGGGCGGGCCATGCTGGGAAATACAGTTTGTGTGCAGTAAAATAACCAGTAGCGGAGAAAGAAATACAGGACCCGCTAAAAAAGGATGCACAACAGCTCCACCGCCAAGTTGATGCTGACGTGCTTTAGACGGATGATAAGAAATTATCAGGAACGGTTTCAACTTCACAATACCGCGACCTTGACAGCAGTTAATACAATGAAGAATACTTCATTAGAGTTCCTTCCACAGAGTAACTCGAGAAATGTCTGGATCATCAATGAACAAAAAGCACGCAAGAAGTTATATCAAGTACTCCCCAATCTACATACGGACAACAATTTTATTTTAGATAATCAACTGAAATAGCACGAAGATGTCAACGTCCGCTATAGTGTCTACTAGACTATGTTATGCTAAACACGATAACCTAAAAAAGGTCGTGATTAGATCGTGATGATAGGTCGTGATGGGAAATTGCCGCTTTAGACACCAAGCATGAAATGGTCCAGCATTAAAAAGTTTCATATCCGCATGCTTCTTCTTGTAGTGCAAATAACTTGAAATGATAAAAATTTTGCAAAAAAATCCGAAAAATGTGCTTCGAACGATGAAAGTTGAGAAACTGAGACGGTTAGACTCATATGTATCTAACACTGCGCTATATATATAGCGAACGGTACGCAGTCACTGCGTTCTTTGGCGCTGAATTTAAATCCGACGGAAATTTCAAATAAGTGAAAAATACTATGATATATAATGTTAAGTAACAATAAGAGCATCGCTACATCTAAAATTTAATAAACTTCTAATAGCTATTAATGAACCTATTCTTCATCTAATTCTATCACAGAACCGATAGAATTTTTTTATATCCAACATATCCATCGACCAAAAACGGAAAACAATGTGAGACCTTCAACGTCTCAAACATGTCTTTTCTTAAACAGGTTTTTTCTTGTCTTACTACGCTGATCAACCCGGATGAGAAGTTCACTAGAATGACACGGATTCCCAAAAGTGAACGCTGTGAGTGTATATAATTATTTTTTCCTATTGGAAGACTTTTTAAAAGTAGAGGAGATAAATAAATCATCACTTATCTGGTAAAACTGAAAGGAAATTTGTAAATAAGCATATCGAACTGTTCCTATATTGTTTAGCAAAGAAACTTCGAGCGCCAAATTGCACATCAGTATAACAGAAAATATAAACGCGGGTCTTGTACATAAATCGTAGCAATTAATACAGATGTATTATCAATCTGTGTATGTAAATAATGGGTAGGTATTAGAAGATGAAGCGTCCAGATCCTTCAGCCTGTCATAAGTTTTACATTACACACAGAGTGTCTTAAGGGCACTCATTTATAGTATTTATAGATTTATGTTTATAATAAGCTGATACTCTTAGAGTCCAGGCTCTGAGAGCTTTTTAGCAGTCTTATGTTTGCTATTGTGTTCCCGGATATTATATCTGCTTTTATTAATTAAAATTTCTATAAACAAATCGACGTCTGCAGAATGCACGCCCCTAACCTCCTTCCGTCGTGCATAGCAGCAATCAAAACTATAAACGTGCTGTTTAAACTTGAAGGTAACCCCTAATACCGCTACCCTTAAATTCGGACAAACTTTCAGTGCTTCCTTAAGCCTTGCATCGGTATCGCCTATTAAACCATTTATTAATAAGTCGCCTCAAAAAATATAGACATCAGCCGAAATAAAGTTTTCGAGAAAAAGCAACTATTATGGTTAGTATAAGCCAATACCCACCTGACGTTGGCAAAGTTGTGGGTTTCCTTTTAGACTTGTGTCCGGTCTATTGGTAAATAAGTATACTAAGAATATTTTCGAAATTCGATCGTATATCATGATGAACTCCTACGAACATATTATTGAACTTATTCATACACAGTGATTATATATATATGCTGTAAGGAGCAAGAGACTGGCGAAAAGCAAGCAATAACTTGATAATTACCCATTAGTTTTAGATACTGGAGATTCATTTTTGTTTACAGACTCTGGATTAGTTAATATTAAAGCTATATATTTTTATTATCTGATCGCTAAAAGGTATACACTACCAACGCGCACCTTGACGGCTATGTGATCCAAAATAGCGGATAGTTCTAACGACGCACGTTTATTTTATAGGAAAGAGTGTTTTTTATGTGTATACATACCAGTTGCTGTTTGAGCCGTATCTGGTGCAGGAGCCCAGCCAGGAGCTCATCGACGTTATGATTTATTCCCGCCGACGTCTCAATAAATTTGATACCTTCGCCACTTGCGAAACTTCGACCCTCTAAAATTGACGAAATGAGACTTATCAGTCCCTAACTGTCTTAATCATCCCCTTGTTTTAGTAAATATAAGAGGTTAGTTGAGATATAATTTTGGAGCACCTATGTTGTACGGCGGTGGTTATCGATGTGATCCTAATACCTGAAGCGTAGGAGATGTATGTAGCTTTTGAGAAACAAACAATATTTCAGTTATAATAACAACTATAGTTTAGAACCAAAAAAAAAAAAAAAAAAATAGGTTTCTATAACCCAGAGAGAAAATAGATGAAGCTTAATCGAGTAATAACAGTAGGAATAGCAACGATTACTAACCGCTTGTGGAGATAGCTCGAAGTCGCACGAGGTCGGTCTTATTCGCGACAAGGATGACGGCTCGAGCCGCCATGTTATCCCACTTGCGAATCGTCTTAAATCGGTGAAAATAATGCATTTCAAAGCAACGAGGATCTCAGTAATAGTTCTGATTTCACTTAATGTTCTGTGCACTTATCTCAAAGGCGTATATACATTCGCGTATTATTAGCTAAATTGATTCGACCGATTCTAATTCGAAACGTTTTTGAATTAACAGTCAAAGTGAAAATTCTATACGTAAAAAATCAGCATTACCATAATACCTAAGTTTCATACTTGGCCATACTTGTTCTTTACTCAAGCACGACAGTGAAGTCGGTAATTACCTGAAGGAACTCTTTGGCTGCACCGAAGGAGCTCTTAGACGTCATTGAATAGACCACCAGATACGCATCGGGCTGGTAGCTCGTTACTGGGTTTCTCTGTGAAGATAGCCGTAGATAGACATTTCTATTGTATACATTGTAGGTTGCAACAGAAATAAGGGCTATTTTTTGACGTTGTTTTTTTTCTTTATAGTTATTCACTAACCATTTATTTCTGTGAAGTAATCTCCCCACGTCTATCGGTCTATTGTAATTTTATGCTGCAAGGAACATAATTTCAGGTCGAATCGGAATTAGAAGATGATATTGGAAAGCAAAGAAAAGCCTCTTCGTATCCTGCTATTTGCTAAAATCAAAAGGCTGCCGAAGAAAGACTAGATCCTTGGGCTATGTAAAATGTGAATTTGAACTGCTCGCAACACGTTTGCGAGGTTCAAGAATTGCATCTTGCAGCTGGAAGATGCGTTGCGTCCCCGGTCGACCATCTGAGGCCAAGGATGACCGCCGGAATCCGTTTAGCCAACGGCTCGTTAATTGGACGAGAGGACGAACTGCAGTGTATAATTATCAGCTGACATTTTTACTGGCTTTGTTTTTCGGCTTCAAAATAAAAACAGTCTAACACTTTTCACTATGACCATAGACACGGGAATATCTACGCAAAGCTAAAACTCTGTCCGTTCATCTGCTGCAACTAGCGAAACTTTGAAACAAGCTTCACTTCTCGAAACCGACGACGTATCATATACTCAACACAATCGACAATACAAGTCCCAGCAAGACTGGAAATGTAGACATGTTTAAACTTGGCCATGTGTTAATATCACGATATGAAACACGAGTACTTTAAACTTGCTTTTAGTGCTTTTTGCCCTTGTTACCTGTCCACCCTTTATTTACTTCTACAGTACCATTTGAAAGTGTTTTCTTTCATATGTAAGTCAGTTGCAATTCTGTTGCGCGGTGAACGAAGTTCTATGTTGAGTTCAGACCGAAAGTTTCAAATTAATAAAAGAAAAGATCATCTTCTTCGCTTAGGTCAAACAAATTTTTGCCGAAGTCAAACAGCTTCCGAAGTAATACAGGCTACTTGTGTCGCGTACAGCAAGGATATTACAAGGCTTGGAATTTACCTCAGAGTTGGGCTTAGGGCTAGGTTTAAGATCAGGCTTAGAGACAGACTTAACATTAGGTACAGCGTTTAGCGAGAGGACCGTTAAGAATTCCTTCGCAAAATTCAAAAGTGGCATTTTACAACTGGTGCATGCGGCCCGCTCTAGTCAAACGTCTGTGATCGATAAGGAGCAATTGAAGCCATCGAGCAACACGCAGCTGCAATGGCAGATTTTTTAACAGGATTATTTTTAGGGACGAAGAATGGTGGTTTCACATCGATACAAAGCAGAAAAAAACTGATAGCTCTGGGCACGAGATTTCTATTTCCAAAGTGACTACGATTCTTGTTTGGAGGGCCAGCAATTCGTGACCTGGACGGGGTGATAGATTGCAGTATACGATTATCGACAGGCATCTTCAATGCATTGGATTTACATGAAAATTAAAAGTCTAGGTCCCTCATGAGTCTACTGAGCAGTATAAAAAGACAAGGCTTCTTATTTCTTCTTAACATCTTACCTAACAGCGAGTAATACACAACCACAATGACAGGCTTCTACACAGAATCGTCACCAGTGGCAAGAAGCCGTCTTTTCACTTCGATATTAAGTGTCCTCCGTAAGGTTGCGTCTCTCAAAAGGACCACAACCTCTATTTGGCGAAACTTGAAGCCTTTGCACCGCGAAATGTCTATAACTAGATGGTTAAAAAATCTGTATCTGTATACGGTAACTCAATTACATTACTTGAATAAGGCTATCGAACGGAAAATACCCGATGGACGAGGCAATGTCGTTTTTTTGCACGACAATGCAAGGCCGGAAACGACAAAGGTTGTGTACAGGTTTTTTCGACCCACTGTAGTTTCCACACATAGGTAAATTAACTTAGTAAAAACGCATTCGACAGCGGAGAGGGTCAAACGCTGAATGAGCAACTTTTTTAACACCAGTCCCAAAAATTCTTGCCAAGAAAGAATATATTAATTGAAGGATGGAGAAGGCTAAAGAAGAGTGACAGCGAATTAAAAGTAAGTTAGTCTGTTGATAAAAACGATTTTGACAATCCAGTATCTGATCAAATATAGCGAGTAGGCAATGCTGCAAGAGATGCATAGGAGCTTATTTGGAATTTTGTAGAGGTATTCGAACAGTCTGGATACTTACAAGTGCTTCGCTAGATTTGTGTTCAATAAACACCAGCTCTGATTCCTCTCCGTTGAGAATAATCTGTACAACTTTCTCGTGCTCTTCGTCTGAAACAACGTATACGAAAGAATTCCTTGTGATTTTTTGTCTTTCTCTGGCGATGGCTTATTGAGACGGTCGAAGGAGACTGATACCAAACAGCTAAAGCATCGTTAGAACCACCATAACTGGCGGCCATAGATAGTTGGCAGAAAGTTGGAAAAATGACGTATGTTATTCTGGTCTTACCCATGGAGCTGTCGTAAGAGCAGATGTACTCCGAGGTTGTAAATTGCCTCGTGAGTGATGTTTTGCCCGTTTCTGGTGCGCCCAAAACGAGTACACGGTAACGTCGTGCAGCAGTCGGCTCCACGCAGATGACATCATCTACGATCGACTGTTATCGATAATAATAACGAAAATGACGATGAACAGAAATAGAAGTAATGTGACTCAGGGATAGGGTATGCGTTCATAGACCAACAACGTAATTTTTTTAATATAAAGGTCTATAGTTAATTCAGAAAAATCATATGATAAGCGCAGGCTGCATTTGCAACCAATGACTAGTATTTGAAGTATGAAGTATTTGAAGTTCATTCTTATGTATACAGTGAAATGAATTCGTCCAGTGTCCTTTAAAGCAAATAGTAGCTATTCGCGTTAAAAGTTATATGTCAATACATGAACAGGGTGGCTGTTATCCTTCAGCTGCATTTCGACGAAGAGCAACACAGTTAGCTAGGAAATAGTTTTTACCGTACTCGTACCCTAAATACGCAGTTTTCTTATCAGGTCAAGCCCACACAAAAACATAGAGCCGTTGTTAAGATTGTAAATACATATCCATCAATCAGGCCAATATTTCACCACTTTATCTTCTGGTCCTGTAGTCACGGGAGTAGTTTTGATAAAATAATTTCATTTTATACATGGAAATCCATTTTTGACAATGCTCAAGCTTTCATAAAAATAATGACAAGGGGAGTATCACATTTTAATTTACGCTGCAATTTCTTATATTATTATAGTTATATTAGAGAAATATTTTCACCTTTTTAGCAAACGAGAAACAGCAGGCTTGCTTTGATATGATTTTATAGGTAAAATCATAAACGTCCCATGACGTTGGTTAGATACCTTTAGAGAAATCAGCATATAAAGTTACTAGAATAAACATCTTAAAATGAATTAAGTTACAAATTATTTATTTCTCTCTTTACGATTATAGTGTGAAGGTGCCTGCAATGCAGTGATTTTGCGTTCTGCTTCTTGATATTTTAACATAGAAGTTTTTTTGAAAATTTAGCGACTTCTTCCCAAAAGGAACTAGTTCAGGCTTGGTAGAACTGTTGTAGTTATTAAACCTAAAAAAAAACCGAGTATCATCGACGATAAATTTTGGTAGAAAAAAGTTATTAAAACTGGAAATAGAATCAATAATTATAAACAATTACAATATTAATGATGAATCATTGTTATTAGGACAGGAGTGGACAGCATTATCTTTGTGCTTAAAATGTATTTGATGCAAACTGCGGCATCTTGAGAAACTTGGGTCGCCGGCTTCATGAACATATGGCATAGGATACTAAAGCTGAAGTTGACGACATATTGAAGTTGCGCCAATAAAACAATCAAGTTGACAGTAAGCGCTGTGTCATTCTGCTTGTTAATGAGTAAGTTTTAGTCTGTTTTGTATTTTAGATAGATAAGGAGTACAATGGTATGATGCTGGTCGAGTTTATACACATAAAATAGAATCTACGTTCGTGTTAATCGATCTTAACAAACAACAGACGTTTCGTCAGCGACGTACTACTCTAGTTGTAGTCCTAAAGAACTGCGGTCCGTCATGGCACATTTGCTTACACAGCCCCATCAGAAGAGAGTTTCATAGGTAAAATTGAAATTAAAACTTATGTAGATGATCAGTAAATGTCTCTTGGCTCCGTTTGTCAGGCCTCTCTTAAAAAACCCTCAGATAAGCTTTTTAATCACAAGACAATACTTGATTTTCATGGGAGTTGACAAACCTCATCAGCCTCTGCGGGGTTGAGTTCGTCGTCGTCATGAGGCCTACACTCCTTCGAGGCTCCTGCAGCATCGATTAGTGATTCTTGTTGGATAATATGGCTTGCAAAAACATTGCAGGCCACCAAGGCGCCGCCGCTTTCTTCCAGCTGGCTCAGAACCCTGCCGCCGTCCGAGAGCGATACCGCGCGAAGGGCGATGGTTGGGGAGACCTGCGCCAGCGTTGCATATGCTTCTCGCTCTACAGAAGCGTCTACAAACGACGACGACGACGACAACAAGAACAGCAATCATTGAGATCGGCAGACTTGGTGGATGGTAAGCATCTAACTTAGAAAATAGTTGAACGGGTCATAATTTTATTTTAATAGCAACTTGAACCGACTCACCTAGCGTATACGATGAACGAACTTTTGTGAGCAGCAATAAAAACTTACCTGTGTGAAGTTCAGGGTTTGAACCCGACTGGTTTGTGGCGTGAATACAGTTCTGAGACCCGCCACTATGTGACCTTTGTCGTTGGCTGCCGGTGCCGCCCGTGGGTACGTTAAGGCGATTTAGCGAGGAGGCGTGCTGCCGGTGCAGACTAACCGATCGTACGCCCACCTGCGTCCAAAATGCATTATATAGTATTATGATTATTGACATTTACAACCTATGCTGTACAATTTCTAATAAAATGAATGGTATTCACTTACATCTTTATTTCAGTTACTAGTAGATTATCAATACATGTTCAGATTGTAGTTCTTGTTGTATAACTATTGGCTTCGCTAATTAAACTGGCTTTGTCCTTACAATAATATGCAATCTATCATACCAAAATAAGCAAAGTGATCAACTACTAGTCTTCTGCTCACCTTAGCAGACGCTTGGAGTGATCGACTGTTGTTGGCTTTTGAGCGGAACGAGTCGCCCCGGTTGATCACCCCCTTCGACGTCACTGCAAAGTTGCGAAGACGCTGTACCTCGCCGCCTCCCGCCCCTGCTGCTGCTGCTGCCGCCGCCGCCGCTTCTATTCCCAACCCGCTTCCATCGTAACCGTCGCCACCTGAATTAAAAATATTCAAATCTATTTTAACCATCCAGCGTCAATCAATGTCGACGAAAAGCTCGTATACTAGAAGAGCATAAATGGCTAAATCAGCTTTTATACCCTTGGTCAGTTTTTGTGAAAGTAATCCGATTCTTAGAAACTCGAATAGCTTATAACGAACAATAGGAAACTCTTTGATTATATATATTTTAATTTTAAATCCATATTCGGAATGATCGCATAAGATGAAGCTTTCAAAATCCATTGTAATCAGATGTAGGGAAAACATGATTGACAAGATATCCTCTTATTCCCAAGATACGTCAGGTTGTCTGCGGGAAACAATTTAAGACCCGAGTAATGTGTGTACTATGCATCACGTACGTTATGGGAGACCTTAATGTATCTATACCTTGTTAATGTACAGCGTCCATGTTGCTGGAACTCTATCTTACGGACGTTTGTTCCGAATGATTTATACACACAGCTGTACAAATACCTTGGTACTATTTTACTGGTGTGGAGCACGAGCAAATTTCAATATGAAAAGTTGTCTATCTATGAAATATTAGAACGGATATCAATACGCAAACTATGCAAAAAAAACCCAAATAAATACGCTTAGATAAGCACAAAATCGATCGTTTCCTCAATACGGTTCTGACAAATACCCCGAGTGGTGGAAGTGCCCAAGCAAAAACTACCGTTGTTGGCACACGGTAGTTAACCGTCTGTTTGCCTGTTACACGGTCCGCGGCGTTCGGTATTAATCTGTAATATTTTTTTTTGTCAAATCGTGTGTTATTTCTGTATGAATAACCCAATAAACGGCGAATCGTAGCTTATTTATAAACTGCGTTTATGAACGTTTCAGACGTCCAAATCTGTATGCACCATAAACGCTGTTCGCCGAGGATGCGTTCCATGCCGCGTGGCCGAGATGTCCAGAGGTAGCAGGTTCGATCCCGCTCGAGTCCCACTCTCCTACGCAGCCTGCACTCCCGCGCTCGCCCGGTATAGACGCGATTCGCTGGCGGAACCTGAAATCAAGTCACGTAAGGCACTGTATTTATACTTCGGCTGGCCATTAGCATTATTACAAGTAGACCGCCCCTTAATATTTACTTTTTCAGTACCGACCAACCTATGCTGTGACTGTTGGCAGAGTCTGGCCATATTGGAACGTGAAACGAGATTGAAATATCCAATAGGTCACTGTTGTAGAAAATGTTTGATTAATATGCTCCATAAAGTAACACAATAAAACGGATAGAACTTATATGGACTCTACGATGCGAGAATGGGCTTCGTTTCATTACTGAACAAAAAAGGCCAGCTTCCATTCAATTCTGATTAAACATGTAAAACGCAAAGCGCCATCTAAAGTTTACCGCGCTATAGTTATAGTGTACTTGCTAGCTAGGTCGTCTCTAATATGAGAGACTTGCCAGGCGTACTGGTAAAGACAATGATACATGCACCATTTTGGTAGAAATCTAACGTTGAGTGCTTGTTAGCCAAAATAGGTGGATGGCACAATCAATGGTCGTAGCCAACCCTGCGCACTCCAGCCGTTATAACTGATGCTAAAAATACCATCAACAAGCTCGAATAAACCTTTCATCTGCGGTGATAGCGGGCTAGATATTTTTGTTTTAATTTTTCTATAGAGAATTCGAGTGTGCATGCCGAGTAACGATTAAGAAACTATTTTTTTACCTGCAGGTCCTGTTAGTGAAGTTGATCGATATACCTGCCATCGGGTACGTCAAAAACGTACACGAATTTCGCCTAGTCCATTGTTAGGCACAACTGAATTGCGCTATAGTGAGATAATGTTCAATGCTACCGGTAATTTACGATGGACTACGATGAATTAGCGGCATAAGCCAAACAATGACGGCTATATTTCCCAGTTTCACTGGAACAGTAAAGACCTCTAGTCGTTGAGGAACTTGATGGAATGGAATGGCGGTACTCGTCTATAACAACTACAGTGATCGGGAAAAGGCAATGTCAGATTAAGATTTTTTTGCGTAGTAAAAAATCACGAAACTAAGAATACAGTCTAGTCCAAAAAATACTGCACTACCTGTAAAAAGAGGCACTGAAAACAAAACCTTTATAGTACAATAGCTGCTATCTTCTATAGATTGTGTTATCGTCTTATAGTGACATTGTACTAGTGGTTCTATACTTATAGGACCTCTAAGTTGTGCGCCTGTTCTCACTTCGGCTATCCGTTTTTACTGTATTTTAAATGCTCAATTATTATTTAGTTCACGTAAACGTAACTTTTTCGATGCGTCAACGCGATGTAATGATATCTTAAGTTAAACGGAACAAACACTATCGAAAATTATCTGAGACTACGACTTGTGAGTAGATAAAATCGAGGACTGACTTAGGGGGAGGCATCAGCCATCTCTCCTCTATGGGGTCTAGCACTTGCCTATTTCTCTTATAGTGAACCGCATCGAACACCCATTTTTCATTCGTAGTTTGTAAAGCCTCCATTAATCTAGCCCACGAAAATGATGGCTCTTTTTCAGATGGGGTCTGGGCTTAGACGTATTTTTCAAAGCCAACCATTTCGTCCTCTGCTCCACATGACCTCTAGTCACGCATAACAATTCTATGTAGATCATTGTCACTGTATCTTGCTCAATGCCAGACGAAATATCGAAAGCCAACTAAAAGCCATGTTGTCCTATTCTCTTCTCAACGTTCTAATTTTTGAGCAAGTCTCATTGAATCAGAATAGCTGCTTATAGGCGCATGAACGCAGACTATCTTCTTGATCAATTCATGGCCTTCTTTTAGATCACTTTCCGTCAAAAGCATTTCGAAACGGTCCGTCTCAGCGAAACGAGATGCGTCTCCCGCTTTCAAGATACCGTCTAAAGCTAACAATCCATGCTCGGAAAACTTTTCAGTTAAAGCCTTCCTCGCATAGAGTGCGTACATTACAGAAATACGTTGGATAAGATCCTGTTGACCAAATGACAAAATTACAGTCAGCCTAGGAATACATAGGAAAAAGCACGCAGAAGGAAAGATCTGAAAATCGAAAACATTGTTTTTACCAACCTGAGATATCCATGTCAGACGTCCCAAAACTCGATGATGTAGGACAAAGTTAGCAAAACGACTATTTTTCCAGTAAACCCACGAGGTATCAATATATAATCTTACCCCCTAAAAATTTATTTTTTTACGAAGTAATTTCGTAAATTCTACTTAGTGAAACAAAGTTGCCTCGAATGCATGCAGAAGAATGTCTACTTCTTTTTTTTTTTCAATATCAGTTTCAACTTGTGGTGGTACACGAATAACGAAGATTTTGGCTTGAAAATAAAAACATTTTATCATTTTTCATTATGACTATAGACATTGGAATATCTGCGTAAAGTTAAAATTCTGCCAAATATTAAGACCGCAATACGTACTTGAATAAACAGTGAGTTGAAACACTGAATTATATTTTAATCCTTGTCCTCTTTATTGTCTCTTTAGTGTTTATTTACTTCTACATCGCTATTCGAATGTGCTCTCCTTCCTATGCAAGTTCATGGCAGCTTGGTTATACACTGAATGTCGTTTAGACCCCAAAGATGGAAGTTCCAGACAGATAAAAAAAAAACAAGTGCATTTTCGTCTTTTGCCGAGCTTGAACAGCTGCCGAAGCACTTCGGGATACTTGTTCCGTGTACGGCAAAGATTGTACAAGGTTTAGGAGTGGCCTAGAATTAGGCTTACGCGTTTCGCTTTAGTTAATCATCTGTGTTCAATAGGGAACCATGGAAATTACCGAGCAATCGCAAATCTCTCCACAAGTGTATTACGTAGGACGAAGAGTAGTAATTCTATTTCGATACAAGCAGGAAAAAGGATGGGTAGCTTTGACACATACGCTCAATGTTAGGCCAGATTTCGATCTTAAGACGATCATGATTTGCGTTCGGAGGGGTAACGACACGTGACCTGAGCGGTAACATAAACGGCAGTCTACGATTACCGACGGATACTTTCAATCTCTTAGGTTTAGTTAAAAATTGGACCTTGTGTTCGCCATTGAATTGAATGAACAGCATAAAGGCTTCTCATTTCTTTTCTGCAACTCGTCTGGCCTCGAGTAACCCGCAACCACAATAACAGACCTTTCACAAAGCTACTACAAGTGATGAAGATTGATTTTTCCGCGTCGATATAAAACAGCAATCAATGAGGTAGTTCCAAAAAATAGCAGATCTTTATTTCAAAAAGGTTATGATTTACCTTTAGTGGAACTAGAAGCGGCTGGCGAACGAAGCTATCGAATAGAAATTATCTACATGAAAAAAAAAAAGTTTTGTCTCTGCAAGGTCACCCTTCTCTACAAAAATACCAAGTTAGGCGTGGCAAAATAGGATAGCCGTCTTGTAAAAGTTTAAATGGGAGGTTTCCTTACACACACCATATACTTCGGACTTTTGCTCCGACGCATTATCAGTTATTCTGGTCGTTAGAAAATGAAATTCGTAATGGCACATTTCATAATGAAGAAAATTTTTAAAAATGATTAGTCGAGTTCGTCAACGGCTACCTTTTTGTTAGGCAAAAAAAAAAAAAACTGAAGTTACTCATGTCTAATATCAGTCGTCCACTACGACACTTTTTCCATATCGGAAGATATCGGGTATTCCCGAAACTATTTTCACGACCTGGTCTGCCAGGTGTTGTTCAAGCTATGATATTGTACGTACCTATTAGAACACAAACTTCGAAAGTTTTTTAATAATCCCGCCTAAGTTGATTATTAACTACCGCGTTATTCCGGAGAAGCAAATATCGTTATATGAGGACAAATAAAAGGTCTTCTCTACGATACCCATTGATCAATCTAAATTTGTTTGCAAAAAAGCAAAAATTCCATTGGAAACTGGAAATACCCGATAGCTTCGGAAGCATCCGTTACTCTATTTTCATCTTATACAAGCGTGTTACAACAATCAATTGTCCGACGACTATTATAACGTTTGTCGTCGGTCAGTATCTTAAGCACCTGCTAGGACATCATCAGGTAACTGAGAAATCGATATCTGTTATCAGGTAAGATACCTGGTTGCTAATATCTCATAGTTTTCCACAGCTCAAGCTTCTTCTAGGATTTTGCCAGCAGTTTTGACCAATGAATGAACCACCAAATGAAAAAGCAGATTGAAGCTTTACAGATACTGTTAACTTACCGACTACGAGTGAAGTTCTTAAGTAAGCTGAAAAACCAGGTATACTGAGCTCCAAACCTTCGTTATTTGACTTATTACTATTAGTTAATTTTCATTTACTAGACAAAATAATGAAACATATTTTATAGGTGTATACTCTCGCTTCCGCAATCGAGGCAGTACTTCTTCGACAATCATATACTGCTTCTTCTATTTGGTTTTGTTTGAAAACTTGTTCTTTACCAAGCTCTCCTCCCCTCTAGGGGAATTATCCCCAATTACGAGATATTCTATTTGTAGCAACGTGATAAATCAACAAACTGGCAGTACTTCCAATAGATTTTCTTATATACATATAGAAATGCATTTATCTATATGCATAATTAATATCTAAACTACTGTGTTGTGAACCTAGCATGATAATGCCTAAGCTTATGTTGATATAAGCACTACACCGAAAGAAATGTAACGTGTACTACTGAACTGTGCGATATAGTATTCAGGTTTGTTTTGATTAGGTTGAAGAACAGTCTCCGTACCGCCTTACGTAGTTCTAGTACAAATGTCCGTTTAATAACACTATCATATAGTCGCTACCATATTGTTACACTATATGCAATGTATGTGTGATATTCCGTAATAATACGTTTTTGGTACCTGGTGCTGTTTTCAAGTGTCTGGGGTCTCTTCGCAGTCCGAACAGACTGTGAACGACCCACAGAACGGTGATGCTGTAGTTGTTGATTGCCGACAATGTTGTTGTGAAGCGACGCGGTATGGCTAGCGCTTAAACGGTGCTGATTGTGGTGATGACCTAACGGACTGAGACTCTGCGGGGAGTTGGCGTGACTATGAGCCGGAGATGGAGACTTATGCTGATTGTTTAACGTCGGATCGAGCAGCTGAAGGAGGCTACCTGAAGAAGTGTTCAGAGTGAGCGAACTCGCGTTTCCCATTGGGGTTCGATAGGATAGGACCGGAGAGGAAATACATGCCTGCAATGTGGAAAGCAAAGCCGGCAAAAAGTAGATAACAGACAGCACTGGCATAGAAATCGTTACGTGATACTTGGTCACACATGTATTCTATCTAACTTGTAGAAATAATTATGATAAGACACTAGGATTACACTTATTTCATGTACAGTCGTGCAAATACGCCGTTACATCTTTGTTCTAATAAAGTGTTCAGATACATAGAGAACCTACCATGTCTAGAGAATAGATCAATACAAATATATCTAGTTCTGTGGACATATCACAACTATATATTATTTAAAGCTAAATAAGTGTTTTAGAATATTTAATAGCAGTGGAGATAGTCATGGGCCTAGACGTATGAATTCAAGAGCACGCGAACAACAAGACCCGTCTGAAGTAAGGCCTAACGACTTAAGTATCGAATGCAAAAAAAATTCAAGTTTATAAATAGTGGTTAGAGACATTCGACATGCGCATGATGTAAAGAGTGAGCTGCAAAGGAGAAGTTTCATCCTCTCATATGCAATATAGGAACGGATGCAGACCGTTTTATAGGATTCATGCTGTTAATCCCTATCTTTACTATAATATGTAATATATTAGGAGAGAAATCGGTGGACTTTGAAATTGAACTACGCGTCGTTAGTAGACGAAATTTAGTTAGTAAATACCCTAGTCTTCCAACAATTTCAAATTTCACCTTCAAGGTCCTTTCTCTGAAGGGCCAAGGCGCTCCAACGGTGTATAATAGTAGATTTATTGCCGACAAATCTCAGCTTTCAAATAGTACTAACGTTGATAGCTGAGACTTTAAAGCCATCTAGCCAGAAAAGCAGCCAATACTTTGTCGACGAAATAATATATCGAAGGGGAGTGTTTTAGATCAGGCTATGTTAATTCTAACATGAATGCTAGTTCTGGCCAGTAACATCTCTCTTTACGTCACAGACAAGCTAAATATATGTATGAATATATATGAAATTTCCCGTCATTTTGTTAGCCTTTTGAATTATTGCAATTTTTAAACAAGTGGTCATTTTAATCATAGTAACGTGCTTTACATTATACGACTGTCACCGATCTTCGCGGCAGCTGATATATTCCGCGAGGAAACACTTCGTCTATAAATCCCTTGGCCTATTTGCGGATTTTGGCCTATGTTCTGATGTGCTTGCCTTCCTGACTATGCTGCATTAATCAAGTCTTGTAATAATCAGATGAAGCAATGCTTGAGCAGAATACCAAGTAAGGCGGAGTTTCTTATTAGAAATCTGTTATCGCTCGATGGGTTATTGAAGTTGTGTGTAGCATTGTTAAGCAGCAGTATCACGTCGGTCGTTGCCTGACCATGTAACTTTTCTGCCAACGTGTTGGCTCAGGAGAATAACCTGATCGGGGTAAAGTCTTTCTCCTACAACTGTTTTGTGGCTTTTGGTAGCTCATAATGCCACTCATCCTACAATGTGTAGAGTGCAATCTTGAACCGTAAACTGCTGTAAGGTATCAATCTTTCATCGTCGATATAGAAGTGTATCGCTTCTGTGTAGTGTATAGAAAGGACTTTTTTTTCTGACCTACAAGTGATGCAAAAAAGCATGTTGCAATTTTCGTTCACTTTATAAAAGCACATAGTGCATAGAGACTATTGACAACCGTCGTGTGAGTCACTCCCACCTCTGCAGAAGGTTCCTGAGTCGATTGTGTCGTGTTTTGCTTAGCTTGTGTTTGCAAGATCGTCAGCGCTCGTTTCTTGCGACGGTCTAGAGTGTGGTTTGTCTTGAATTGAACTCTTCAATTCTAAAGCGACTGAGCTAGAACTGGCACGTGGCAACGTTTGCTGTACGTTCGCCGTAGACTTTGTAAATAATTGTTTCTCCTTCCAGCACACAAGTGGTGAAGAAGACGATATCGGATAGTCCCATAACAAATTACCACTTCTAATGATAACAGGTCAATAAAGACAGGGCATACGCCCAGTGGTCGAAACAACGGCTATAGGGAATTTTATCTAAATACGAACAGCTAAACTGGCGCCATCTGTCGGCTCCAGCGAGAACTTTCTCACCAACCTTATATATATATAGCTACTGTATATACGCTAGGCGAATCCATCTTGTTTGTTGATTAATTATTCCTAGATTCGTAAGCTACAGTGTTCATATGTACGTTGCAATTTCTGGAAAAAAAAAGTCGGTAACGATATATCGATATGCAAGCTTTATATTGGCTGACTGATCTTTCTGGTATTGCTGGTGGAGTTGCTGCACGAGAATGGGGAGGTGTGTGAAGAGGCAGTTGTTCTCTGCTTTTGTTGTTGTTGGCTGTTATTAATGTTGAGCGACAATTGACTGCAGCTCCTTTTCTGGTGTTTGCGTTATTATTATTGTTATTGTTTATGTTGTTAATGTTGAGGAGGAGGCCGTTACGCTGGCGTATCGTAGCCTAAAGTTCAAGCCGAAAACGCCGCTACAAAATCGCTTCGGAATACGACAAATTAAACATGTATGTACATACACCTAAATGACATGCGTTCAACTCTAAGTTTGAAACTGGCTGATACGAGAATAGATACAGGTATAGATATTAGGTTAAAGGGTATGCGTCAAAAAGAGAAAGCCTGGATAGAGACAAAATATGATTACCCGCACCTCACATGCTTCAATTAAGGCTCAGAATAATAGTAATAACAGTAATCACGGTCATATACGAGGGGCGCGTCGATGCAAATTAACGATTTTAAAATAATAATAAGCATATGGATCTACGTTTGAACTATATATATATATATATATATATATATATATATATATATATATATATATATTACATTGATAGCTGACTGCAAAGGTTAATCAAAACTCTATTGTTACATTTGGTCTTATCCAGAAAGACAACCCACTGAGTGCAACCTGACTTAACGTTTACGTACTACCAAGCACACACGTAACAAAATCATCAAGCGTACAAAATATCAAGCAAAAAAATATATGCCAGACATTTTGATGAAATATCAGCTTGGAGATTGACTTGACATGCCCCGACAGAATTGGTTCATTTAGGTACTTAACTGTTAGATGGGTTTTCAATGACGCTTTCAGCAGTCTACAGGATAAACGCAACTAAATATGGCTATAACAGTGAGCTAAAGAATGCGAACGTAGTCCTAATCATATGCACAGTGGACTTCAGGTTTTATATAGTAGGCAAATCCCTTCGCTGGCGGACCAAAAAAGCACTTGAATAATTTACAATAAATATACGTTTTCAGGTGAATAATTACACTGATCGAGATATTTGAAAATCAGTCGCATTACGCTGGCTTGTCTGTGATCGATGACAAGTCCATAAGTTACTGTGAATAAGAACTTAAAGTTCACCGATGGCTTTTGACGCTGAAGATCGGAAGCCCTAGATTGTAAGAGACACTGAATCCATCCTTGTACTTGCGTATTATTCATATCTAGTATTTTTTTTCATCATATAGACAATCAATCGAATTGTTCGGTTGCTTCATCTCGTACCTGTGGACTATTACCGCGTTTTCCCGTATTTTGTTGTTGCTGTTGTTGTTGATTGCTGCTTGCCATTTGTTGTTGGCGAAACGAACCCCTGGACGCAGAGCGACGATGTCGCCGTGTGGAAGGACCCTTGTGGAGGCCTCCAGGAGATGCAGGACAGCCTGTTCCTGAGGTACCCCACAAGTCGGCCCCTTTTCTACTCCAACCATCGCCCTGCCAATAGAATATTTTATATAGGTTACTGGTACTATAACTATGTAAGTACTTATGTCAATCAAAATATGAGCTTGAACGGAAGGTTTATATTGTTTTAGCCACTTTAATTTATTGTAACTTTCGAGCAAGTGGACACATCTTAGACAAAATGGCCTCCTTTACTTCCAACGACTTTCGTCAATTTTTATGGCAGTTGACGTAACCTGCAGATTCAAAAGCTTCGTCATTGAAGGCGACCCATTTGCGGACCTCGGCCACTGTTTTGAAATATTTGTCTTCCCGGCTATGCGTTATTGACCGAAACAAATAATACTCGAATGGGGCAATGCCCGGGTTATGCGACGAATGGGATAGGGTTTCCATTGGATGTACGCATCACTGGATCATCAGAGCAATGTGCAATGTGGTACCGTCATGCAACAATACTAATTTGTCTGACCGTTTCCCAATCCAAGGTTTTTATCTGCCAGTTTCGTGACTTAGACGAATACCCGTATCCCATAACTCTTTCATGGAGTTTAAGTAATTCATAGTACAACACTCCCTTCCCAATACAGTGCATAGAGAGGTGCATTTTTTGATCAAGGGTACTCTTTCGTAGCTTCTAAGGGTCTGCCCGGGGTTTACAGACTCTGGTATGTATTCAAGGGTATAGTAAGAGTTCTATTTCTCATTGTCGGTAACGGTCTTGTGTATTTATTGTGGAAGCGACAAAAGCCATGTTCTTTTGTTTCATTTTTTGTGTTTTTCGATCTTTCCTGATTCATGTAAACGGCTGGGTCACTTTTGTGTGTGAAGAGAGTTTTCGGACCATCTGCGTTGCATCTTGCTTAAGGGGTGCACCTCCTTGCCGTTCGCTACGCGGCCATTCGGAACATGGTTTGTCGTTCAAGTTGACATCTTTAGTTCTGAAGAGATTATATTACGAGCGGCAAGCGGTTACGCTTACTGCGTATATGTTTCGACTTCGCAAACCGTTATTTTTTCAGCACAAAAATAGTGAGGAGTGCAGCTTTTCGAGCTTAATGACTGAACGTATAAAATCGCTATTTGTGACAACAACAGCTCGATGGGGCCAGGAAACACGCTCAATAGTCTAAAAAATCATCTTGGAAAATTCCAGTTAGATACCATGAGCCGACCTGATGCTGGCGCCATCTGTTGGCTCTAGCGGACGCTTAAACTTACATTTTCATTCGGTCAAAGTGACCTCAGAAGAAATGCGTAGTTTTAGTCCGGGTGTTTCACTATCATATCCTTTTCCATCTGATGTGTGTTTGTACAGAAAGCAGAAGCTGTAAGATATCACGTTTGTGTATTTCCCTCGAGCGATTTTTTTCGAATTTTAGTCGAACTTTAGTAATAGAAGGTCGAATTTTAAAACGGTAAACAAATACATGACAGTTTATATTTAGATTACAAGAAAGTGGCAATGGTAGTTTGGCAAGAATGGCAAGTTTTCCCTATGTTTGTTTCTCATATGCTAGTTCAAGGTGTCACCTTGTTCTTCGAAAATCATCTAAGCACATATACGTTAGGCTGATATATATATATACAGATGCAGTGTAATATTACATCGCCGATGTTTTGACTGGACTAAAATGTTGAGATTCATCGATATTAAAGGTTATTCAGTTTTAGCCTATATTTTTACAGGGGTAATCGATTCCTAAAAAAAAACGAGTCGTACGCAATCTGTCTCCTATCATTTGTAAAATCACGTTCTCCCTTCGGCCGTTTGGCCGTCACCAACGTATATCTCAAAACTCGAAGTACACCCTTTTTAAATAAATATAATCGACAAAGACCGAAGGAGTAAGGACGAACAATGATAAAACATTGATGAGTGTCGAATTGTTCTATCGACGGAAGCGCGGTCTATAGTAATGCAGTCATATGATGGTCTTGGCTCCACGCAAACTGATATTCAACCCATTGATTTTTGAGAGTTGTTCTCATTGAGGTACTCCGGTCCGTTATTGTGACGTGCTCGTGACATGGCAGTGTTTCGTTCTCGGAACGAACGGTAGCCTTGATGCCGGCCTCGAATTAAAGCTAACCTTGGTATACCTGTCAGCTTTCAAGCTAGCCTTAGTCGCTAAGTTAGGCATAGCGTTGACAAACACCATTTCTGCCTGGCTGACCGTTTTGTCAGGTAGATTTAGACGCGAGATAAAAATCGAGATTTCACTAAATGATCGATTTTTTATACAAGTGGAAGGTGCAGGGTCATTGGGTAGTAGTTGCCCAACGACGACAATGATAAGACATGGAAACCTATAAATTATAACAACAAAGTTTACTTTATGTCAATGATCGCTACAACTGAGTGGGCTCTAACCGTAGATCCAGGTGTCGACTATAGCAGACGACAGGATCCTTGTAAATAGGGAGATAATCAAGGATTAGATTAAGGGTCATTAATTAACTTATCAATTTCTTTTACCTGAGCGTGACATTACTATCGGAATGACTGACCGCTAGGATGCGCCGCTGGTATCTGTATAAAGCGTAAATTAATTATGAGACCAAAGTTTAAATATTGCATGATACTGCCTGTATAAGGTTGCCAAGGATACATAATTCGGTTTTAATATTTTCACACACTTCTACTGACAATGGTCGAATTTCTCAATGCTATCTAAAAAAAAAAAAAACGTAGAAACGTCTGTAGGATTTAATACGAAATATGGTGATAATTGGATTATTATAATAAAAAACTAACTAGTACACATAAACACAATTCTAAGTGCACAATGTAAACTATTTGCGCTAATTTGAATTATCAGTTTTAATGGTACGCAGTGACTGCCGTTGATTTTCCTAATCCTTCTCTGTGTAGGGCTACAACGGTCCGTAATGCAAACCGCATAAATTCAAAACACAGCGACGATCTATTTTTTAGGGAGCGTATAAAGTAGACAGTAGGGTGCCGGGTATCAACATTCCGGATCATAGCTTTGGTTAACGATCTGTATTTTATAGCCCTGATTATAACATCATTTTTTAGCTTTAGTATAATAAACTTTATCAGCGGTTTTTGAATAGGATTAGCATGAGAGTTTCACTATGCAGACACAAATTAAAAAGCCAATGCGTAGCAAGGTAATAATGAAAGATAAAAGAAACACTACCCGCACTTGTTTAACACTAGTGCTTGGAATACAACCGCTAAACGGAAAAATGCATTGCACTGAGTCTGTTACTTTACGAAGCGTGTGCAGATTTCGAGGTAAACAGAGTGGTAGCATTGGACATTACCGCTAGTTTCAGCTATTCGTAAAATATGGTAATCATAAACAAATAAAAAGTGCGAAATAGATAATAGGAGCAGCTATAATGACTCAAAGGCATGCACTTACATTGTACCTAGAAGCTGTGGGATCAAAGCTCCGTCTCGTCTGTCATCCAATTGACAACATTTATATTACATGTAGAAGCAACGTCTCGATAATTAGTTTTTCTAGATCCCGCTACCTTGAGTAGATTCAACAAGTGGTAATATCAATTCCTCGAAATGAAGTTTCGCTAGGAACTGTGAGATGTTTCTTTGCTCTCTCAGTGACTCTTTACAGAAGCCGTTTAAGGAACGACCTCTCGTTTGAGACCAACCTCGCGATTGTCAGTCGAAGGACAACTCCAACTCTAGAGCCGTACTCTCATCTAGTGATTAAGGTTATGCTCCATTACAAAATAATGCTAGATAATGACATGGATTGAGAAAATACAAGCTGTGCATGCAAGTGAAAACGACATGTTACGGATAGGACAATCAGGTCGAGGTAGCTAGACAGACCTTGCTATGGTCAATTAAATACTAGGGAATTAAGTGATCCAGGTTATGCGAACCTACGAAGGAATTTTTAGCTGTCGAAGCTTTCTCTAATCCAAATATGAACTTCGATTACAATCAGTATGATTAGCAGAAATACATACGAACACCCTCCAAGTCTGGTGGTATGTGTGAAAACTCGGAAGTTGGGCAATATTCCGCACGCTGCCTGGCACAAATCTCTCACACGCTAGAGGCTCTTCCAAGGGGAGTTCCCTTCCAAAGTCGCCATCTGGGGAGCTGAAGCCAAGGGTCGATTTTCAAATGAGAAACGAAGTTTACAGATCTGAACAATAGGGGTAAGTGTCAGAACAAAAAGCGTTCAGAATTATTCTTATCACAAAATGGCCCTAGCCATGCTACAGAAAAAACGTTATATATATGCTTGTTGTCGCAAGATTGTCATTGCCATTGACTTTTATGCAGTAAATGTTGCGGTAAAAGACGGCAGAATCTCAGGTGAGGCTTTTCTCTGCGACTTCTTAGAAGTAGCACTTCACTGACATCAGCCTTTTTCGCAAATAATGAGCTGGCGAACCTTGAGGAACATGTAGCTCACACTTGGCCGTTGTTTCGCTCAACGAAGCTAATTCACTCGGTGATATCGGGCACTTCCCTTCTGATACGTAGTAACGGATAACGAACATTCATTTGGTCAACGCCGGAGCTCACGAAATGTGTCTGGCCCATCGATGCCATCCTTATGGCGCGTGAAATCCACAGGATAATAGACGGACCTTTCATGTTCGACCTTTCTGACCAGCCTCAAACCAAACGTTTTCCGCCTTCCTTATAATAGTAACAATGATTTATAATGGCAGATAACTTTTGTATGTTTGTACATGAGTCGAACGACTGTTATGTGAGCTGCCATGCTCTAGCATTTACTGGAAAAAAGTAGATGAACATCGAAACCCGTAGCAATAATCAGGCCGAAGTTGTCCTACTGTATTTATACACTAAATCAAATTTTGATCATCGCCACGGTTATTGCTGTTGGCAAATTGACGACAAAGTACTCTTCGTGAAGAAAAAATATTGTTCCAATGGAACGTGAGAAAATCTCTTCGCACATATTTTAACGTCATCTGTTTTTATTCATATTTATTAACAGGAAAGAAGGCAACAAATACACGACAAATAATGGTAATATCCCAACCCAGCTAGTTGCAACCCAGTTTTTGATTCGACTTTGATAAATGGTATATTGGAAGTACCAAATGCTTCCTTAGAAGTTAGTTGGCTAATATACCTTAATTTAAGGTTCATAATTGTCTAACATTGTGTACGCCCCTTTACGATCGACCTTGAGCCGTTTTACGACTACCGGCAACTCTATCAGGGAGATCCTTGTTTTGCATAGTCATAATTAGGATTAATCGAAACGGCTGGCCAAAGGACCTATTCCCCGTACAAAACTTCGATTCTGCGGGTACTCGGATGAAATGTGACAACCTCAGAGACAAGTAAAGACAATGAATGCTGTCCTATTAGCATGCGTAGATGCCATCAAAACTAAAACAACGCTATAAAAGATCGCTGCATATTTTCTCAAAATAGACCCGTTCGGAAGGCATGTCCAGTTTGGTAGTGTACCATGATCTGCTGCGCTATGGAATGGGTCAGTCGCTCAACGTTAAGGTGAAAACGTGCGCAGGGGAATGGTAGATTCATTTACGAGGTCCTTTTTCGTGCTCTGGATATCATTCTTGGTAAATAACATCAGAAGGTCCGGAACGAACACTGAGCATACATATCAAACTGTGGACGCTACTGTTGTAAAAAATTGTGCCGAGCATCGCGGAAAGACAGCGCGCACGTTTCCATGAGTTAGGAACGGTTCTATTTTCTAGCAACGCTACACGTTAGCCAGCGAGTCCATCTAACCTAGGAACTGCTGACAATGCGGCTTGCTTCATTGGTATTATTATCGCACACATAAACGTGTAAATCTATTTTTATAGAATAAGAAGGATTGAATTTTGGTGGGCATGATAACATCGTCGACCCTTGAGCTATCGCTCGTAGCTTTTTTGTTTTCTCATAAAAGAGCCGGCCATACACGACACGGTGCCCTTGCTTTTGTCCATAAACCTATTAGCGTAGACTGCTAAGTCACGAGTCTATTTTTCATTATAACATTATGTTGCCTTCGATAGCTCTAGAACCTATATTCAGAGCTCAATAGAAGCATAGTTTCGTCAAGCAAAGTTGAGAGAAATGCTGAGTGGCTACGACCTCGCTAATAAATTTTTATTAATATCCTGCTTTGAAACCAATTTTTCTTTGCAGCCCCGCACGGTCAGAGATTTTCTAAATCACGAAGTAGTTTCTATTCCGTAAATAAAACATTTAATCTTATTAACTCTTTTGAAAAGGAAAAGCTATCTTAACATTAATAGTGTTATTAAGTAGCTATATGATGATTTGAAAGGTTATTTAAACCAAATAATCGATAATGATATTAAAATTAAATGATGGTAAGTGATATTTAGATCTAACAATCACCGTTTGGCGCACAGGGCAAGCTCAAAGCGCCGCATTACCTTTGTCCTGGTGGCAAAGTTATTGGCCTTGACACGGCATTTGCTTTATCCTGGTCACAGTACTCATAAAATCGCGGATCTACTTTTCAACTCGCAACAAGATGACCGTTTCACAATCTATTTATCTATTTGTCGTTGTTGATTCCGCTGCGTCTCATCGGTTTGGTAAGTTAAAACATTTAGTACAAGTTATTCTAAGCCTAACTTTTTTTTTGCTGAAATTATTCTCTCCCATTGTAACATGAGTACCCAACCATTAGTACACCTACTTCAATTAGAATTACCTCAAAGAAGGTGTTCCAGTGATAGTAGTTTGTCCCATAAACTCAATTAAGATTCAAAAAACGAATGGGGTTAGGGTTTTTATTTTTAGGTTAGTTTTATAAAAGATCACTATGCCAATTACCAGTCTCTGACGTAAACTATTCACCTGCTGCATGACTCGCATACGATCCATTTCGGTGAGAGTTGTGTAGTCTATGCTGTATCGTTGCCCGCGCCCGGAGCTGATTCCGCCCCCCACGACATTTTCGCCAGGCACTTGCTCCATCATGGTTCCGGCGCCCCCGCCTGAAAACACAAAAAGTGGTCGCATAGAACAAAAGTTATTTGTTTGTGGTGGTTTTTCATCACTTTAGCCAATTGTCGGCCGTATAGTTAGCCATAATTGACGAACCAAAACTTATGGAACTGTATTGAATAACACGTGCATTTATTAACACCAAACAAAAAAAAAAAAAAAAAAACACATAGCAGCTATATAGCTTTTGTTTTAGGGTGATGTCACGCAAGGTTAGTTACATCCGTTTAGTGACACGTGAATGTCTGCGGTAATCATTCATTTTGACCACAAGTCATAATTCGGTGCAAGAGCGGGTCACTTTTGTAGCGTGACAGCAAAAAAATGCAAGCGTCTTTAGGTCTTTGTTCGTAATCTTCGCTCCAATCATATGGAATCTATTTATCTAATTTTTTTTAATCTTAATAATATGATCCAGATATACAGGTATGATATGCTCAATCTACACCCGCGCACTCTCAGATGGGTCGGCTTCAATTCCAGCTCTCACGCTTCCGTTATTTACATTCGAAGAGGGTCTTGCGTAAGGCTAATTTAGTAATCTAAAGTTTCTTTCCGAAATTTCGTCCGTGTGACGATACCTGAATGAGTGATCTTCGATTTCAAAATTGTAAGTGTATTTTCAGCATAATGAAAACTTCTGATACTCTATAATCATCAGATAATGCCATCTAGCAACAGGAAGAAGCACTCGGGAAATACACGTATGCTGCTCAAATGCAGCAGCACCGATAGCGATGGCCCGATATTACGGTCAAAAAGGAAAATAAAGAGCTCCTAGTTGATGCTCTGTCAGTTTCCGATAAAAATCCGCCCCATATATATATATATATATATATATATAAGTATATGCCTAATTAACATGTTGTTTGTCATGAACCGCGGTATCGATCGAAAGACCGCCCACCATTAAGAATGACATTCTTGCTTTTTCTCAAAATAGCAGTCGTTAATGGTTCTTATGACAAGGCTAGACCTGTCTTTTCGCCCTATTTAGCCAGTAGATTCTTGTTTAATAGATAACGAGGCTGTAGCTAAGGGATTGTTCCTATATATACGTTTTTCGCATTTATTCCCAGTTCCTTTTTACCTCTTACCTGCACTAGTGAGTTTCGTTAAAGTATCATGCTTACCGGCTGATCTTCTGTGACGAACTTCTGTTTGTAGCTTTGTTTCGTGCTTTAAAAACAATACGCTTCCCTCGAAGTTCTTCTCATGTGTATACACACAGCTGTTGTTTAATGGTCTGCGAGTAGTCGTTTATCTTTTGAGATACCTTCTAGTGTCTCGTGGAGCTGAACGTACGATCGCAAAATTTGACAAAGAGGGAAAGAATATTCAAAGTGAGGCTTAAATCGAGTAGCAAATAGCTGAGAAGGTGGCAAGAGGTAACGGAAAAAACGACGATACCGGTACACGAGAAGCCGTACAATAAGAGGCCGGCAATGATACGTTTCTAGAAATCCTACTTCGCAGGTGAGTCACATGGAGAAAGAACGCCCAGTGTCGAATACGAATTTAATTCGAGGCGAGCACTGAACGGAAACATAGAAAAAAGCCTTACACTTTAAAAGCAACAACTGCAATCAAGTATAGAGCTAGAAACGATCAGTACGAGCGACCTGAACGATTCAATTGCAGAAGAGGATCGGAATTAAACAATTTCAGGTCCAGCATTGAACTTTAGGACTGATCAAGGGGTGTCGTCGTGCGGTCCACGTCTAATATTTATGATTGATAGTCATAAAGGAGGAGCAGACTTACCAAATAAACAAAGATTACTAACCGATTGGCTGCTATCTATAGAAACAAACAACATCACCCCTACTTTTGGTCGTAAAGTAAAAAAAAAAAAATAATTCACTATTTATTCTTGGGTCGGTATAAAAATATACGTACGGTTGCACAATTCGTACAAAAGATGATGTGACAAAAGGCCACCACCAAGGCCAACCAAAGACGGCTGTTAAACATCAAAAGGGCTTGTTTGTGAAAAAGGTTATGATGGATTACCAACATGTTTACAGAGAGGATAAAGCAAAGTAAGCGAAAGAACACTTAAGGCTAAATGTGACGCTGTTGATATTCGTTAGAATTAGAGTGTAAGGAGAAAAACACATCTATAAGCAAGGCACAAACACGCATGTAGGACTCCAGATATGGACAGCAAATCTTTAATTGATCAATTTTACTTTGTTGTAGGTTAGAGAAGGAGTGTTAACTGATACAGTCAAGCCATGGACAAAAACCTTTGCTGGAAGCCCTTCCATCGTAATACGGTTGTGAAACATCGATGGAAAAAAGCCGACCTTGTAGGGGAAAAAGGTCAACCCTTATATGGTACGTTGTTATCTGCATGAACAATGATTAATATTGTTGAAACCATAACGTAGCTCTAAACGTATAGGCAGGCGCTAATGCTTAATCACCGTCAAAACAAAAAAAAAAAGCTTTACGGCGAAAATACATAATTGTACGACGTCCGATTTATAATCCTTTGCACGCATGTCGCTCCAAGCCAGATTTTTCGACGAGACTTTTTACTCAGTGAAACCTTATTTTGTTGTATTATGATACAAAGCTCGTATAGATTAGATATGTAGTAGTAGATATATAGTATTAAATATAAGATAGTAAGGACTAGCGCACTATGGAAAATTTACTTTTTCATGGGACCCGCTAGCGTCTATCGATGCAAACGGTCGTACCAAGCCTGCCTTAATAAACATCCTCCATATGATATGTGTTGTAGTCTATTTAGATCCTTTCTACAGAAATACATCCATGTTCTTGAACAACAGCGCGTAAAAAGTCCGTCGTAAGCACGCCAGTGATCTTAAAAAATTACAGAGTCTAGTAAACCTTTATGGTTCAGTTCCGGTTAAGTACCCTGGCGAAGTAGGAAAACGTACACCTTCTCAAGCTATTAGGAAGAGCGAAAAGGCTTCCATAAATTAGGTGAGCAACAATTTTACCAGGTTCAACTTAATGATCTGACATGTTCTCAATAAAAGATTTCAAAGCGGGCTTCCCCTAAAAGCTCGAACACGCCTATTAACATAATAGGCCCATTCGCTGCAGCCGTCGCTTGACGGCTGCAGCGGCATTATCCATAGATATGGAAATAATACATACACAATTACATGTAACAAAAGAGCTACCGATAGATATCGGTTTGATCAAAATCAGATGAAACAGAAGTATGTACTTAAGCTTCGTGTTTCGCTAGATGTTTTGTTGTTCTTTTTTTTTTTTATTTAAGCGATCCTTTAGAAGGTCCATTCAGCAGAAATTTCCTTATTTACGAATAAAGGGGTCGGATCAGTTAACGACTTCTGATATATATATATATATATGCAATTTCCACTATATCTACAGATATATAGAAATAATACGATCTTTTATTTTGATCGTGAAATAATCAAACCTGAAAGAAAAGCAACGCTTAGAATAGAAACTATATTAACTAACTGGACAAACTATTTGTACGTAAAACAGGCCGAAATCGATCTTGTGATACAACGAACAGGTGGTGCAAGCCTCGTCACATACTACTATATAGCGTATCGCGCCAAACGCAGTCACGTATTATACAAACAAACAGTCGACGTGACAACTGTGAAACAATTTTATTCGAAACTATTACATTCCGTCACAGAAAGATGTTAGTAATATGACTTTCATTGTCACAATGTGCAACTCACATGTGTGTCACAATGTGTGGTTTTAATATTAAGGACGCCAGATCATTTTAGGGAGTAAAGATTTTAAAATTTCGTTGCTAAAATCAAATCATTCTGTTTTGTCGATGATATCGCTGGGTAAAGCAGTTCGAGCTTCACTCTCGACTTTTTTTTTTTATTGGCGAAAATTGTCAACGTAGAATTAGGGCTATTTCGTAAAGCCAATAGCATTCATAATATAATGAGAAACATATCGTCATAAATAAGCGATGTCTCGCTCTGCGTTGGAGGATACTGGACTAACAAAAAGATGGGCAAGCCTACCTCACACCAGTGCCCTCAAAAATCATCGTCTTTCCATGTCCAATAGAAGATTCGTGCACAAAGCCCAAAATACGACCAATTGTGCTAACTGAAAGCATCAATATTTGGCCATGATAATTAAGGACAGCTTACGTAGTAGACACTAAAACTAGTGGCTACCACGACCCTGTTGGAAGCCTAAAGCCGTTCGATAGTAATGAACGGGAACCCGACGAGCTATACTAGTTATATTTAGATTAAGACACTTGTGTGAATGTTAGCGAAATCTGTCAGAGAGTGATAAAAAGTCTCCTCTACCGGGTAAATAAAAGTTTTCCTTTGACTTCGTTAGCCGATAAAATATTCTTACAAAAACTGTTTAGGAGGCGTCATTAAGACGACCGCAGGCTTCGGCTTTAACATCCGATTCTTAAAAACAGACCTGCATCATGTCCTAGATAGACATTGTTAGTGATTAACCACTGCTATTGTTATCTCTGTCAAATCCTTTGCTGGGCCTACGAAAAATGCTCGATACGGACAAACGAATACGTATCTATAGACTGCGATCTCAGTGGCAGTAAAGGTAGCAGTTTAAATAAGTTATAAACGTGCAGTCTGAGTGGCATTAATGTAATAGATTGAAAATTTAATAGCCGCGCCGGCCGGATGGGAAATCGAAAATGTCTCATACCTGTATTGAATCGTCACAATCGTTTCTACTGTCTCCGATTGCCGGTTATAACTTATTGTTTTATTAATTTTTTGGTTTGGCTATTTTTACTGTATGAGATTGGAATCATCTCTTTCGTATACAGTCAAGCACCCCCCCCCCCCCCCCCACTAAAATGTCTAGCCGGTTATCGCGGCAGGAAGACCGTCGGCATAGTGTAATAGCGTTCATACTAGTCAGCGATTTCCTTCTTCGTTGCTCTGTAAAAGGCACCTTTCTTTAGCATTGACCACCTATAACACTATTGTTCTATAGCACAATGCTTACTTACCACCGCCACTGCCCATCAGTTTTGTACTAGCTTGTTGAAGAAGAAAACTCGTAACGTTAGTTGTTGTTATCGTCGTCGAAGTATTGCTTGCCGCGGTGGCAGCTGCCGAGGCTGTTGGCGAAGCTATTATATTGTTGATGGTTGTGCTTCCAGCCGTGGGCAGACTGTTTAACTGAGGAAATGGGAACGACTGCTGTTGGTATGATTGGCCTTTGTGGCTACTGGAAAAAGTAGCGCCCCCTCGAGGTGATTGGCTCCCACCGCCAGCGTTGTTTGCACCGCCGTTGCGAGTCCCACGAGACGAACGTGATCGTTGCATTCTGCCATGTTGTTGCTGGAACTGGTCTTGTTGTGTAGCATCTGTGCCTGCAGGAGACGTCCCCGACGGTGATATGCCTGAAGAAGTCCCTCCTCGTAACAGCATACTCAGGTCTCCACGTAACAATGGGGGGTGTGGCGAGACCGGCGATCTCTGGGGACTCACCGGCTGAAATAGTGACAACAACAGCGATACACGATACGAAAGATTAAGGTTCTACACTGCATAAGAATGAAACGTATAAGTTGAAAGATACAATCTGTTATAGTAACACAGTTGTAGTGGCTTAGAAAAACCAGAGTCCGGTTGAATAGCTGACGACATCTGCTTTAGGCCTCACACTCACATGAGGGCACAGGTAATACAAAATGACACAATTAAATAGAAATAAGTAGTTTAACTTGGCATTTGAGCAATTTAGTATGTGAGCATTATGTAAAACATTTCAAAGCAAACAAACAAAGCTAAAATGTTCAGTTGTGTGTTCTATTCATACATAATAATCAGGTAAGCACCCCAAGAGCCTAGGGACAGCGAGACGTAATGCAAACAGGTGACATACGAAATATACGTATAGAATATTTCGAATGCGAAAGTTACCTTGAGCGAGTAGTTTACATATGACAGTGTTTCCCCAACGAAAGTAACGTGCCCAAGGCTTAAATGCGCCAGCGCAATAAAGACCAGAGTGCAGACGGACGTACACACATTCGAGACCGATAGGCATATGCTGGTCTAAAAGTCGAGCTCTGAACACCAAGTCTATGAGGTTGCCTTGCGGTTCACACAATACCCGTCAGGCGTCCTACACAACGCTACAGTGGTAGCGATAAACTGACCCATCTGGGATGTTATGTAAAGCCATTAGTCCTGGCTAAAGCTTCCAAGCTCCTGGACTGTTCTGTGTATCTGCGACACTCGGTCCTAAGTTCATCACATTTTATACAATGTATATAGACATTCACCTAAGATCACGCGCAAACGTCAAAAACACACTTTTACATTTCCAGCTACTTATTATGATTCTATGTTCGCAATGCTTTCAGTTTATTAGCGCAGACTACGGTTCCTGGCGGAAAATACCAGAATGCTGGCCAGGTCAGAAGACGCCTGGAGGCAAGGGTTTGACATAGGAAAGGGTGTTGTCTGGTACACTACTGGACATATTTATACTGTAGTTTTGGTAACCTAAACATTTTATATACTATTCATATATGTATCGATACAAAATATATAGCAATTAGACAAGATGGATGTTCTTCAGAAAAGGAATTTTTTTAATTGTCATGAAGCTACGGTTGCGGTGAGAAGCGACATGATCACCATGTCAGGCGTAATGCAGCAAGGCCTTAGCCGGAGGAAGTTCTTGCAGGGTAGAATTTCGTATCGCGGGATCTGGTGAAGCCCCCACACCGAGTAACAGCTTCCTTTTGTATCAATTAACCAACTAGCACAATTAATACGTTCAAGGCTTAAAGCTGTCGTCATATTCCTTATTAATTTCTCTTAAAACACATTACTTTTTTACGTTATTACTCCTAGGGATCGGTTAAGTGGGTGGAAGTTATCTGTCTTTCACAAAGGTGTCTGATGTGTGCGCCATTTACTTTTAATTTACATTGAGCAGCGGCGGGTTCATGCTGACCTGGCACTGTGACATGACTAGAAAAACAATACTAGAGTCTAATGTCATGTTGCTTAGTAAAAAACGGGAGAGTTTTTCTAACGATATCGTCGCTTGTTCGAAAACAATCTAGCTCGACAGGAAATAAGGTTCTTTAGATATATCTCGGGTGATATTGGACGGTCTACTTCAAGCTGCGTGAACTCGAGCGCACCTTACCTATTTCCTCATTAGATAACAAGTTTTCAATTAACTTGTGACGTAGATTTTAACTGTGCACGCTATGTACACTTGGATAAACGTTTCATTTTTTGGACGGGAACTGATTCATAGCAGGACATGACGTTGCTCAATGGCTAAAAACTCTATGCGGAATCCGGTGTTTTCGTCAAGTAAAAATCATCTGCATAAGGATAAACTCGGATCATCAGGCTTATTGTGACGGTGTTAAAAAAACAAGGCAAATCAGTTACAATGGACGGTTTCTAGAATTATGTTAAACTATATTCTTCACCCTTGCACGCACTAGGAACTGCTCAGGATAGCCAGATGCATCCGTCTGCGCTAAAAGAGATTATATTGAAAAGGACGCGAAAAGGTTAAACGTAGTCGTCCAAGTAACAAAACCTAGTCTGTCGACCATAAACGTATTTCGACCGCTTCACTTCTGTGAAGGTACGCAGTCCAGATGTCACGTCGACGTATGTATCATGAAACTGATAATCAACTTACTGATCCAAATCACTATTTAACAGGAAGATGATTTAACAGTGAAGACTGAAATACGCTATACTGATTTTTTAATTATGCATGACAGATCACGAAGGGTATTATCTGAAGACACCAATCGATCACAATTTTTCGCCATAGAGAGGAAGCGAAATTCTGCTACCACAGCGTTGTTAATATAATTCCCAGTGAGCTCCTAGTATTTGTTTAGGCTTTCACAACGTTTGACGTCAGAATTTGCACATTTTCCGCAGTGTACTAAGAACTTGCCCATAGTCTCCTCGTATTCGACAAGAGGGTGTCCAAATTGCAATAGCGCGGTGTATTCTTTATTAAGACAAAAGTTATTCTATTAGCCAGCTGCATGGCAACAGGCCATTTAGGTCCGTTCGTACAAGAAAGAACGATCGTAAACATTCAATGCAGAGCAACTGATTATGACCAATATAGTTGGGACTAATATAGCGCTAGGACACCGTGTCCACTGTCTGTGATAGTACAAAAATAAGTCAAATATGAAGAAAATAGTCTGCGCTCTCCTGCCATATAATAATGGTGCCATTAAGTTTACCATCGTTTCAAAAGTTGCGTCTGACAGTTGTTCCGTTACTTGGTTAGCCGAGGCAAACAACCGATACAACCTTCGAAAGGCCAAAAATGCTAGATAGGCTCCGTATTATCAGGACCGGGCGAACGCAAAGAAAAAAATCAATCAACGTGGCCTAATCATATTAAACACCTAACCTAACCTAACCTAAAAGTATATAAACGTTCTAATATTTCACCCTGATATGCTTACCTTATAAAAGATGAAAGTAGACAATTGGTTAAAATTGAAACTATGTTAGTGAATGAACAGTTAATAATCAGAGCAATAACTAATTTGGTAGGTACTACTTTTCAAACGTTCTATATTCGATCTTAGTTAATTGTACTTTTCGTCTTTTGAAGAGTTCGTTGAGCATTTAAAATGAAGAAAAATTGAAAATCGGGTGCTCTAAGCGAGCAGCGACAGATTCAGCCATGTTTGGCATATGAAATTTTTGTAAAGATGAACCCAAATAGATGGCTGGGGTCCGCAACTATAAGCCAAAGCAAGCCTCCGGAATTTCGCCTAGAGCCACAAAATCTTATCTGAAAATGCTGTGACTCGTTTTTGCCTACGATTGTCTAACGACCCAATGATTTGTTTTACATCTGGACTTCAGAGGTACAAGCTGATAAACACTAACTTATCGTCATAGGTCCTTCTAGTAAAAACGTTTCGCGCACATAATCGGGGTTGAGCTTTGTTCGAATTAGCTAACAATTCAGTGATGCCTAGAGCACTTCAGTTTCGTTTGTTTATATCTAGCAGGGGTGCAAAACCTTTGCTCTGTATGATTAAGAATCAAAGCGGTCTATCGTTTCCCCAGTTTCGCTGAGTTTTACGCTATACTTGATTTTCATCATAATATTGCAATCCTATAATAACTTTAATAGTTTCACTGTCGTTCTATACCGTACCAAGCAAATTTAAAATTCGAAAACGATAATTATACTGTGTATTTGGACAGTGGTGCTTACTCAAATGTGTAGTTTCCAGTAATTTAGTCCTCGGCCAATAAATTGATAGCCGTACGCGTCACTGTATGCGTACCTTGAAGGCAATTTTTAGGCACCTAAAGAATACACAATTGCCTTTTGATCTTAAGATTCTAGCGGGGCACATAACATAACAACTCAAGTCTACAAAGTTTGAAATAAACAGCATCTTTTTAGCTGTTTTTGTTGAGCAGCGAAAGTGACATGTTTACGCCTATATGTAGAAATCCATCGTCTTATCGAAGCTATTGTGTCTCCGTAAGAACCCCCATAAAAATGCATAACCGCATCATTTAAGGGTGCTTGCAAAACTTTTTCATGAAGAATTTTCTACACACATACTCTTTTTTCGTACCGGTATACATATCTTCCGGCCTATTCCCCTGGAGCAGTTGAGGTTATGATAAAAAATAAGCATTTAGGTTGCTTATAGTCATTGTGCTTGGGCCAGCAGCCGGTACAATGTTTGGACGCTTATAAAGAGGGCTGGAGGTATGGAAACCATCGGAAATGCTCAATGTATGTCAGGGTTAATGACGACTGGTCGAGGGCCGTTGGTAGTGCCGTAGACAAAGAACAACTGTGAAGACTGTATACAACTGTGTATACATAAGGTAGATTAGATGTAAGCAGAAACAACCGAAATGAAAATAAGTAATAATTAAAAATACATATACGTAAACATGTAATAAAACTTAGATTATGCTAGTCAATGGGATATTGATATAGCCAAGAAGAGACGGAAAATCTTAAGGGAACATTTCGAACATCGAGCATACCGTTATGGAGATAAAAAGCAAAACACAGTCACAGTAGCACGATAAGAGATCGAATTAGCTTAGGCAGGGGGTGAAGTTTACATCTTGAGGCACGAATTCTGAGCAGCTTTTCTATACATAGTTTGGAGCAAGGCGTAAATATTTACCTACTGATGCTTCGTCTTACTTCTGTGCATATTCAGGACGCTTCAGAACGTCATTGTTTAGACCTAGTTATCCTTTGTCATTTTAATTTCTATATGCACCGAAAGACACTGGTCAGTCATAGGTCTATTAGTCCAATGTATACATACATATATACGCTTATGTATGACAGACGCTGCGCGGGAGGCTATCATGTAAGACGGTGGCGTCGACATCATTTCAAACTGTAGCTAGCTTCAGATAATCTGCTATTAAAAAATAACCAAGTAGTTTTTTTACTGGTATTTCGTTATATTGAATATTGATAGCAACGGCGAAAGCCAACTGGCTTGTAAGAAAATGATTTAAGAGAGCAGTAGCCTTTATAGAGAAAGAGTCTATGTGGGAGCACTGCGTGGGTTTTTGGGGTATCCTTTTTTTTGGTTCTGGACCCGTGCCAAAGTGGGCTGCGAATTGTGGTCCGACGCTTTCACGTAGTGACGCACGTGACGGATGCTTTTAGTGCTGATCGATAAACGATCGTGTTGGGAACTCGATTACAGCAAATTCCAGGATCGTCCGCACATCCTAATTCAATTCAAATGCGCCTTAACCCTGTCAAGGGGCAACATAAAGTAGATTGCAGTGGTCCGTTACGCCCCTTCTACTTTACGATTAGAAATCTTCTAATAGAAGCCATCCATAGAAGAAAAAAGAACTTGTAGCATTTTAAGAGAAAAGGCCTTGCTTTCACTAGAAAGCGATCTAAATTTGTTCTCTGCTTAGGCAAGGTGTTTCCTTGCTTTGCTTATCCGCCACTTCATCGTTCTTGTAATTCGCCGCACCTCAAGGTTTGCGTGATTAAACGCGATCGTATATTTCGTTTATTTAATTTTATTAAAGGTGCCTCTTCGAGATATTTCCGGTACTGGACACGCTCCGATCAATCCTTTTTCAATTGGCATAATCTGTTGCGAGTCGACGGTAGCATCAATTGTATTGCGTGTAGCCTTTCTAGGATTAGTCATTAGTCGGCTCCTTAATCCATTTAAATTTCCATTATTGACTTTAGCATAGGCATAGTAGACTAACCGATGAAGTCCCTGTTTAATCTCTGCTCTGTCACAAGTATTGTTGGTGATATCAAGGTTATATATCAGTTTTGGCCCTGCCTGGTTCAAGCAGGTTTTCGACAAAAAAAACCGTATTACAAATAAGCCTAAATTTAAAGCCAGCTTATTGCTAACTCATATCGTACTGATATTTCATTAAAGTATTTTACCCACAGTATCGGACATTTTCAAAGTAATTCGGTATAAAGAAGATTTAATAATTTGTTAAGAGTAAAAAGTTATTAATTCTTCGAAGTTAATGGTAAAGTTTTGTCCTACACAGATTAAGACCGATGTTATTTGGCTGGCGATGCTAAACGTTTATAGGCGAACACCACTGGCAATCGTTTATTGTTGTGCATTGTCCTTCAAACTTATCAATCCTGTTAGGACGATTACCTCTCGTCTAAAAAGCTCTAGCCAGTCTACCCACCGGTAACCACGAAGATCGCGTAGAGTTGAACACTCAAGCTCAGGACTCCAAAATCCTGGCAACAAAGATCTCGCTAATATTGGCTCGTTTTTCTTAAGTAAAAGGCTTATCCGGGCCAGTGGAATACGAGTCAAAATGATCCAGGCTAGTATTGTCAGTCCCGTTCTGATGCTCCCATTGTGGACCTCAGCAAAAATCGAATTCCATGTTCTAGATAATAGTTCACTAATTCGGGCAGTTGTTTATTAGCTGTTGGTCGGTCGTTTTTTTTCTGCACAGATCCTGAAGTCTATGCCAAATTACACAATTGTCCTATTTTTGTGTTTAAAGCTTATGAAAATAAAGGTCATTATGTATGTACGATCTTACAACATCTAAAAACCAATAGCCCTTACAGGAGAAACGTCTCTAGTTAAATGGCCCGCACGGTGGGCGTACCATCGCTAACGCGGTTTTTTTTAGAGACATAGCCGTGACCCACAGTGAATTAGCAGACTGACCTCGGTCAACCCTAATTGGTGCCTCATTGAGACCGTCCCTTTTGATCTCAGAATACGCTATGAACATTCTTTCATATCCAGAAGAGCACAAAGGTGTCTGTTTGAAAAGAAGTAAAGACGGGAAAGCAGCTGCAGATCTTAGTCTGGGCTAGACTTGGGCGCTGAACGTATGATGTCTGCAAACATGTCTTCGATATTCGTTTGTATAACACTGACGAGAATCTCAACTCCGATGAAAATTGTAGAACGATAGGGATGCTATGTGCAGGCTGATAAGCCGCAACGATGCAGGTCAGCCGACTCAGGTAGGACCTAAGAATCGACTCAGTTAGAGCCGTACGTTACCCCTATGTTTAGGAAAGCAATCATGGCATGAGATACATTTTAAAGATACTAATCACTTGGTTTGGCTTAACTCTCAAACAAAATTGGGTCTGACATTTGTTGAAGCATAACGATTCATGCGGCTCTAAATAATCCGCGTGTGGGTAAGGTCTTGTTCTCATAACTGCAACGGAAGTAGGTCTATACAAACTGTTTCGTAGGAAGACATTTTCTATTAACGTTTTTTTTTTATAAGTGTGCCAATTATTTCAAATCGTGTTTGTTTGTTTGTTATGGCCATTCAGATTACTATTTCCTATCATTACTTCGAGTCTCCGGCACCTTCTCTTTTTTATCTAACATTTCGCTGAGGCTATGAGTGATGATGATAGATCACATTTCTTTAGTATTCTTTTTTATCTGATCAATTCAATAAAAGCTTGGACGAAATGATTTACACTCGAGTTAATTTTCATAATAATACTCATGACATAGCTCTTTTGCAGCAAAACACAAAGGCTGAGGGGTGCAAAGGCTTCCTTCAGGCCCAGATGTCCGTCGGCTCGCTATAAAAGGAAAGACCAAGAAAATATTAAGCATTTCCGTGATTAACTTTAATGAAATTTGAAGCAATTTTGCTGGGCCTGAGTCTCCAAGCTTTCGGGTAAGAGCTGACTGAACTCACATCGGCAAAATTGGTTGAGATCTTTGCTGCGGAGTGATTGTTAATGAATACTCTGCGAATTGTACAGGAGATTACATTTGTATGAGCTTCCTGGAAAATTAGCCTCACCACCAGAACGTTTTCTATCTGGGGTCTATAAACAGTGGCGAAGCCGAAAAATTGAGTTGTCGTTTTTTCTTCATGACCATTTCTGTTAAGATTATGCGGGATTCTTTTCACCTTTATAATATCGCCACTTATTTGCCAAACATTTTTTCAACACTCTATGTTATGTCAAACGACTTTACTGTTTCAACAGGCCACAATCGCTGACCCTTGATGACTAGAAATTTTTCAACGTAGGCACTAAAAGTAGGAGAATCTGAGACAAAGTGACGATGACATTTCTCTAAGGAGACATTCTTCTGTCCCTCTATAGATTGTTGTACTGCGATCAGCTATATGAACACAGATCTTGAGCGGAGAGTGCCGGAAAAAGTCAACCGAGCAGGAAGTCGATCGTGAAGAGGACAAAGGAAGGACGACAATCGTCGTTTAGCTGCATTACCTTCAATGATTGTTACGGTATGTTGATACGACACGCTTGTTGTTACTTCTAACGCTTCCTCACTGTCCTAGTTACGTGGTCTCTCTCCTTTTGCCTTTGGGTGGTCGTGCTACTAACGGTGATGGTGGTAAAGCATTTAATGATAGCGGCAATTTGTACTATAAAAGCTCTTGTACCGGAAAATTCTCGATCAAGGCTGACTTAATGCCAGGCGACCATTTTGAATTCAGTTCTTTCCGTGGAGGCAACTTGATCAAGAATGGCGTAAGGAAAACAAAACTCAAGGTAGTCACATCCGTATTATACAGCCACCTGGAACAACTTGTTCGCATATCTGGCTCGCCCTTAAAAGTCGTGCGCTAACCGAATTAAGACACCCCATATTGTGTCAAATGCTCAACTGAAAATAAACAATATAAGGCTTCGTATGGATTAAAATATTCCCATACGCACACGCGCATGCAGACAGCAGAAACATTCATCAGAAGCAAACAGCTTCTCATTCAAACTATAAACTCCCTTTGCACTAGAGCATTATTTAACCAGTGACTGTTCACAAACTATGGTTTTGTGTGTTACGACATGTAGGAATTCTCTTCTTATTAGATATATATATATATATATATATATATATATATATATATATATACTATTATAAAACCAAAGAAAGACATATTCGTATTATGAAAGTGAATGAACTTAATAAATGCTGGTAGCTCTCGATTCTGTCTTTTGACATGCGGAACGAACATATAGCTTAACGTTTTTTTTTGTTACAATAGTAGATATTCCTACGATAACAAATGTAGCATTAAGCATTCATTACTTAATTTCTTATATTTCAATCATGCCATTTCTCATTTATAATATATTATAATAATTTAATGGAAACGCAAAATGACCTTCTTACAGGGCAGCTTAATGGAGTTCGCGTGGAGCATTGCCTATTGTGATGATTCGCTAATCTCGCAGGGGAATTAGTTGGGTCGACGATTGTTGCGAGTCTTGGCCAAACCTTAAAGAACACACACTTAACAGCGAATCTATGCATGAGGTAAGTCTGTGGGATATATTTTATGAGGAGACTGTTTACAAAACTGGTGTGCTCGTAGCCGGATAGACGAAGCTAGAAGTTTGCTATAATTAACGAAATATTGTACTAATAATAATATGTACGGTATATTTTATAGTAGTTTTACGCTACTACGACTAATTACAAACGTAGTCTTCAATGCTTACGCAGTGGAAATACAATAACAATTTATCCGTCAGGTATATTATCTCCGTCTAAAAGGAACCGTCCATGATGTAGATTTAGCATACTACATTTTAACTCTTTGTGGGACAGAGTGAATTTTTAGCAAGATAGATTATCAGCTTTCTTTGAATAAGGTGCAATCATTAGGTGTTGCCTTTAAGATTACGCCTTGATAAAAAGCCTTTGCATCGGCTTCAATTTTCAAAGTGAGATCTATTTGCTTTTCGAAATCTAGGAATCCTGCTTCAAACACTCGCGCGTGACCTCTGTAAACTGTAAAATATGAGACGTAGTTAGATGATGTAAAGTCGTATGTCGAATGCTAAAGCTCATAAGAATTATTTAGCAGGCCTCAGCTGGGCTGAACGGAGTCGAACGCAATAACGTCTTCCTGAATGTGCAATAGTACCCAACGTGTTTGGTAGTACTGGGTGTTATCTCAAGGAACAAAAGAGCATCGAAGTGGGTGTATATACAGAAATGTTGGTCGTCACTTGAAATATCAATACGCGTCAAATTGTGCTTAGTACATGATAATATGTTAACGACGTCTCGATCTATGAATCTATCCAACGTGTAATATAGCACGTATGACTTGCGATAACATGCAGAATTTACTTACGAAATCATTACACCGTAGTTAGTGCACTTGCAATGGCTGTTGTGGTTGTCGTAGACAATGTTTTTTATCCGGCACATGTTTCGCATCAAATCATATCGCTCGATTTTTGAGAGGAAAAAAAAACGTTCTTTTTTGTATTATAGTGTAATTACTATATTGTAATTCGACATACAGGTATGCTGAAGCTTTATGGTAATTCAGACTCTGTATCGCAAGTCGCTCGGTCCTTCGCTTCGGTGAAAACGTCTCGAAACGGGAATCTGGGGCGTTTTGTATCAGCATCTCACGTCTTCGGGGACCAGCTTTTATAGATTCGTCTTCGGCAAGTTGATGATATAAACTTACATGGAACTATCTATCGTGCAACGTTCATCGCAAAGGGTTCGGAGTGCGTCGTATTCGTTGGGCGTGCCAGATACAAATCTGTATGTTGGTGCCGGGTCCCTTAGATTGTAGCTAAATAGATTACAACTAGCGGCGTAAAACTGTCTGGAGCACACTGGAATCTTTGCGTTGATTAGATAAGTCTAGAGGCCATAAATAGGCTTATTCTTCTTTATTAATCTTACTCGAAAATATGTACATGCGGATAACTTAATACTGGATAAAGTTATTAATTACATTAGGCAAATTGCGGGTTAGAATTTTTTTCAAACGATAATATGGTCAATAATAATAGAGAGACATCGTTGCGATTAACTAACAACGTTAGCAAATGATTGCTCCTTTGTGTGTACTTGCATAGTTTGTATAGAAAGCCGATGAAAGTTCATGTGAAGTTACTGCCGGAAGCATTGTCGTTTGGAAAGGTTGATTACAGCAGTTGGCCATTGCATTGCACAAACACTAACTCTAGAAAATCATAGTGTAGAAAATATAATGATATTTATTACTCGCAGTGTTGTATCTGCCAATGCCAAACATAAAGTAAGCAGACGCTGGCACGATTTCGTCGACGTTTTCTTTCTTTTTCAACGTTTTACAGACCGTAAACTCGCAACGCTTTTACTGCTGACCCATCAGAGATCGTTTGAAAGAGCGGGAATGCTTACTGACGATTAGCAGACTACGAAGAGGGCATCGGCTACGAATAGTCAGACTGCTTCTGTTCGGTTAAAACACCTGTCTAATAAAGGCCGACACGACAAACCCGGTGTCATACGGGGGGTGGCATATAAGCGCAGATTATAGTGACTGGAACAGCCGTTGCTCGCATCTATGTGAAGAAAAATCAACAAAACGAGGGCCTCTTCCTATCCATAGGTTTTGAAAATAGATAAACTCTGCTTATCTACGAATCGTATTTGTTAAAATGTTATTACGTGTTTATCAATTACTGACATTTTTATCGTTAAAATGGTGGTCTCAGACCTCATAAAGGAAAAATAGGAAGAGTTAGCGTTATCATTGCAACGAGGAAAAGTGACAGCGTAATCGTCAATCAGCTCTCACTTAAACATGTATAATGTTCGGTATATTGACTGTTCATAACCGTTATAGCAAGCGATGTACCGGAAACTCCAGCGTCCCAGTTTAACGGTATCGTGAAAAAGGTTACGGTCCTTCACAGCTTGTTAAGGCGGGTTTCAAAATAATTTGCCGTTAAACTGCTTCTTACAGTTTGCTCTATTCCATTTCAATACCTCTAAGACAAAGTGTTTTATTCTGCTTCGACTGTTTTCCGCCGTGTTCATCAAAATCCAATCTCGCTTTATCGAAGATCTCAGCCCGAACAGAAAGAATCCTTTCCCAAACTCACCAAGCGAGCGCCCGTCACCTCTAAACTCATTTACGCCCACGAGCACTTTCATAGCACTCTCTATTTGAACTGCATTACAACAGCTGGAAAGAGAACTCTTGGCCGGAGGGCCTGAAGGCACTTCCGAATCACGTTGCTACGACAACAACAATCATCATCATCAAAGTTGATGAAGTTATCCAATATTGAAGATTCTGCCCGCGTAGTCCCGCAGAGTAGCCCTGTGGAGGACCCTGTTTGGGAAGGAACTACGACAGAGTCGACAATACCCATGTCCTTGCTGAGATGCCATGAGATGTCAAGACAAGAACGTAGCTGTAAGGGCTGTTTTTCGCTAAGAGAAATGCGCAAGTACGTAAGTACGTGCATACATAGACATTAATCACATCGCCGACGCAGGACAGCCACATCAATAGCAGGCCACTCAAACTGTGATACCTGTCACTCGTCTGTCGACACATCGACCTGATGTATAGAGAGATCGAGGCGTTACAGGCACGATAGTCTTGCAGCAGCGTTATGCCCGTGTTGTACAGCGGTGTCACGGCTTAACTCATTCAATAATGCACACTTTTAGGAGGTTAAGTATGAATTAGGCAACTGGATAGATACCTAATATAGTGCTATTAAGTTATCAGTTGATCGGGCTAGCATCCGACGTAGCTGGTAGTCATTCTAGTTGCAATTAAATAATACGAAAAGTTTTCTTTATTTATAGGACACCGAATCCCAGTGCTACCCATTAGCGTTCCGATAAGAATCACACGAAAAAATATTGTATTTTTGCTAAAAATTACATTATGGACACTGTCGTAACTTACAATTGACAGTAGGTACTGATCGGCATGTATTTCATAACGGTGTATATCGGAATAGCAGTGAAGGGCATCGCATTCATATTAGTTTATATCAATCATTTGTATTTCCTTTACGAACAGCAATGATTAGGCCCCTTTGACTGGTATACGTTCGTTATTAGCATATTAAAGGACTATCATAAACAACAGGAATGGGAGCCATTCGACTCTTCTGTACTTTGTTTCGCTATCTTCGAAAATCGCTCACAATTAAATGCTCGAAAAATGTCAACAAATTTGCAAAGGACTGCACGATTGCTAAATGGCTAAATGCTACAAGCGGAAAGGCGCCAAAGGTAGGGTTTGTCGCTGGCGGCGCAAAACTTGTTTCAAACGTTCGCTAACTTTTCCTTGTAAGCCTGTTTGCAAATTGCACTGCTTTTCCCGATCGAATATATGTACTTGAATGTCGACTGCTGAACTTTAAGTTAGCCCGTATCCAAGTTGAACTTCGGCTGGGTCCGAGCAGCTGAATTGCCGTTTTCGAAGTAACGCCACGTCAGTCCGAACTATAATTTTCCCTCTCATAATGGAGGTTATGTTCAGGTTGTGTTCCTTAAGCGCACAAAAGGTATACCGATATTTGTCTAGCATTATTTCAGTTAACCAGAGCATCGCTTATCATCAAATTGTCTAGAGTATTCATAGAACAACCGTTTTACGAGTCTGGAACTGTGGACTTGATTCTTAGTCACACAAGCGCATGTATTGCGTGATTGGTCGAACTAATAGGTACAATTTGGTACATTCTTAGCTTTTTTTTATGTCAACGATGCCAAACTATTCAATAGCATATATATGTATACATATACATCATTTTTGATAAATATTATTATTTTCCTTGTCGCAATTTCTGGAAAATCATTTGCTAGTTATCACGGGAACTTTACCATAGTCGCTTGGACATGATCACTGGGTCGAGTTCGCGAATACTTTTTGAAAAGGCGTTGCATACCGCCTCAGTCGGCTCTTTGCAGACCATCCTTAGGAGTCTCTCCTGGCACGTTAGCCTATCGTGGACTTTGGTGACAGATAGGTCGCGCGAGATACTCATTTCCTTCTGTATTCCAAAAGTCAGGACTCGTCGTGACGTACAAGGAACAGGTGCAGTTTTATGGCCAACATCCATGAATCTTTCAATTTTCCCCTCAACGATCTCAAGTACGACTTATATAATTTTATTCAAAATGTTTGATTTTACTCAAAATATTAAGATAGCATCATAAGTATAAGATACTGCGCGGTATACTTCATATGGTATGAAATGCACATAGACGGTGAATATAGAAAAAGCCACTTAGCCAAAACTTAGCAAGCCCCTAGCTCTATTTCTTCCCAATAATATTCCAGCAGATAACCCACGAAATGGGGCCAAACCTGAGATCCGATTGTTTCGTCACATCCTATAGCCAAAAGCTTTCTATGATAGCACTTGTAGCATGGACATTATTTGATTAAAGGCTCTGACGAAGTTGAACATTGCCCCTACATAAAGCTTGCCACCCTAACCTACGTTTAGAACTTCGCCACGATTGACTTATGGTCAAATCGGTAAATCGGACATGACGAAACGCTTTTATCTCTAACTTTTTACCACTATTTTCAATACCTTGGGGAGATATTGAACCTATGTAATAGCACAGAGTCTCTCGTACATAGCAATGTTACTTTAATTTGTTTAGAAGATAGCCTATTTTCATGGTATAACAGAGGATGTGGGAAATAGTATTCGCTAAAGTATAAATATACTTTAGCACTTGAGTACTTGAGAAGTTGGCTGCGTGCTTTCCTATTAGCTTATTAGCTACTTCGGTACATTTGATGTCCGTGCTAATCTTGGTGGCGTCTCCAGCGCCAAAAAAGAAGTGAAATTCAAATTGTCAAATAACAGTAGAGAGAGAGTGGATATGCTTGCGTTCAGCTTGTGTAACTACCCTCTAAACACCATTGTTCGAGAAACACCAGTGAAATATATCAAATCCCCTTCAAAAGGCTTTAATTTTACTTGTCCTCTCACAAATTTCAATGAACAGTTGCTACATGCTGAATGGATTTATTTTAAACTAACTGAATTTCTTTGTGTACGAAAGAATTTATACCGTGACTCAATGCTCGAGGGAAAGCTTTCACGGTTGCGAGAGTATGGGGGTGTACTAGATAGCCCCCGCTGATCCTCGTTGATATATTTGCAAAGTCGTTCAAGAGAAAAATCGAGTCTTTTTCTTGTTTATGGTGGTAACAGACGTCTTCTATAGTGCGAAAGTAGATCTAATGCAGTGTCAGTATCTTCAGCTTTTATCACCCTGAACTAGCTGATTCTCGTGAGTGATCTTCGAAAGGGGGTGGTTGTTTTTGTCTAATTTTCTTGGCAACGTCATGAGATGGCGCTTGCGGGTCTGAAAATTTGAGAAAACTTTGATAGTTATTTGAAAGCACAGAAATTGTTCCAACAAATGATTGAACAAACCAAAAAAACAAGTTTATCAGTCCCGTATGGTCCAACCAGATCTCTGATGTAGGTCGAATAATTTAATCAATCTTATGCCTTTATCTTCTAGACTTGAAAACTAGCCTGATGGTGTACTGTATTTGTCTTTTAAACCGAAGTACACATAACCGGGCGTAGACATACATCGTTTCGTGCCCGCAGCCCCTAGTCTGAAGTATCTTCCCAGGCTGTAATAAGAACAGGTACTCTTCAGTACAACGCCTTTCCTTAAGACCTAATTTAAATGCACGAAGAGGTTTTTCTGTTGGCAGGAGGCTCGGTAATTAAGGTATGAGTATGCCGCCGATATACATTTCTCTACAATCCCTAGGTAATGCCCATCGGGGCATCAATATAGAATTAGATGAGATGATTGTATAGAGTTTACTCTCTGTATACTTTTTTTTTTAACGAGCCACTTCTCAAAATAGGGCATAGAAGTTGCTCGACATGTAAACTAATAATACTATAGACTGTAAACTATAAAAGCCATAAGTGTAAACTGTATAATTTTAAAGACATACGGATTTGACGGTGAAAGGAAAGCAAATTATAGGTTGAGTATAGAGGTAGATATGACCATAAAAATGCTCATCGCAAGAAAACAGAAGACTGTATCAATGCCACTACCACGTACTTATTTGATCCAACTGGAATATCCGTCGTAAGTTTCTCGACAAGCGTACAAGATTACACACATAATCCAAAAGGATAAGTCTAAAAATTAACAAAACTCTTCATATTTGTTAAAATGCTAGACAGCTCTGTGCCGTGACCTCAGCAGTGAAGTTGTCACAACAGAGAGTGGGTAGCTCCGAATAATCGAGATTGCCGTTGCTAGTTCCAACCATTTCCAGAGTCACTTCCGTAAAGCAATACCAACATGTTGACATAGTAGCAAAGGTAAAGAAGTAGGATTACACAACGTATCGCTTGTTATTTGACCGATTTTAGGCACTTCAGATACATCCCTGAATATCACGAAAAGAAAAATCTACCCAAACGTAGTAGTGAGCAACGTCGAAGACTTCATCACTTTGACAATTTTCGTTTTACACGAAGGTCAAAACTTGGTCGAACAATGCAACCATTGTTATTATTAGATCTTCCTTTGTATCTGATGCTTCCAAATTCTGTTAAACAGTGAGAGTACCACGATATTTGAACAATTTCTTATCTCCCGCTTTGTGTCTCTGTAGCGTTATTCGCGCGCATACGCATGCGTGCTAGTTACCTCGGTCGCCAGTGCTTTCCTCGAAATTTGAGCTAAGTATAGTACTTTATTTAACATGCTCTCGTTTAAAAAGTATTAAAGTTTCCATTAGAGAGATAGGACACAATGAAATCAGGTGTCCCATAGGGGAGGGACATCATAGGTCAGCCGTGATCTGAATGTTTCCATATTAAAACAAACTCTCGAGTATTCTATTTGAAAATATTGATCCAATTAATAAAGAAGTCAGCTTTGCAGTCGTGACATGATCAGTTACTACTGGAATATTACAGGAGTAATTTCTCTCTTTTGTACACGACGGAATCGTTCGCAGTTTGTCTTTTTTTCCTGCGGTACGGGGTACGAACGATGGTGACGGATACGACGATACAACGACAGATTATAAACACCATCGGTAATTTACCACCCGTTTTTTCGGCTGTTCGACATAATAATACGCCGCTAGGAATTAAGAATGTATTAGTAGCGATCTCGGGAGAAGCAAGTCGTCATACCGTCGGGCCTGAGCCCACCCTCGGCCCTGATAAACTAAGCTTTAGCCTGGTCGTGTTTGGCCGCACGGGAAAAGTATTACTCAAATTTTCGTTGAAGTCACGTACTCTGGCAAAATATTCGTTGATGTGTAGACATACATTAAGTAACAATAATGCTTATTGATGAAAAGCCAGTGGATGTCAGTCAATAAAGTGGAATAAAATTGCATAACTGATAAAAAGAATAATAATTTAATGAGTGGCCCTTTCGCCAAGTATGATACATCTGCTATGACACCTGGATTTTACCTCGCTAGCTGTTTCTGCTAGGTAAGCGTGTATCCAATCAGCACACATATAGTACGTCAATCAATCCTGGTTGACGCTCGTTAGATAGATAACGTGTACGTGCACTATATGAAATGTATTTTGAATTTTAAAGAAAAATATAAAGAAAAATTCTCAAGCTAATGAACAACGCGCCTAACTCGGCTTATTACAATGTTGTTTTTAGCTGCACCAATGGCTGCAATAATCTCTGCACTCATTCAGCTGAAAGTTAAATATTTGTCAGTAGATTACCTAGGCAACTGCTGCACGATGTTGTCATTAGCAGCTTAGGCTGACATGAAGAGGAAAAAGGCCCCATCGAAATACCATTTGTCTTCCGATGAAATCAGTGTTCTACTTTTGTGGTGATGTCAGGTAACCTTTACATCGTGTTTATGCGCCGTACTGCGCCTTAAAGTAGGACGTTATCGGGCAGACGAATATTAATGTCTCCATAGAGTCAGTGACCTCAGCCCTCAATCCATCCCACCCGGTAGCAGACCCTTAAGAATCGTCATCGTATGATACGTACAAGATAACTATCAACCGGTGCTATACAAGCGAACATACATTAAAGCTAGCTATCAGAGTACCTCCGTAGCATAGATACGATATAACAGTAGAACAGATACAGACCAATAGGATCATTTCCTACTACCTTTAGCTGACTCAAGTTGCTTACTCACTTGATCTATAGGATCTCGTGTCGCAGAAGCATCCTGCGGCAGCAACTGTTGCAGTTGTCTATGGCCTATATAGGGCTGAAAAGGCATTTGTTATATTATAGATGTTGGGAGATTAAGGAAAAGCGGCCACAACATACTGTAGCGTATCTGCCCTTTCTTCCAAGCGACAAAATAGACATGATTGAGTGTTCTATTTTTCGCAGCATCTGCATCTTTGTCTGTGTATCTATATACGCGTGTCAAACGCTTGACGGAATGTCGCTGACTGCGAACATCGACTCGGCTGTTGTTGCTATTAGTAGCGGTGCTGGTGATACTGGGCTGGAAGCGATGCGCCCTAATGCCTAAAGGCTCAATAACCTAACGTTAAGACGAAGAAGGTAGCAATCGTCGCCTTCGGGTGTAGGATTATTGCCCAGTGCTCACTAGAGTCTCTAAATAACCCAATTGGGAACAAGCCTCCTTCGAACGACCGTTATTTCGTTGAATAGGAAGTTGCTAGATTGTCTGTCTGCGAAGATTGGTGAGCTAGTTCGCAGTAATCAAGCCAGCCATTACGAAAAGCTCTAGCCACGTAAAGGAACTGAAGGTGTTGAATCATCTTGTACAGACTAAGTCACCGCGGCCACTATAACACAGACGGTCGTCTGTCCAGTCGTCGATGTCAGCGAATAAAGGGGAAGCAGAAGATTAACTTAACAACGGCAAAGTTAAACGAAGGATCTCTGGAAATACGCACGAGCACGTATATACGATCCACAGTATAGCTAACTAATTAGTTAGCGTGGAGAATTTTGCTAGGCAAATGGTAACGATTGTATGAGAACTCGTACTGAGCATTGAACGACTGACTACATGTCAAGGAGAACAGCAAATCTGTCTCAGCACAGGGCATTATGGCACGCACGCATACTTATAGGTTCTCGCGTGCGTGCAGGCTGGTTCACGTGCCAGAATTTGTTGTGGTCCTTCTCTGTTTATTTCTTTCGCGGTACGATCTGTGTAGCTGATCTTTCGAAAGACACAGAAACAATGCTTATGAACTAGCTAAATGATAGAGCACAGTTTCTTAAGATCTGAGTTTAAAGCAGACGTGTTTAGGTTGATTTTATCCTGCCTAAGCACTGCAGACTAAATACTGACGCTATTTGCATTTAGATCGATACGAAGCAAGCTAGCGCATATTTGGCAATACACCGCCCGCATCGCCATGTCGATAGCAGACACCATATTATCACAGATGACGATATTTCCTGTACGTCACACTGCTCGCCAGCCCATGAGTCGGTCTATGACATCGATCTTTCGTCCTGAACGATTGCAGCCCATAGAGAAAAACGCTATGAAAATAAAAGTACTCTGAGCTCGGTTCGCTCCCTCCTCACGAGACGCGATTAATCGACAACAATTGACCAACAGCTGAAGCCTACCAATTTGGGCGTGGCACCCATACAGCGACTATACCATGCTCCCAAACGGTCGACGTTGTATGAACAGCTTACTTCGCGCCCTCACCTGTGCGACGACGAATCCGTCGTCGTCTGTCATCAAACAAACAGAACAGAATCAGAACAAAAGAGTCGGTATGCATTCACTTACTTTCAACAAAAATTGATGTTTCTTTTTCTAGGACATAAGTGAGTTCTCAACCATACAGATTTAAAGAAAACGATGCCTCCCTGTTTACGCCGACGATTTCCAGTACCTAATACGAAGATCTGATGCTTTACACTCGCCTTACTGCCTCGCTTATTTGAACACGGAACATTTTCCGAGTGCTAAAACAAATGTGAAGTAAGTATATGACCATATTATTGTTATTATAATGTTGTAAAGACCTAGCCGATAGGCCAAATGTTTCATGCTCTATTTTTCTTATCAGTATAAGCCTGTTCCCTTCTAGCCCAATTTCAGTCATAGGCTTCGATGCCTTAGTCCAGGGCATTACCTATAACGACAAAAGTGCTGTAGCCTGAAACCGCAGGGTCTGGACATAGGCTGTGATTGTGGCTTCGATAGCTCACTATTTCCTCGGCAAGACTTAACCGAATTGAGTTCTAAATTGATAGGCTTTCAAATCTCGTGTAGAGTACGTTACATTATTATCCTATTCATTGCAAAGTGAAAAATGAATTTTGTAAATTATTTTCTAAAATTTTATTTAAGCCACCATTGGTTTACTGTGGCAATTTTTGTCGTAGAAGACATAGGACAATGCGGCTGTATGTTCACAAACTGGTTTGAAATGTTAATACCTCTTATATTACTTTTACACAGGATTAAACATGCTGAGAGCCACTACAAATCCAGTTGAATGATTTGCGGTGCTTCTAGTCAGCAGAATTGTTCAAGCTTACATCCATTGTGCGTAGTGATTTTATCTTCAGCTCACACCTAGGTTTCTTAACACGAGCCGTACGTGTTTGGTCGAGCCTAAGACGGTTATTATTCAATCGCTCGAACTCCGCCAGTGTCTTGCCACTTGTCTATAGTACCTCAATCGTACAAAGAGTTTATTTTCAGTCTAAATCGTTCGCTTGTACGTTCTTCTATGCAGTTAATGTTACGCTGATTCTGACGATAAACGAGAACGGCCTACATTGTATGGCGCCTTATGTTCTACCAGCATTGCATATAACACCCAGGCATAATTATATTCTACTATAAATTATATTACTCTTCATTTTGCGATACTGATCCTCAAAACAGAAAGGCCATATATATATAGCCTGATTCATTCAAGTAAAGCAAAGTACGCAGGACATCCTCATTCGTAGAATAGTTGATGGATTTATTTACAGACCTTATCGTATCCAATAGTAGATGTACCAGCAAGAAATATTCCTAAGGCTGTCAACTACGCTGGCTTGCCGGGTGCTGACACGCTTTCTATCTCCAACGTGCACGTATTTCCCACATGCCATAAGCCAACAAGCTGAATGCTAACAGACAGCCTGGCGACCAGCCTATTTAGGGTTGGCATTTAAAACAATGTCAGAGTTCGTCTTCAGCGTGGCAATCTCGGTGACAGGTTAACATAGGTATACTAGATTGCGACTGGGTCTTACTAGGCGACTGAGTCTTACGTAGGTATACCAGAGTCGACCGAGGCTCCAACTGAGTCGAATGAAGCTTCTCGCAACTGCACTTCTCTATACGCATCTCTACAAGTCGACAGGAGTTATATTGACTTATTCCAATTATGTATTTATAAAAAATAATTAGTAAATTTAGCCTCGTTTTGTATCCACACCTAGTTCCAGATTTGTAAGGGGATCCCTACCTGATCTGTTACTGGTGCTGGGCTAACATTACTATCATAGCTTGATTGCCCTAAAATTATATTTGGCTGCCTATGAAACGATTCGTATAGATACTTCAATACAAAAGAATCCTTTATTTCATTATATAATAGATAAGAACTATAGGCCTCTACTTGCGTAATCCGGTTTCGTGGAATATGCTATTCAGGTTACTGATTCCAGGTCTTGTTTCTATTATACACACCGACTCATCTTTAGAAGAACCCCTCGCACGTACCCGATTTGTGCGTAAGCCACATCAATGGTTCGATATATTGTGAAGTACACTTCTTTCTACATATTGAAAGAAGCATTTACATGTCATCATTACGATCATGGAAAATAGAAGCGGCCACGATTCTAACATACGAAGTAGGATTACTTCGTTGCTTTACAATGTTCAAAGTTAGTCCAAGTAAGAAAAATACAATAAGGCAATTTTGTAAATGTGCCGCCTGCGTAATATGTGATATCTGTGCCACAAATCGATAAACGTTCAGGTTGAATTCTATTAAGAGGAGTTAGACGTTTTGGGTTCTGCTTACATTAAGCTGTATGGCTTCAGACGTGATTATACTCACCGTATCCTCTCAGTCATGTCCAATCGCTCATCCGGTAATATGGGCTTTCTTGTACCGTCTGAACCACTGCTCAAACGAACGTTTCATAGTCAACCGAATACTTTTCGAACGGCAGAAACTCGGCTGCAACGGCAGACGAGTCAATGGTGATCGAAACACATAGCCCACAGAAAGAAAGATGAGCGATTCATCGGGCCATCCGCCTCAGCAGTTACTGCGAGCGCTAACGGCAAATGACAGCTATTTTTTTTCTGGTAGCAACGCTTGCGGCGGCAACAGACCTTCAACCTATGCTAAAACTCGTTGGACAGATCGAAGCTATCCTCCGTTCGAGTTCTCCTACTATAAAAATTCATTAGCTAAGTCAAAAATTAAACATAAACTTCGATTAACGCAATGCTTGATGCTAACGAGGGTGTGTCACACTGGTGTCTCAAAAGGGTAAGACTACTCCTAGTATACTACGATATGCCAACGTAACAATAGCAACACGAGTTAAAGGAAAGACGTTAAGGTTCGACAGTGCTACTTCTCTGCGACCGGCCACATTACTCTAGTAGGTAGTATGCTCTTAGTTTCAACATGTCCAAGTCGTTTCCGATTGGCACTCGTACAAGAAACTAGAGCTACGAAAAAAGATGTTTCTTCATCATTTTCGCCACCGCCGCTCCTCACGATACTATAATATATTAGCTCCCAAGTGGATCCCTAGCGTGTGATGTTCAACGGGCAATGATAACTTATCGGCCAGGCTGGGCAGCCACGCCCAGAGGCATATTCATGCGTGCGTATCACGCATGGTATGAGTAAATTTGATTCAAAGAAGCTATCTGAATGTATTTCACGTACACGATCGAGATCAGAGTTTTCTAAGGATTCGCAACGAGAAGCCACCATCATACGACCATAGCTAATGGGTAGTGTATAATGAATCGCTATCCGAACGTAACAGTAACGAGCAGATTCAGCCACGATTCGGATAGATCCATCCTCTCAGCCTGATAACTGCACCGTGTCTCAAGTAAAGTGCCTATTAGCATAATCAGAAAGCTTTTAGTGAGATGATTGTTTATCACCCATGGACGGACGCTTGTTGACCAAATATTACTATTGCAACTAAAGACACTTTGACTATAGTAACTTTATCGTAGACACTGTTACAAACACCAACGTTGCCCAAGTCCATTCATGTTTACCGTTATTGGAAGATCCACTAAGGAGATACGGCATTCATTTCGGCTTTATATTGCAATTGCAGAAATAGCAGATGCGTGGCCTATTCGTACACACTGGACAAGTAGGTATCAATGTATAAGTTCCTCCATATAAGAAATGTAAATGATTCTTCTGTATTGGCCACAGTATCTTTTTCTAGCCTGAACCAAGCTAGACTTTCTCTTCTCTAAAATTTTCGATTTGTTTAGTACTAAAACAAAAGCAACGACATCTATTTAACTTCAGCTCACGTACTTACCCTTACCATTTGTGACACCTTCACACACATAGAGAATACCGTTTTTTACTCGTCTTGAATATTTAATCATGAAATAGAAGTTATCATTTCTGTAACGTTGGTTCGTACAGAAAACAGTGGTACTTATTTCTTAGTTTGATGTACCTTTAATAATGCGGAGAAACAGTGAAGGGGCCCTGAAAGTTAAGGAAGTAATTGACGGGAGTGAAACAGATCTATCACTTGTTAAAGTCGTCTAGGAAGGAAAATGCGAGGAAATTGAGTCGATGCAGTGTCCAGTCGGACATACGTCCTAAAAAATCGCCAGCATCGAGGCCAGCGAGGGAGGACAAGCTATGCATTCGAATATACGCCTTGTTGGCTTTGTTTAGATCAGGTAACTGCGTAAAAAGTCGAACTTTAACCTAAGTACTGAAATGACCAGGATACGAAACTCTAATTTGTCTTCTATTACGAGAGCTTGCATAGCCACTGAGTATCATTGTCACATGTCGCGCTCGAGTTGTTGACCTATATTAGATCCTGGACGATCGTTTATACAATTTTTTCTTTTCCCTTTCTAGGTGTAGGCGTTAATATAATGATCCTTTGCCGGGCTTTATGTTATGCTTTGATATACGGAACTACTTATGTATTAGCTGTTGTCACTGTTTAGGCGCGCGTATGTATAGTACGCTTTCCCGCTAGCTAAGTAATATTTTTTATTAAGTAACCGATAGAGGGCGATGCGATATCAGATTATGATTCTGTTATAGGCATCTATTTACAATACGCTTTTTCCAGTATTTTTTATTTATAAGAGTTGAGCGGCTTCTTCGCGTAGTGTTGATTGGTGTTTGGGCGGCAGTCGGGCCTACAATCGGCTAATAATAGTACGAAGTGGCCGTAGCAGTCGTAGACACTCGCGATGCCCCGACCGACCGGGCGGTACCCTCGGTCGTCCAACTGAATGCTTAACGGAAGCAGCAGGTCAAATCGAGCCACAAAGCCCAAAGTTAAGCCCACCTATAGACGCATAGGCCATGATTCCTTGTTAAGTAAACCTTAAGATTCGAATCAGTCGGAACACCTGTATATATGCTAGCACGAACACACGACGAGCATGTTTGATTCTGGCGCGAGATATAGCTGAGGGCAGAACGTCGCCCGTTAGCTGCCCAACGCTGACGCAGCCAAGTATACGTTAGCTCGTTGAGCCGGCTTTGTCAGTACTTTTGGTTGAAGGACACACATATTATAGGGTGTTGAACCACCAGTTGCTTGAACGTTAATAGAGAAAGGTTAATCAATTCAACTATGTATAAATAATTACCCGTGCGCGCTTAGTTGGGTGCCTCTTGTTCCCGCCGCTACGTTTCTTTGCACCATCGTACGCTTTCTACTTATTTAGTGCTAAAATAGGCAACATACTTCTACTTTTAGAAGTCTCTACTAGGGTTTTTATGTTATTGTCTCCGCGTTTTGCTTTATCCGACTCTAACGTGAACGCTATAAATGCGTAATTTAAGAAAAGTGCGTTTTCGCCTATTTCAGAAGATGACTGAATTCTGTATCCGAGCGTTGACTTTATATCTCGATAGAAAAAAGTTTGATTTTCAAACGTGTTGTCTAAGTCGTACAGACAGAAAATGCCTTCTTCTTTTTTTTATTACGACTGGCAATTAATATTTTTGCTGATAACAGTAAAGGCTTCCGAGGGTCGTGTACGTTTAAAAAACTATCATATTATACAATAACATAAAACTAGCTGTACAAACTTTGACATCTCTGTACGAAGGAACACACGATACAATAATGTGGAAAGCCAAGCAGATACTACAACTGCAGTGATCTTCAATTGGATTTGAGAGCATACGGTCTTGAAGAGAAGTCTGGATTAAACTCGAACGAATGCTTATATAAACTTGATTTATTATTATTATTATTTTGATAACGATCTTGGTCAGCATAAACAGCCTCGATATTGTCTTAGTATTATACAGATATGAAGATTATTTAGCCCGACCAGCTTTACAAAAACGAGAATTCTGTGTTAGATAGTTAACAGAGCTTGCGCAAAAGAAACCACACAAAAATTATAAAGCGTATTAGAAGGGTGTTATGGTTAGTTTCACCAGTATGTGACAGACTGCGAGTTACACTGTGGCAAAGATCAACCGTTCTTTGATAAGATTCAAACATCGAGAAGTATTTATAGGGAATCTAGAGAGTGCGTAAATACATCGAATATTTAATGTGACTAAAGCAGACACATTCGACAAGTGCTTGTAGAAGATCCTTGTTATTTAGAGGCACGTAACGTAGGTCTGTGTGCTTCAAAATGTACAACAACCCAAAGCGTGCTTATAATATTCAATACAGTCCTTCTTTCTTGTTTCTAACCCTGTCTCCTGTCAGATACTTGGTTTAAATAGAGCTAAATTCAGAACCTCCGATCTATATTGTAACGATCTATTATAAACATTTATTGGTCCAATCCAAAAATATTTCCCTAGAATCCTGTAAGGACGTAGATATTTGCTATCACACTCCGATAAATAAAAGCTATTATTACTTAACACTGCGCACCCCGGTAAAATCTGAAGCGTCAATTCTGGTGAAAAGACAAGCTAGTTTATGATTATAAAGGAGGCATTATATGGTCCTAACTGCCCAAATCGCCCCCTACGCTTGTTCGTAATTATCCTAGAAAGTAACCAAGTCGCGTGCTCCTCAGGAAAATGTGGGCGAGTACTCCTTAAAAATGTCTCCAAGGAGGAAATGTTACTAAATGATGCAGAAAAATTTAGAGAAATTTAAGATGTGCCGTGCAAAGGCTTTGTTGAGGGCTTGTTAGCTGCAGAGAAGAATCTGCATTGCAGATTCATGATCGTTCGTATATTATTTGACAGCAAACGTCAAAGTTGTCATTGTTTTGTATGATAAAAACCGAGGTAAGACAAATGACTTCAATGAAATATCGGTTTCTTGGATTTCTATTCGATGAAGGGTAATTTTAGGGCAATTTAATTTTTTCATGCTTCCCCTAAAACTTGATTTCTTTTGATCAAAATGGTATAAAATTTCTAGTTTAAATATTGAACACCGGTGCTTCAAATACAGATGCCAAACAGGCTTTTAGTATTCCCAAAAATAAAACTAAAAATCTTAGTGTCATCTATGTACCGGTTGTATGTACGCTAAGCTTGCATAGAATATTCAGCAAAACATGGGATGATTGTTAATACGATAATAATGGCGAGAGAAAGGCTCGTTACTCTACGTCGGATACGCCACAGTTAACCTACATTTTATACTATATCGCTTTCAACAGGGTAGGTCAGAAATAGAAGTTCAATTGGGAAAAGGAATTGGTTAACTTTCATTGAAATAAGGCGAAAGAAGTACAACCCAATTGAATTGAAGTTGTATAAATCGCAATATCAATGTCTATCAAGCTGACTAACTTTTTCACTATAATCCTACATGCGTAAGATCATTTGGTCCTCCTCTGGCAGCGAGTCACGCTAAAAACAGCGAAAGGAAAAACGCTCATCAGGACCAAGTTGACAATTTACCGCGCAGATGACGGAAGTGACCAGCAAATCAGGATGATTCTGCTATTCAGTCTGTTGGCAATTAATGACTAATGAAGAAGTCTAGCATAGTATCTGCTTTCTTTAGTTATACAGACTAATTAGTATAGAAGTTTACCTATAATATTGGGCGTGAACGAGGAATGCTCAACGTCGTACTGTAGTTAAGTGGGTTAAGTGGCAATAAACAAACAGCAAGCCCCCATGTTTTCTTTTTCATCAGATGTCAAATGGAGAAAATACGCCTTTTGTGAACTAAGTATATTTGTGTATTACTAGTTCATTGCGATCAACTACTCATTACCAGAAGCAAGCTGTAAGCTGCACGGGCCAAATACTACCGACGAAACCAGAAGCTATTTCCACGAGACACTCCCACTGTGGAAATTGGCTATCAGATTTAAGGAAGTATCGAGAGTAACGAACAACGCGGCGACGCTGCCCGACATAAACCACTGCCGGTCGTCTCTCTGTCTGTTCCCTTTTATTCTACTATCATCCGTAGTCGATTGCGTGAATATGCACCGTAGCCGTCCACAAGAAGGTGTCTTGGTCGCACAATGACCGCTTCAACCGCCGAGCACAGTCTTCCTCTTTAGATCTATGACACGACGACGCTTAGTTAGCGTTTGACTTGCATCTCTACTATGACACAGTCTCTGCATTACCCCACGCCTTTTTCTTGCAGCAGCAGCAGCAGCAGCAGCTGCCGCCGCCATTGTTTCCTAAATATTCGTCGCCATCTAAGTGCGCACTTATCTAGTCACGTCCTTCGCTCTGTCCTGTCGCATCAGTTCTTCTTATGTCCTACTCGCCTGCTTTTACTCCCACCTTCCCCCTCGTTTAGCGTTCTTTTCTCCCTTCGCCCCCTTTGATATAGGCAACCGCAAATGGAACGGAGGATAAAAACATGTTAAAGTAGGACATAGGTCGAGGACCTCAGCCTCGATCAGCCATAGTACCGAGAAAATCGGTTCGATAGGTACGGCTTGACAATGTGTGTCTTATTCTGAATATCGAGGACCATTTGACTCGTGTATTCAGCTCTGTGCAGTGACGATACACGAATGGCAGCAAGTGGTTCTATTTTGGTTAAGTAATTTAGTGAAAGACGTCGCTTGATGCTAGCATTTAAATCGGTTTGATTTATTCACTACTTTGCCTTTACATGTATTCGTTCCCTGCAATTTAGGCGTTGACACAGCCGCTGGCCTTTCCTTAACGCGCTTAGTCCACCCGACGTTCCTCGTAGGGCGGTCACCTCGATTTGGAAAGCCAAAAACGAAAAGAAAAGAGGCAACAGCAAGCCTAGACATCGGACGGAGAAAGCTACAGTCCACTTACTCGATTACTTTATGTGTATCGCTGAAGGGATTTATCCTGTCGTCTCGTGTTCAGTCGAGCATAATACCCCTTTAAGAGGGCACGCCTCTATCATATGAACCAGGACACTGTGCCTACAAATGGTTCCTCTTTAACGAGTAGGGCAACGCAGACATCTTGGAATTATTACATACTGCTTCGGAATGTCCATTTCGGCAAAAAATCTAACGGCTGCAATTCTGTTTCGAATTTCGACGACAACCAAAATTTCGCCAACGCAACGCGGATTGCCAAAATTTGTTCGATTGAGTTTCCAAAGCGAAACGAGCTGCTATGATTGATCAGAGGAACATATCAACAAACAAGATAGTTTTGCCGGGTTAACTGCTCTCGTGGGTTGTACAATAGAGACAAGTGGACGAGAGGCAGAAAAACATGTGAGAACTGCTATTAGCGTTATCGCCGAAGACGCTTAGGATGTAGACAAGTGAAGCGGCACCTTAGGTAGCGGCACCAGGTTCTTGCGAGGGGTTCATACCTCCGCTACGCATAACGAAATCAAAATGCTGAATCAAATAGCGATACGTAATAATAGAAAATGTTTCGCATAAAACCTCTGTCAAGAAATAGATCAAAGAAGATATGCAAATAAACCTCATATTCCAACTCGTAAGAGCGATCAAATCAGTAAAGCAGGCAGGTTTCATTGTCATCCGATGTTTTTTTCATTAAAATGGTCAATCTTAATGAAAAAACATCACCCAAAAAACATAAAGGTGACCACCCAGCTATAATAGATAAAGAAATAATAGAAAGTAATTACATCATTCGCTTATAGACGTTTTGGTTAAATTAATCGATTTACATCTATACAGGCATCAACTAAAGGGTTTTTTCTTACTCGGTGATAAACAGATCGTTGTTTAAGCTTCAGAGAACGTATAATAGGGCAAAATTAGTAGCCGAGGAGTTTCTGTGTATGATGATGATGGGAAGTTCATGCTACGTTAATAAAATGGACTATTGGTTTCTTTTATCATGATACTAGCTTATTGATTTAAGTTCAATGATCCTTTAATGGGCATTCTTTGATTATAGAAGCTATAAAAAGAATCGATAACGACCGTTGCCAAAGTAAACGATAAGTTTCCATTAGTACTATTTATATACGAGTAGAGAAATATATAAACTGATTTTGTATGTGCGTGAGCGACAGCGTGTAAAGTACCATTGGAGTACATAACGTTCGTCAGGCGTAGACGATGGCCATTTAAAATTTTCCAACTGTTTGTCAACAAACAGGGCCAAGGCCAAAAAGACGTAGCGAGCCGAGGGTGAGCAGAACGTAAATGTCATCCGGATTAGTTTCGTTTTGCAACGAATAGAAGACACTGAGTGGAACCAACGAGCAGAGATTTTGTGCTGCCATCAGAACTGTTCATGGAATATACAGACACACTTGACGGTAGTAATTGTTACGTTCTGTTCCCGAGCGACGGGAAGCGATTCTTCTGTTCGACTGGTTCACTCATGTGGCTAATCCATCCACGTGATTAGCTATCGCTATTACCACAAACCTTAGGTGCGCTATGATTGTTCTACGTTCATTTGCCGCCCTCAGACATAAACGGATGCCTCTAAAGTAACGGCACAGTGTATTGTTTACTGACATGCTAAAGCATATATTCGCTCGTGCACCCTCGGTAACCTTGACCGGCATTGAGTGTCAATACGAATTCGACCGAAACGGGTACAGTTTGTTGAGGGCATACTGAGGCGTCTGACATCCTCAAATGGTACTATAAGATTTGTTATCTACTTAACCCTTTTTTTTTATATGACTAACTGTTGATTCTTTATGTGATTTAATATGTATGCGACGGGTAACTGGTAGGACATGGTGTTTTCGATTAGCCTTAAAATGAATAGAATGTGGCAGCCTCTTTAGTTGGTCGGAGGGACTTGTACAGCCGTAAAGTAGCCTTGCTATGCCTAGCATAATGTGAATGAAACGGGGGGGATGTAGCAATTAGAATAATGGCGGCGGCGGCTCACTAGTTGCAAACAGGACGCTGTTGCAGCTGCCATTGCCCTTCAACTTAGCAGCAGGACAGCGAGCCCAAGAAGGAACGTCGTTGTATATACGTTGTTCTATATACACATTTTATTGCTTCTTTGAACTTTGTTTTTAATTTGCGCTTCTAGTATGCCAGCAGTGGAAGGTGCCTTGCTTATTTAAGATTTCCCTATAAAGATAGAAAGAACTAATGACAGCTATTGTTTTATATAGGCTGCGGCATCACAAAGACGTCGTTCAGTTTATTAATAAGAATCTGCGATTCGTAACGAACGGCACGTTTTTGTATAGCGGATCACCTCGGTAACTTTAAATCGGACCTACATAGATAGAGATACGTCTTGTCTATGTTCTTGAATCGATCAGATCTTCAATGCTCGCAACGTGTAAGCGTATGCAGTGTTACTATGACGTCCATCTGTTTCAGATGGAATAAAATCACCTTAATTACTATTGATTCCACATAGAGCATAGGATTTTTATGTTCAGTGTGTATAATAATACGTAGACTACGCTGTATAAGTTAGAGAACAAGTGTAAAACATACAGTCATTCAGTTCTTTTAGCAACGATTGTAATGCGACGACAAAACTTACCTTGCTAACGTACTATTTAACTAATCCAGTCGTTTTCTAACACTCCAATAATTGTCTCATTCGCCCCTCTCAAACCTGCCCTGTTCCTAAAATTATTGCATAGGTCTTATATGAAATGTTTGAAGGTGGCACTATCACATAAGGTCTATGATTTATCTCTATTTCTCCTACAGCTTCGATGTCCGTCTCCTTTTTACTTAAAATATATGGTATTACTATCGAATTGAGAGCATCTACACGATGCACCCAGTTACTCAATGCAGTAAAATTTATAGGCCAGGTCCTAATCGACCACAATGAACAGGGAATACTTATTGCCGTAAAAGATAAGGCATTCATGTCAGACGCACTCAACGCCGTTCCTGGTAATAGATTGCTGGGTGATACTGAGAGTCCGTCACAGGATAGAACAAAAAGTGAGATTCAATGGATGGCCTTACAAGAGTGAATGTCCAGCTAAGGCAAACAATAAGCGTTCGTCTGAGTATCTCACATTAGACAAAACTACTCTAATATATTTATAAAATTTGTTATAGGTATTAAAGTTAACGATCTTCATGGAAATTTAAATGTCCGTAGGATCGACATTCTACCTTGTTTCGTATAGATAAATTCATATAACTTGATCGCATAAATTACCATTTACTACATGCACGTACCAATTCGGATTGATTGTTTGCGCATGAAGTGTACGTACATGGTCGAAGGTAAATCGTCCCTTTACCCATAGATTAAGACACATGCATCCCTCAGATATAAGAAGAAATATACCGTCTAGGTTAGTGGTTGTGCACTTCAGGGGGTTGCATGCATATCAAGTTTCTGCTCAACCTCCCTGAGATTTTGGCCTTTCGTAAGACTCATAACTTTTTCTTGACCAACTTTTAGTTCATCCCCTCTCATAGAGACGTTGTATTTTACCTGTCATAGTCAGGCAATGCTTCTGGGGCCTTCGGAATAATGCAAATCCAAGAAGGCAAAGACTCTTAAAAGTCAGTGTGTGAGCAGTCGAAATGACGCAGCCGAGAGAGCTCGGCAAGCCATGTTACAGGAACCTGTTCCGGAGGCCACTTTGCAGAAAGAGCGTGAGCTGTTTGTGCTCTCATCAGACTTAAACGCACGCGTGGGTCTGTTATTCGAAGGGACGAGGTAACATTTGTTTGCGCGAACAAAAACGTTGAAGAATGTGAGCAAGAAGGTTTCTCAATATTGAATGTCTTCTTTGAGCTGTTAAAAAGTTATTTTCTATTTAATACGAAAGTAACTAAATGAATATAATTTTTCCAAATTAATACATATTATTTTCATAGCATGTCTTCTGCTCGAATGGATTTAGTACGAATGACACCACGCCAAATACAACTACGTATATTAAGTAATCCTTTTTTTGGTAAAATTGCTGTCAACTTGAAAAAGTTGCAAAAGCTTGACGCAATGCAAGCATGTTATAGCCGCAAAACGGTGCACGCAATTTATGCACGTAGAATTTACACGTGCGTGTGCTAGCCTAAGCGTTCTTTGTTGGAAAGTTGCCTAACGAAACTATTGTCGTCCAGGCAGTACTTGTAGGCCTAGACGATGTTGCGGTATAACCCGCTGCACGAGCCTGGAGAGAACAAGACTAGTTAGCCTGCAGCTATGCTGCGTCCTACATTTGCAATGAACTGTCAGATGATCAGACTCAGCCTATCCGCAACTAGAACGTTGCTAGACGACAATCTTCTTTGGCCGCGTGCTCCCCCCCCTGCGTCCATGATAGAAAAGTCATCTACAAATAACCTAATTAACTCGCACGTAATGTACCAATGATAGAACGAATAAACTGTTCTATTATAGAAGTTGTATGGGATTTCACTTTATTGGAAAAGTTAAGTTGGTGCTACGCCAACGTTTACGTCGAAGCTAGACAAAAAGAATACTCTGAGATTGACTGCGATGAGGCCTGAAGTTCAATTCCAGACTGAAACTCGGTGTTCTTTTTAACTCACATTTCAGCTCACCATGCATCCGAGTTAGGATCGCCACATCCTCTACTCGTTTAATGTATGAATTTGATCCGCATCGTATAGTAGGAATTATTGGTCGTCTATTGGGAAGATCGAGTCTTTGCAAAATGAAATTTCTGGTCACATCCGATTGAGGCCAGCCAGGTATTACTGTCTATCATTAAATACTATGGTGAAAATCATAGTATAAATGTCGCCATGTTTATTTAGCTTCGTATTTGGTCGTAAATCATCAATAGATCAGTTAAAGAATAGATTATTGCACCGAGAAGCATTCATTGATTGACGTTCGACTCGCGTGATGCCGCCACGTTCGACGTGTGACGATATTTGATGACCTAATATTTACAATACGTCCTAAATCCGCTGTCGCATTTTTGTTAAAGGGTTTACGTTATGTATATGCATATTGTGTAGACAATTCGCGTTTTTGTATCTATCGAACGCTTTGTTTAACACTGGCCTTTATTGTTGTCGGCTTCTATAACGTTTTACATTACACGAAACGCACTTACCGTACTCAACTGCTGGAGATGAAGTTCTTGATGATAGTGCTTCTGCTTTGACTGATGGCAATGTTGTTGTTGCGAATGGGCTAAAAGCGTCGTTGTTGCGATAGGTGCTGAGGGGGTATGGATCCCACCGAGGTGTAGCATCTGGTTATTACTGCTGTGGCCACTACTGGCAACAGTTGTCTGCTGAAAGTGAACTGTAGTGGGGGTTGTTGCTATTGATGCTGCTCCTCCGACTAGACCTGCTGCTATATTTGTCGAAGTTGTTGAGTTGAGCTGCGCCGGCTCATCGGCCCCCAGTGGAGGGCTCATGGGGGCGACAAGACCTCCGGCCATCATCACCCCGAGTCGCTCCATCGAGGCCGTCTGTTTCATTGCCGCTGCAGTTACTTCCTCACCACCGCTTAGATCGCACCGGGAAGCTGCGGAAGCGGAAAATGCAACAAAGAAAACGACGTAACGCGGCCGTTAGAACGATACTTCATGAGTTGCGAGAGATATATATATATATATATATATATATATATATATATATATATATATATATATATATATCAGACAGCTAAACTTACAGCCTCATAATCGTTATTATTAGATGTAATATACGTAATATTTTGGACTACTTTCATTAGCCCGGCGATTCACTACTCAGAAAGTTATCAATCAAGCTATAGTATGGAAAACTATAGTGGAGAAGACAGCTTCCTGGCCGTGTAGTATCCAGTGTCTAAGCCATAATTGCGTACCGTTTGTTTTCATTGAACCGTATAGTAGGACATACGGTCTTATATGGGCGAACCTGCTATTTACTCTATTTTGATCCTGTTCGGCTGCTGTAGGCCGAATCCGTCCACAATCTATCTCGATTTCCGGAATAATCTGTATATTCCGTAACAAGCCGATCAAGGCCTTAGTAATAATTCCTTTAAGACTCGTGGGGCCAATTTCAACGAGACAATAAGAAGAAAGGTTTTCTCAGTCACCGTAGAACAGAGGGTCGTTCCCTGTAATTTTGTCACAAATCAATTTTCTTTTATATAATGTCTAGAGCTTTTCATCTAGAACTGCCCTAGCATCGTAGCTGACAGATGTCTTTTTTTGTGCATAGTCCAGTTACTTAACTAATCCGTGCTCTCTGCAAGAGAATACAACTTATTATATATATAGCTGAAGTGGTTTCTCAATAATGTTCCTAGAATAAACACCCGTACATAAGTCGCTTTTGCTTGTGACACTTAACTTCACGGATTGGCGTGTTTGATAATGGTTACATAAGAGCTATTAAAAAATCGTAAACGATTCAGTTCTACGCTAGCATCAGAGGCTGCAGATCAACAAAGGGTGGGTTTATCGTCAGTTTACAAGGAGAACATTCAGTTTTCAATTAATAACTAGCGTTTTGTGGTTAGGGGATCTATAACTTACTTAGCCGACCTAGCATTGAGACAGTTATTCCATACGAGTTAATATCAATTTAGGAAGGTTCAACAGCGACAACACAGTGAGTTGCCGAGACGCAGCACCTAGTATTGTTTCAAATTAACCGCCACAACTTGCCGGCATCTTTTTCAATTTTCCTAAAGCATTTTATCGATCTGATCAGGGCTTACTGATCGAGAAGATTATTAGATTAGGTATCTTCTTTATTTAGCGTATCGACCTCCTGCAATCTAGTATAATTACCTCAGATAGAAAATATGCTCTTCTAGCTGACGTTGAGCGAAAGTTCTGTAATAAACGCTTGGAGCAATATGTGTGCCGTTTTTGTAGTGATGGCGCTTATTATTACTCATTATTTTAAAAAGCGACGGATGGTGTTTCTATTATCAATTGGTGGTCCGATTCCTTCATTGTTGTGAGGTCTTATACGAGAGAAATAGGCGGAGGAATGCCAGTACGGTATGTTTGCGAACTCGCAAGCTTCCGGTATCTGCGTGTGTATACGGCTAGCCTCACCGTCAAGCTCTTTATACCTATATTACTCTCAAATAAAAGTAGATTATAGCACTTTCTGCGACTTGTAGGTTTTAGCAACTTTCAGCAGAGAAGACACGACGAGAAAGTTGACGCCCTAACTTTATCGTAGGTGCCTTCTAGTGATATCATTTGCACAGAAGTAATGCTAATATGATTCTTATCTATTCAACTGCTAAAATGATAAATTCAATACAAACAAAAAAAACACTGCATGTGACAGTGTATGTTGAAGGAGTCATACCCACAATGACAACGAGTACCAAGTGTTGCATCGGAATTAATCTGTTTGCCGAATAAGGACATAATAAATTTTTATTATCTTAGCCAGATCGAACTAGGTGCGATTACAAATGAGATATATATTTGGAACGATTATTTAAAGCATATACCGCCAGGGTAAATCGTAAAATAAAGATCGTGGAGGGCCAAAAAATGCCATAAACAGTACTCGCATTTGTGTCTGCAGTGCCTCTAGACTAGCGCTATAAATACTTAGATGCGAATCAGATTAAAGAATACATACGCTTCTTTACAACTCTCTCAGAAGACGACTGACTGTTTTACACGGATGGATTCAGAGCCAACTTCACATAAAAGAATCATTAGCATTTGTTGTAAATCGTCAACAAGTGTCTGAAACTTTGGAGGACAACTTTTCTTAAAAATAGGGGATTCATAGAGTTTGATCATGTAGCCTGTGAAGGACAATTTCAAAGGCCGTATCGTTTCGTGCGCAATTTAAATCGGAAAAGAAATGGGCCTACTGGTTAAAGATGGTTATATGACCCTTTACAATGAGTAGTGGAAGGGCGCGAAGGCCATCTGTAATACAAAATGACGTTTAGTATAGAACATAAATTGATTACGCGGAAATTATGCGGAACAGATATCGACGGCAATACAAGGAGCAGCGACTCATCAGAAGTGTTCACCGGAAGATTATTACTGGCGTTGTTTGTTAACGGGCACATTTTCACAGCGCGATGCTTTCTTTTCTCGCTGAGATGAGCATATTTCAGGGGATTTTAGAGTCCCTTGACTTGAAGGCTACTTGGCCAATGTGTCGGCTAATTTTAGGCTGTATTAAATGTTAGTTATATTGACAAACTAATTCGAGTTCGTCGTCATCGTCACGAATAACTACTAGGAATATATTCAGGACAAACATTTTCCACGCTGTCGTGCCCTGGGAATATATAAAGTGAGATCTTCCTCAAGATACGAGATTTTTCTTTTAACTGTTTTCCTAAAATAGTCAGTTGGCTTACACTTTCATTACGGAGTGACACATTTATGGTGCTACAGTTTATCAATTAGGTTTCAAAGTCGGACAGTTGACTTAATTGCTACAATGAGCACTGAGCCCTATGTACTCTACTCCCTATGTACAAAACTGTTCGCTATGGAAGAACTGGCATGGCATTAGTTGATGTTCCCTTCCTTCTATTGAAAATCATCATTAGGTGGGTTTAAAAACAGACAAGTTTTTCGATTGGACAGAAAATGATAAGATCTTTAGGATTCCTCTAAGTCTTTTTTGGTTACTCGCGATAACAATATGGTCATCGGCATGGACAGACGTGAAAATGAACGTAAAACCAACCACTTACTTGAATAATCTATATATATTACTACCTCATTGTTATATGAAACAGACGTTTGAAGATAAAATGCTTGCTTATCATATACAGTGTCTTAAATAGATAAGTATGCAACGTGCGATCTGAGAGCCCGTGCATAATTCCTTTCTTCAAATAGTCCCTAGCAGTTTCCTTGCAATGACCAACCGTTCTTAAACGACTCTGTTTTGATTGCTGTTTTCCGTGAAGCTGTCCAAACTTAGAAGGAAAACTTCTAAGTTTAATGAAAAAAAAAACAGAAAATTCCAAATAAATTAAGTTAATTTGCGGACACTTGACGTTACGCCAATATAGAATAGCGGGTTTCTGGTCGGTAAAACCAAAATAATCGTTGAAGCTAATCCCTCAATATAGCTTGCCACTGTATCTAGGGAGATCGGGTCGGGCCAACCAAAATAGCAGAGATCTATCAATATTAAAGCCAGGGGTTTCCATGGTTATCGGCAAAGGCTTTTCTCTTTCGAAAGATTCATTTACTAAAGAACTCGCTTATCCAAGTTCGGTTGTTTTTGGTGCACAGATTTAAAAACAATGAGCAATATATATTCTAACTAATAGCATACCTATAAACACCATGTTGATTTATTGAAAAAGGCTAATTACTTCTGTCACCTGATTATCTTCCAACCTGGAACAGACAAAGTCACGTCGTATCGCGATTAGCAGGATACCTGTCGCCGTTCCGATTCAAAAAGCCAATTTTTGGCAGTCACAAGGCACGACGATCTGCAAATAACTTGGTACTCTATTATGTGTACTTTCTCTAGAAGCACTATTACGGAACGGTTGCATTTTTTTTGCAGCGCACGACCACTCATTGAACTTGCAGTTCTTGTCTTAAATTAATGTTTAGACATTTCAGAGCATATCACAAACGTTTACTGGTTCCCAGTGCTTTTCACTATATAAGGTCATCTTTCGTACGGGTCAACAAGTTCAGTCCAGCGTATAAGTACGTTCATTTCCATAATGCAATCGTAACATTGTCCCTCGGAAGCACACATCATATGGTCCAATGGTAGTAGTATATGCACCGCGGTCTGTTCATAGCTTCTGTCGTATTCTAATGTTTGGTAATTTATACACAAATAGGGCTATATCATTGCACGCCAACCGTTGTTTTCAGTCCCATTGACTGTTTACTAACTACATTTTAAGGCTGGCTGTTAGGCTATTTTGGCCTCGAAGCAGTAGGCACGTCATAACTGGCGACTGATCAAAAGTAACTCAGTCAAAGTCCACACGCACCGCAGCCAGCAGCTAAACAGTGACTTTTGCGGTTCGTTTGTTCCACCTTAAGTGTACTGCAGAAGTTGGCAGTTGCTCTATCGTTACGAGTAACTCCAGCTGCTCACTTACTTCTCGGCTTGCCGCCAGCCTGCGGAGAGCTACTGCTTCATTGTAGCCGTTACTTGGTTGCTTTTACTTATGAATGAGTTCTGCTTTTCTTTGCGCCACCGCTGTCTTCCAGCGGCGTATCTATTAGGACCCGTGCGCGAACTCACCACCTAGCCATCGTTCGGAGGGAGTTTTTGAGGTAGAGAACATATGGGCAAGGAGGTATAGCGAAACATCAAATGCTGACGCCGATGACGTCAGAAGAAAAGGCTGAGAGTAGGACGTTCGGAAAGATTCAAATAATGGAGAAAAGTAGTTCATGCAATGCACACAGACGCGCGCATACGTTCACTCACATTGGATATATATAGCACAGTGAAGAAAGATCGGCGCGAGCAAGACCGCCTAGAGTAGAGCCGTCAGCAATCTGGAAACTACAACCGAACTCAAGATGAAGAAGCTATATTAAAGAGAGAGGATATTTGCGTACCATCCACGGCGAGCAAACATTGTGGTCCTATATAGGGACCGCGGGCAATAAAGGAAATGTAGAAAAAAAACTAATCTATCGCCATCTAATAGAAAATGTCAAAATTAGATAAAAAATATTGTTCTACACGTTAACATCAACTAATATCATTATTGTCTTTTTTTATTAAATTATTTTTGGCATTCGTTTTCAATTGCTTTAAAGAACTAAAGCTTATATCTTTTCCAGGTGTCATTTGACTTCTGCTGCCCTTCTACCCAAAGTGATTTCTGTATTTGTATTATTAAATCATTTTCTAGTATTTAACGGCTTCGTGACAAGCTTCACCATCCTCCCCGCTACAAAATCAACTAACTGTTTGATTGTTAATCCGAAGCTAAAAAGGCAGCCATTTAATGGTCCATTATATCACAATGATTCTAGCTCTATTGTGGACTATAATGCCGATTGCGGAACATCATTTTGATTTGGGCGTGTTATTCAGACCGACACAAAATACTGCAACTACGTGTCTCATAACAGTATCTCTAGTACGCACACATCAATTGTACCCGAATGGTATTCTTAAGTAGTTCTATTTGCCTGCACTCGTCATTAAAATCATCACGACATCCTGAATTTGTTTTTCGTGACTGTTAATTATTCACCCGTGACGCTTCATCAAACTGATACGCCAGACGTGTCTCCCCTACAAAATGAAGGTTTGGTCGAATAGCAAAGCTAGCTATACAAATAGATACAAATCACCATTGACTATCGAAAAATTTCGTGTATCAGTCTTGAATACAAGCGTGTCCATATCGTTCCGGGCTCACAGGGCCAAAACAAAAGATGCCCAACTGTCACTAAATTAAATAAAAGCACCATAAATAATAAAAAAAATAATGGTGGGTAAATGCGTGATCAAACATTACAACGGATACCCCCCTGTCTCTCCGGACAGGGTCTCGACATGAAAATTATGGATTTCGATTGTATGCAGAGCGGCCCCCGCAGTGTCACACGCACAAAGTCGCACAGAGTTGTTGGATTTTGAATAGCCATGACAAATAAACTAAAATCATGTAAAACATGATTAGGCTAATTCGAAATTTAGCAAACTGATCTGTTTGTTTTTTGCTGGCCGACTTTGGCCTAGAGTAGCCTGCAGCTTTCGACTGTGCGGTTTCTCTGGACTCCACCCTTGCCGAAGCGGTAAAGTGTATTCCTTCGGCCTCATAGGCGCGTAACTTACATACAGGTCCGTGCCCTTTGACTCTGCCTCGGTCTTTCTTAGCTATGACTGTCCAACACGAACCTGATAATTTATTCAATGACATTTTTATTCATATTTAATTTAAAGGATCTCTATAATGTATATATTAGTAACTGGAATCCGTTTACTTCAGCAACCATTGTTTAACAGTATATCCGTCTGATTCAATTTGGGTTTAATTCAGCGTGCATTAAAGTGCTGAGAAATAGAACTGTGACAGGCCAATGTTTTTTAGTTATTCCCAAGTTCAACTGGCAAATTACAAACGGCAGCGTTGTCAAAATACTCCTAGTGCATATGAAGGTGACTTGTGAAACATTCAAGTGTTCTCATCATGCCCTGTCGCTTTGTTGGTCCATTGAAAAAAACCACGGATGAATCCAAGCAAGACTCAGTCGGGCTAGACCTTCCGGTAGGGCGAAGTCCTTGATGCCCTAGCGAAGACGTAACTTCAACCACTCGTTCACGCAGTAGAAATAATCGCATGCATTAAAAAAAATCTAAAAAGGAATAGAAAATTAGTAAATGAGGATGAATACGTTAAATATATGAATGTAAACTGTAAAATGGCAACTAAAAGATGAATGCACAGTCATCGAAAGATCCCGTCGAAAGAAAGCCGGACGGAAACTAGAGCAGACGAAAAGGTGATCTCACCTATTGTCACAGATGCAATACATTTCATAGAAACAGTCATCTGCTACGATGCTAGGGATAAAAGGAGGACGTCAATCCGTCACGTGATACTATTAACCTATTTTACTTTTGTTTCTTTTTACTGGTGCAGCGCATGACGACAGTTCCAGGAATGTTATTTGTCTTTCAGTTGGCTATTATTTGGCACATCCCGCTGGTACCAGATGAAACAGTGTGCAGTCAGGCGGCACAAAATAACAAATCCTTAGAGACAGCATCGGATACGCTCAGACACGACGCGAAGCCCTGATACAGAGTAGTTCGTTCGTCTGCAGCCGGTCAATAGGGCTTTCCAAAACGTCACTGGTAGCGAAACCTTAAGTATTGGTGACATCTACAGAGAGTCATGAACTATGGACGAAACTGCGGAGATCTGGAAAGAACAGCGGCCAAGCCCGTGCCTCTCGGAAGGAAATGTCATTGACATCTATGTGGTGGCACTAGTTTGGTGGCAGTATTAACTAGGTACACGTATTATTATATATAGTTCTTCAAGAGTCAAGTATATCTTCAATTTGCCAAAAAATGAACAGAATATAGATAGTGAGTCCCACAGATGTCAAACAAGTCTCGCACTAATATTAACGTGGTTGTCTATTCAGCGCACGTATTTTTTGTGAGCCGGAAAAGGGGTAAAGACTTTGGTAAGGTTCTGGGTTTATTATGCAAAGCAACACAACTACTACCTACAACATTGTAATAAAACAACAGTATAGATATTCTCTAGCACCATTTTGTTATACCGTTACAATTTTCGCTACAAAATCCTGCCATAGTAATTTTAGCTCGTCGTTTCAATCGGTCTACTAGAAATAATTATTCCGTTGGAGTTTTTCTGCTTTTCGGAACCCATTTTCGCTGCCGTGGCCCAGTTAGCAGCCTGCTCTGACATTTGGTTCGCATTACACATAATACTTTAAGAAATTGTTGTATGGCTGCAGATCACGCTGCAGCTTCAGGAAATAATTGGGCTCGACATTAAAGTTCTCAATAGGGACCCAAACCGGATGTGGGTACTAACGTATCAGGTGCATCGGGCGAAACAGACGATATAGAGCAGACGGTTACGAGTCATGACGCATTGCGAGAAGCCCGGAAAAGTAGGCATATGCTTACAGCCGCTAGCAGCAAAAAAAAAAAAAAAAAAACATTGTTTTCACAATTCATATTTTATCGAGTATTAAGCACTTCGGCAGAAGTCACTATTTTAGCGTTGGACAATAAATATATGAAACATTGAATGTTTCCCTCTAAATTTAATAGTGTGCCTATTCTATAAGCCGCTTCTTAAGAAACAAATAACCTTCTAATATAAATGATTTTCATTCGTATTACATTTAACTTAAATTTCCAATACACATTTATCAAAAGGTAATAAAGCAATGGAAAATTATTTTACAATGTATCCTCAACCCCCATTTCATCTGGATAAAGAAATACGATCAATGGGCATTTTTTTTGTCATTAGCCTTCTCAGCCTGTTTTACATTAAAACATCAAATTAAAATATAAAAACGTGCGTTTTTAGCAACTTGTCGAAATCTGTTCACAAGTATTGCTCGCCCACTGGAATGGTTTAATATTCCCGCTCGTATGCTACAGTTATTCCATCCACGTATGTTATTCATGTTGGACCTAAACTGTGACGTAAGATATTGTTCTACTGTAGATTTGTCCTTCTACTAGACGGCCGGTTGCACTTTTCCTGAAATCCTGTTACACCATTTCTGTTATCTAATCAGGGCTCTTCGATTAGGATATTTCAAAGAAGCATGCGGCCAACTAGATAACTTTAAACTTGACGATCTTAGTAGTGGATGTGCTGCGATTGCTGAAACGTCTGCACTCAGCTTCAAAAACTGCGCACCTTGAAAAAGAGTGAAATTTCCGTAAAAAATCTTTATCTTGTACAATTTCCTATAAGCACGATATGTGTCATCGTAAAAAACGGCCCAAAAGTGGTTCGTTCTGGAAATTTCGATATGAAGTATACTCTTCGTAGTTGCTAGCCAGTTAGAGAAAAAATTGATGAAACTATTACTAAAGTTCAGCAGAAGCGATACGTACCAAAGGTGGCTACAAAGGGAAAGTTTCATATATGAGCGCCACGTGTATTGATGCAAAAAAATGACGGAATCGAGTTTCCGTTTGCAAAGCTCTGCAGAAATGAGATTAAGCCATTCTTAAAGCAGTTGATCATGGGTGATAAAAAGCAAATCAAATATGAGATGAACGTACAAATTAAAAGCTGATCTGCGTCACAATGTAAGATAAAACCCAGACTTACGAAAAAGAAGCTGATGTTATATATTTGGTGGCAACTAACAAGATCATAATAAATCCACCAAGAAAGAGCGACCAAAGCTGGTGTAACAGAAAAAAAAAACGGTGTTGTCGTCCACTAAGACAATGTTAAATCACATATATATTTAGCTGTCTGGCAAAGATCGAGGAAAATTTTTGACGGGAAATTTTAATGCATACATCGTATAGCCTCGGCCCTGCACAATTGGACTGTGGTCTGTTCCGGTCTCTGGGGAACTTCACCAGTGCTGTTAATGTAGTTTCAATGGGGGGATGAAAAAATTACTCGTTATAGGTTCTCTAGTCTAGAAGTAATATTTGAAAATATAAAATACTAGCAAACATGTTGTTTAAAAATAGTCAATTCTATCGACAACCCAATAATTTTTTAGTCTGATTAGCTTCTTCCGTGGGGGTGATTCCGGTAGTTTCGTATAGGTACTCTATTAGCGTATTCTAGCTGGTTAGTATGATTAATTACATTAATCTTTAGATTTGAATATTTTAGTTATCTCTCATTTTAGCTCAATTAATCCGCTAATGCGTTGCATTTTTTCCGCTGCTTAAAGAAACGATGGAGCTCGATTTCTAGATCTCCAAGTGCAAAGTTGACCTCCGACCGTACTTATGCCCATTTCGAACATTACCTAGTATAATTTCACAGCCTTTTACAGCAGTTGTGGCCATTTTGTAGAACTTGGAAAAACAAAGAATTTTTCGCTAGAAATATTTAACACATTCTCCGAGATCGTCAAGTATATCGCCAAAAGCGTATCAACTTATGGGGGTAAGAAGCTTCTCAGAGGAAGGATTTATCCAGTCCAGGCACATACCTGGACATAAATTGACATTATGTATGCCTATCGAGGAACTAACCTTTGGAATTAATAATTGCACCTTTCTCGTTACTACATATTATCTACGACTATAAGCCGTACAGGCAAAAGAAGGCTATTTTTAAATATGATTCAATAAATTTGTAAAATGGAAAATTTTCCTCCAACCTTCAATGAGGTACACGTAAATAAACCAACCTTCAATTGAAAAAAAATTTTTATCGGCTCCATTCTACGTACAGCTCTTGCCTAAATGAAACTCTAGCGACCTAGAAAGATCAGCGCGGTTCGACTGCTCCAAGGAGTCGATTTGAGTCGGAAAAACAAACAAACAAACAAACGAACATTTTCACCCAACAAAAGGACCCGCAGACTTCGCCTTGCGTCTCCTTTGTTGTTGATTAATTCACCTAATCTGACTTCTCGATGTTATACTCAGCCAACCGTAAACAATATTTTAGTTTGTTGCAACTACCCTATCTCATCTAACTCGCTACGCTTTTGAAGTTCGCCGGAAGTTTAGGTCGTCGTTTGCTGGCTTTTGATAAGCCTTTACACCGTGATGACAAGACTTTTCCAGTGTCGACTGATCGACTATCCTTCCCGAACGATCATTAATACCATAAGCCATTGCCCGACCTCTGAAACATGTACTGTCTTAAGGGGGAGTCAACTATCTTATTGACATTCATCAAGGCTCAAGGATTTTTTTCTTTTCCTTTTTTTTTTTGTAATAAGTAGTTGCACATTTTTTTGAAATGAAGACGTGGATATTTATTACATTCAATTGATATGTTTTTTTGGTGTATTGATTCACATGTTTTTTGTATTATAATACGTAATAGCAGATAGTAAACAAAGATATATTAATTTTTCGTTTGGATCGATAATGTCTGTCGATTGGCCTCAAGGAAAACCTTCTTTTATAGGATAGTGTGTCAAGTTTTCACTTTTCAAGATGAACTTTCAACCCAATAACTAGAACTGTAGTGTATAAAAATAAATTGAGATTCGATTCAGCTCATCGAGAGCTTTCGATTCGTATCAAAAATACCCCCCTTCATATACCTCCGTGTAAAAGTTCGGCTACCATTCTGTCGGTGGGAACGTTCTGCAATAAAAGTAATATCAAAAAATAGTTCACTTTAGCCTTTAAAACTCTTTCATACACATAGAAGGGACTTCTACGAAAAAAAAACCAACCAAAGAAAAGGGCAAACATTGCAAAAAATGACCAATGTGTAATATTAAATTTTAAGGTTGACCCTGGGAAAAAGTACTCATTCAGTCGGCTTTATCTTAACGTTGGTCTATTGCACATGGTGGTCTAATGATATACGAAAAGTCCGCCTGATCCAACCACTTTAAGAGTTGATTTGGGTCGTAGGAGCGAATGAAGAAGTAGAGTTTTAGTATATAGATATAAATTGTGCTACATGGAAATAAAAATAAATTTCGAAGTATTTTAGGTACATGTTTTATATAGGTTACTATTAGCGTCATATAAGAGAACAACGCAAACACTCTATGAACTAATGCAAAGGCATAAATGCGCCTAAATAGCAGCCTACAATACGCCTATGCACGATATCTGTATTATTTCTTCTTCTTATTATTATTATTATTGCATTATTGCGACATGCTGGTCCAACATGAGGACCAGCAATGTCTGCCTATTGCAAAAATGGATAGTGCACCTCATTGTAGTTTCTTAGTAATTAGTAGAGTTTGCTTTTAGGAGGATACAGCATTAGTTCCCTCTCCATATAAGTAATTAAACCCAGGGAATGTTCGGTTCCTGCTTCCAACCTGCTAGGTAGAAAGAGGTTGTGACCAGATGAATGAATTGCTAAATCGGTGAGTAAGTGAGTACTTAACTAGATGTATTGTATGACATTGATATTGACGATCGTCTCCAGGTGGGTGCTCTCATGAACGTCGCTAATGCTATTTTTACGTTACGTCGATACCTCTAAACGTGAAGGTGAAGAGACCTCTGGCGAGGTCACCCGTGGCAAAGTCTCCAAAATGGGGCACAATGACTTTCGGGCGTAACAGCCTACCAAGAACAAACAAACTCAATCGATGGTTACCCGATTAGCTGCTAGATAATCTCATATATATACTCCGCTATAGATTATAAAATGATCAGATCTATAGTGACTTATATTTTGTTTGCTATATAATTAATTAATGCTATAATTTTGCCGTAAATTGCCGGAATGAGCAAGGCTGTAATTTTGTAAATACACATTTATACAGCAGTAAAACAACTGCACCTAATTAGTACGTAATTTGCACAGCTCCGATGTTACGATTGTGCCAAAAAACGCGATAGATTCCACTAAATTGGACTATCTATTGTTTTTTTTTGTTTCATTTTTCGCGTATATATATTCACTTGAACGGTTACACCGCTTCTCGTGTGACTCAAAGATCGAAAAGACACTATCTTAGTCCTCCTTCCTAATACAAACTATAACCCAATGAAATATTTATTTGTACATGTAGTGCACAGAAGGACTTTCGGCGAGTTATGTCACAAAAACATCGTGTGTTTATAACGTCCGTATATACACTCACATCAGATATAATATTGTATTAAATAAAAGATCATAAGATAATCATTAGCCAAATATACCAAAACTTAGCTACGAACTAATCCTACGAGCTTCCAGATATGAGTCCGGCAACCACTGTCCACAGATAAACTGGCGGGCATTACTGTTGAGCGTATTTTTTATCGCGAAGAATACGTTCATACGAATCAGTCATCAAGAAAACGGATCGCAAGACACTTCGCTACTGTTTTAAAAAATCACTAACATATATACTATTTTTTTAATCGTGAGCTTAGGTTTAAGCTAGAGCAACGAGAAACGTAGCAGATTCCGCCTATTGTGAATCGATAAAGGAATGGGACGTCTTAAGTAAGTAAGGTTCTGCTTTCCCTCATCCCCTAGCTTGGGTTTTATCTCGAGAATCGAAGATTCGCTATGGAAAAGAGCACAGTTCCTTTAGACGCAAGAGAAGTAATAGTGGCAATGGCTACTTCGATCGCAGAACTGCTTTAAAAGCACAACCATTGGATAGTATTCGACTACGACGAGGCCCGATAAAAGGTAAAGTACCAGCTATACACAAACAGTCGGCGAGGGAGGCAAGGGACACTCGAATCCTGTAGTCGCTTACAAAGCTTAGATAGAATGATCAGTATGTTTAAGATAAACGTTGTTGGAAACTAAAGCGGCCTAAAAAATTACTGTCCTATTCGCATAGCGCTCTCGGTCCTATAAATCCGATATGTGAACGGAGAGTTCGAGAATGGAGACCTTGAAACCTTATGTTAAATATGAAAACCAACACACATTTTGAGTGCTTGTCATTTAAACACGCTAGGTTATATACTTACTAGAAGTATAACGCTCAAATGTATTGAGTAGCTTAGCTAAGATGTATTTAGACCCGCAGAATTCTATCGGATACCGATTTGGGCTGCCGTACCTAAAGGAAGGGTAAGAAGCTAGGCACTAAAGGCAACCATGCATAGGAGCGGCAGGAACAAGTGTGTCTAAGTATTTGTTTGAAAATTTCCAATAGAAATTATGTTGTAGATGCTTCGTGTTAATGACTGGCATGAGCATCTATTATTCTACGTGACCACATAATCTTAGTAGTATTTGCAATTTAATAAAGGTTCTCGAAGTAGACAGCTAATCAACGGCTGTACTAAAGCCTTCAGACCTGATTTTTTACGCCATGCTCTAGATATTCATATAGCAATTTCAAAAGCATTATATTTTCCATGTCCCACCTTGAAAATCAAGACATACGTAGAAAAAAAAGCGAAACTTTACATCATATTGTAATTTTCTTGTAGATCTACGCTGTCGGGTTTTATTGTCTCAGATGTTAGAAAACACATTTCTAGCAACCAGAATCAGTGTTCAATGTCATTGGCGCGGCTGGCTGATCTGATGGCACCGAGTCGAAATCATCAGCCCCAGGCCTGCGACACTTCAGTGGTAATCAGATGTCTCTTATAGCCGCTATGGCTTCTATTGAACCAACGCAGCCAGAACCTTTTATAATGAGATCCTGTCAAACCTACAATTGAATTTTTGCATTTGTTATGATTTAACGAGTCAACGAGACGCTCAAGCAACCGCGTAAGGAGAATAATGGCGATCTCACTCACTGACTCTGAGCTATACACGGAGACCGAATCCTTTATTTTGTGTTTCGAAGAGAATATATATTATATCTATAATATTCTCTCATTAGTCGTTTACCATAATAAGAAAGAAAAACAGAGGCCAACTATCTCCACAAATAATAATACACATTCGTGGGAATATTCTTACATATTACCACTATATGGTATCGAACATCGTTACCCGCAGTTTTAGCCTAGAGTGTCAGGGCTGCAACATATCATAGCCCTAGTTTAAGATTTCAAATGTTTCCGCTGGATCTTATCATTATCGAAGCAGCTACAATCAAAACCGCCTGTGCGTAACTTTAAGTTAAGTTACCTTAGCTAGAGGCTGTGAAGTGAATACGTGCGAACGAATCATATTAATAGTGCCAACATTACAATTCGGCTTGTGCTTGTATTCAGTGTTTTGAAGGATCTGAGTGCGTGCCTGATCATCATATATTGTAATGATTTTCATAAGCCTTAATTTTATAAAATTTGTATAAGGATGACTTTACTTGGCTGTTGGGACTCGTAGGTCGCTAATTTATGTTTCTCATATAAAAGTGCTAAAACAGCGGCGGCGGCGGCGGCGGCGGCGGCGGCGGCAGCAGCAGCAGCAGCAGCAAGACGTAATTGGACCACGTCGGACGAACAGCTGCCACGAATCTGGTTTTCCTTGCGAATCTATGATGCCAGTTTGAACTCGCATACACTTCCAGCCTGGATAACTGTTCATAAGGACATGCGAATATACGAGTCTAGAAGGAACTTCCTGCCTTTAGCGTCTAGATGGAAAATGTTATTGATACAAACCTGAAAAGTTCGTTGTTGCTGGTGCTACGTTTACCGGTGCCTAGTTGATACGTGTCACAACCAAGAGTACTCTGAACGTTCTTAAATACTCGGAATATATGTGCAAAGACTTCAATCGGTCTTTAGAGCAGAGACTATCTAACTTACGTTATTATTCTAAATAACTTTTAAATAATTCTCGTACATAGCACAAACGACAGAGCGATAGTTAACTTGGCACAGTTTTTAATAACGAAAATCACCCGTACTGTTTAGGGCTTCGACGTGAACTTTAAGATAAGGCGATGACTACCGTAGATCACCTACGCGATTGTAAGTGTGATATTCCAAAAAAAGACAAACACCCCTCGACAAGTTTGTCCTCACTTATAATAAATATCTCTTTGAGTCAACAAAATACATATGACAAGTGAATAGGAATTGTATATATAAATACAATATAAATAGAAATAAAAACAAGCTGTTCTAATAAGTGCATTTTATAATACAGCATTTTGAGCAATAGCCTGAAAAGCAGAATACTTTTTCCATATTTCGCATAGCTACACACTGCGGCCTTCTATGGATTTGTTATTGATAATACTGTTATTATTATTATTACGGTGGTTTTTCTTGTACAATAAGCTAAAGAAACAGCCTTCGGGAGTAGCTGTGGAACGTTTCTTCAGTTTAAGTTTTTCTGCTACTCGAGGAGTGTTTTGCCAAATGAAAAATTCAAAAGCGTTTTATGTTTACCAACCTACAACTTATCACGCTCCTGTTATAGAAGCCAGCGTAATTAAATAATGATTAGTCTTCTTTAACTGTATGAAATCAAATTGCACAGACGTTCGTATGTGAAACTCCTATTTAGTTTTAAGTGCCACACGTTTGAGTAATGGACTATTCTGATCATACTGATAGAGATGCTACAAAGGTGGAGAAATTTTTGGGCCAATATAGAACTCATGCAATATATCATGTACTTACATATTATGAAAAGGGACTTCCTACTATTTAAAAAAAAATATCACTAGATTTAGGCTTATCCTGGCCTTTGTTGATGCTACTTGTTCACTATTAGCTGATGTAGGAACCGATAAGTTTTTTGATTGTATTATCTAGGCCTTAAAAAGAGCAGTCGTTTCTATCGAGTCCACTGATCTGAAGACCTAAAATGATAGCCGCTTCGTATTATTTTTCTCAAGAGTGTTTGAGTTCATGAGAAGCTTTTACCTAATCGTGCCTAGCAGGAGCCTTAAAATGTAAGAGGTTATCTGTTCTCAAGCGGTCCGTAGAAATCCGGCTTTTTAGTTGACAGACCGCTGCTCCCCACTTGGATGACATTATATTAAGTTGTGCGGTTATTTTTTCCTCTTGACTGATGCTTCAAATTGTTTTGAGAATATAGATTTTAAGAATCTAGGTAGTACTAATTAGCTGCTTCATCTATATCGATAACCGCTTTAGACTAAACTATCGTGGATTTTTCGCTCGAGATCCAAAAAGCAATCAGCTAGAGGTTTTGACATATATATGTATATACAGTAGTTTGATACGTTGTTTTTTTTTGTTTTAGTGCCTTTATAACTACGATAGTTGCTCAGTGATCCGGTCTTTGTCCTGCTATAATTCTCGAGTTGCCAATGAGACCTATTTAGTAGAAAATTTTATTAGGATTCCAATTTCAGGCCACCTGACTTGACAAATGACCTTGTTCAAAGTTTCCAAACGACATTGCATTCAAATACTGATTAGCCTTTGTATTACTGACAAGTATATAGTAATATCTCCTAGAATTAGTCGATTTAAGCAATTTTGTAAAAGATAATAGATTCAGTCGTTGTTAAAATGAAATTATAATAAATGGAGCTACCCCGCCGGATGATCTATATATTTCGAAGGAGCTCTGCGCAAACAGCTCGATTACATAAAGAGATATGTAAAAGGACGGGAACAAAAATCCAACACCATTTTTTCGTACACGGCAATACAGTAGAACAGTTTATTACTATGATAAGGATGGCATCCAACATGGCAGCAAATGTAACTATACTCGTAAGTGCATGGTGCTACCTGGACCCATCGTAGCGCTACTTACTGATCCCACTAACCCGTTTTCAAGCGGATGTTCTACATCACAGAGAAGCTGTTTGGCCATCAGTACGATTTTGGTCACGAGTTATTGTGGTGCTTTCGAAAGGCGTCCGTCTATGGGCCGAACGCACAAGTGGCATTACATCCCGTTTGTTTGTTTCTTTAGGAAGCTACTATACGTGGCTTAATACTGCAAAACGTTGCACTGAATTTGTTTGAAATTAAAAAGGTTATACAGACTACTTCTCATAAATTTCTTTATTTACTTAAACTTCTTTAAAAACTTTAACCTAACGAATGCCTTATGTCTTTTTCTCTTTTATAAGAGATTGAGAAAGCTCCGCCAAAAGATTCATTTTTTCCTCTTGATTCTGACATAAGTTGCCAGCAATAGTCAAAATACTAATATTAATTCGTATTAGATTAGCTTTATTCCAATGCAACTATCTCTTAATAAAAAAAAAAAAAAATTAAAATTTATTCCGTTTATGGTCCGAGCAAATGGTCTTGTCATGTTGTCAACATTTATAATATAAACATATTTTGTGGTAGCCGTGCGGTATCATAAGAGACCATTTAGTAAACACACGAAAACTAATACAATAATTCACATCTATTTGGTTTATGTCCTGCTAATTAACGATCCCGCTGCAGGCAGCATTCACCTGACGAGACCCACTTTACAAGCGGATAGATAGAACCCGGGCATCTATTTGCAACAATTACCCTTTTGCGCGCAGAAATTTTTCCTCTTAGAGCTGGACAACAATTTGACTTTATAGTTAGTTACCTTCTTAATCTAAGGGATGGTCAGAATACTGCGGTGCTACGACCACGGATGATTCGTTTATCATCCGACGTCCTAAGCTTTAAACCTAACTATCTTTTCGCGATACAATTATGTTTTAATATCTTTATGTTAACCACACAAATCGAAATTCTCTACCTAAATAAACAACTTAAGCTATTTAGCTAATAAAATTAAACTAGAAGCTTTTTTTTTTTTTTTTTGATCGAAGTGAAGGAGGCGCTGAGTCATAGCAGATGCACCGTAAGCGGGGCAGTTTTAGCTATTGAAGCTGAAAGAAGTTTGATTGGCGATAGCAATTTACTCAAGGCTTCAGTTTACCAATAGTAGCTCATTTATGATTTTGATGACAAGTGAGGATCAGCAGGGTGATTCGACGAAGTATAATTATTTAACAGGCTATTGATATAAAATTCGTTTAAAATAGCTACATCCTATTATTTTGATAACATTTAACAGTAGCTAATAATTAAAAACCCCTAACTGTGTATGCTTCTATAATAGTACATCTACTGTTAATAACGTCTAGTAGGACTTGTGGAATATCGTTAGATTGTCAAGAATCATCTCTGCGTTTACTAACGAAGCCTTTTCTAAACCGCCTTCAAAAATGGGTCGGACCCTTTTGATGCCGGTCAGCTTCAGCAGCGGAAAAAAGCAGATCTTCACAATGCGTACGCAAATATTCATTTGCATATTAGCGCGTAACGTCCTCGAAGGGAGAATGCTTTTCATCTTTATCTTCAACAGTTCTCACCTGTCGTCAAATAAATGGACTCTGTGGCCGCCTAGTAGTTATCCGTTAGGGGACAGCGACTCCCCATTTTCACGTAAAACCCGTTCGTAACGTAAAAAAAATTCGCGCTGCCGCTGTTTTCCTGCTGGAAAAACGTTATCAAAGCAATAGCAATTTAATAAAATTTAATAGTTTTAATAAAGCAATTTTAAGCAAAGCTTATCACAGCTAGCTGCACTCTTTTCTATGGTACACAGGCTAAGCATTGGAGAGGACAAGTAGGTAGAAGAATGACAAACTCGGATACATCAAACAAACCTTAGCTGGGAATAAACGTGTTCACGTTGAATTAGTGAAAATCAAAAGTCACCTAATGGTTATTGCTTCTGCTCCAGTAAGTGTGAAACTCGTCTGTTCCAGAAAAACGCAACTTCATTGCCAGTATCAGTTTAGAAACTATGATCCTCAACTTATCAACCTGTTAGTAAGGGTCTTTAGCGAATATGTTTTTTGCCTCCAGTGTTACGTATAGACAAATCGACTATTATTGTTATCTATGTAAGTAACAGTGGTAAAATGGAGTGTGTATAGAAAATGTATCAGGAAGTTTGTCCATTTTTACCACTTTCCTCTTCTTTTTTCCTCTTCTAGACCTTCTTCTACACATATAAGTACGGATATAATAATTGTTGTTTTACCTGGCAGAAGCATGGAGGGAACTTATGAGTGTCATCATTTTTTGTAGACGTAATGTGGGAACAAACGAATAATTATACTAGTAATAAGCATGTTCATATCTATTGTTTTGTAAGATTTATATTATTACTAAAAGATTTACTATTAATGTTTTGATACTTTTTTAACTAGTTTATATCGGCGTCTGCAACATTTGCTATGAATTATTGTTTGACAATGATGTAGTAACTGTAATAGTGGGCATAGCGCCAATGAACTTTGTGGTTTCGAAGTAAATTTTAATGCGAGTTATGGGATGCCCGCATCGATTTGCTTGAAATAGCTACGTTCCTTAAAGATAAACTGGAATAGTTCCTCTTATAAACACTTTCCCGCTTGCCCTTGTAGCGCTACGAGGATCGACTTCGTATTATATTCTCGTATTATCCTGAATTATGCCGCGCAATATCGCGAATTTATGAGTGAGGTATTACCGAGTATTCATTCGTGAGAAGTATGAATTGAAAGAATCTTCCCTTTGGCAACGAGGTGTGTGCATGAAATCATATGGTAAACGCTATGGCTGACATAGTTCCACCTATGAATTTCTGTTAATCACGCCTAGCGAAGTGATCTGCTGTTCATCAAGTAAAAACCATAGTTTTTTCTTATTTTCCAAGATGGCACCCAAGTTTCGGATCTTTCTGCGAAATACTGTGCTTTTGCGATGTTCGCTTACCATTGCTGGTAAAACCGTACTCTGGAGACATTTAGATTTAGCTGCGTTACTCAGCGATCATTTACTACGCAACCCTACTTTTTCAGCCCGTACCGTTTTACGCCAGCTGGCTGTCAAAGTGTCCACTACTACGGTTCCACTCCATCTTAACGAATGAAAACTCGTAATTCTCGACTGATAAAAATCATCGATTGACAACAGCAGAGCATCAGTGTTCGTGGGATTTACAATTGGCCGTGCCGATGGCCTTTACAAAAGTATTAATCGACAGTCTACAATGCAAATGTCCACGTAATGAAATAGGCTGATATCAGGCAATCTTGGATCGAACAGGAGTTGTCAATATTGTATTTTATAACAGCTGTTAAATGGGTACAACGTATGTAGCTCAGTGCTCAATCGAGAAAATACGTTCATTATAGTTTAATAGTTTCCTAGCAAAATCTCTTGACACGCAACCTATCGGACGCCGTATTTACGGTAGATTCGTAGAATTAAGATAAACCTAGGTAGCGTAGAGAACCTGCTACGGTGGACATTCATTGATATGTGATGTCCTTCTGTTGGTGCGGCGATGGCATATCTACTTTCTAATCACACACGTGGGATGGCCCCGTGTTTGATACTCAACGTATATCGCGGTGGCAGAAACGATGTGTCTTTTAATGAACTAATAATTTTACCCATAATATATTGAGCTTTCATAGAAATGGTCCGATTTAATAAACATATTTAGTTTTTTTTTTTCTAAGAATCAGCTGTCTAAAGCAACAACAGTATTAGACTCGACTAGAGTTCTAGACACTTTGTTAGCTTATGTTTGGTAATATGCTTATGCTAAAATTCTTTCTATACTCCCTCACTGGATATACAATCATTATGTAATGTACCTAAATCGTATAATAATTTTTGTTCGTAACCCAAAAACCAAAATCCTTTCTAAGCGCATCCATTGGAGGAATGCAGGCTATTGGAGTGCACGAGGGTGGTTACCTGGCATCGTGGTAACTTTACAATTTCACACGAATTTTCCTTGATGCCAGACGGTATCAGCATTGTTTAACATACGGTGTGACCCAACTGTGCAGTCCTACCATGTTTGATTAAGGCTATTCTCAGATCCTTTGGCCTAAGATGCTCCTAACTATCTTAAGCTCTATGCTCATTCAGCGAAATGCTCGTGTTAGTACAACCAAGAAAAATTGTTAACTGTCGCCTACATATGCTACATGCGAATCGAAACTATGTTATGCAGAGGAAACTGCAATAAAATACTAATGGAATTGGGTCTATGTTAAACAACAAGTACCGAATTTTTGCTTAGATCATGGGGGGGGGGGGGGGCATCCATTAGGTAACTGAGGAACAAACGAGCGACAACTTTCTTAACGAGATTGCTTTCCGCGATCATCCCCGCCTTCGAACTGATGGCTTCATAAACAATCGAATCTTTTTTTGTATTCGGAACGCCGAAGACCCATCTGTATTTTGGTGGAAAGAAACTGCATTTAAAAGGTGTCGTTTCTTTAATGTGGATCTTAGGCATCTAATAGAAGTGTCTTTCCCGACGATCATGGCCGTTCAATACAGCCGTTATTCACAGCGACCGTTCATAACCTAAAGTTCGTCCACTAGCTATTTTCAAAATATTCCCTTCCTTAGGTCCTTTTAAAGGTTGCATAAATGCGTCGTATTGAACCTGTTACAGTGCTCATACATACCTAGCTCTTTATTCTTAATTTCGACTATATTTACCAAAGGTGTTCCTAATGGATTCTCTTGTTAAGGAACTAAAGCGTAATACACTTGTATATATGGCAAGCGAAAGTTCTTCGCTTCATTCTAAATCTTATCAGTAGATAGGTCACAGTTGAAGCCTGTATCTCTGCTTAAGAAGACTTGAGGCAGCGATATGTACTCTTTCAAAATTCAAAAAAGCAACTCGATTCATTATATCACCCCGCTGGCAAATTCTTAGATAATGAATCTAGACGCTTGTTGACGCCAGCGTGTTCCTTGTATGCGAACACAAATGCGTTTATTTTTTGTGCTTTCAACTATAGAGACTTGCATCCAAAGTTGCTAATTAAGTTGTAAGTAGAAAACTTAATTTCTAATTTATCTTACCCGCCGCTATGCCTATATATAGCATACCTTAGAGAAGACTGACCACAATATCATACGATGTAAAGTTTTTTAAATCATTGAGTTCACTAATATAGTGAAACATTGTAGTAACGTTCTTGTTGATCAAAATTTGCTTACACCGGCTGTTTCGACATTTCCGTTTATATGATGCGTAAACGGTCTAACCGTGCTGTTATTGACCTTAAGGTTACGGGGACGCGATTTGTATGCCCATCTGAGGTAAATAGATGCGGGGTTAAAATTCAATGACTGTCAATGTCAACTGTTAGCACCAAGAAAGCTCGGCTGTTGTCTTCTTTTTTCTATCAGAATTACACGAGCCCTCACATCGGCCCTTACATCGTGCACCCATCAGACAACTCACTTTCTGCTCTGATCACTAAATACTGAATAGATGGGCTATGACTGCATTACAAATTTATCTAGGATCAGTTTTGATTAATAAATTTTGTGAATATTTATGTTGTGTGCGGTGCGTTACATCATTCGTATTTGTTGTGCTGTTTTTTCGTACAATGTTTTATTGAACTTCTTATATAATGGTTGGTGCTTTTCTGCTGTGTAGATATGTTGCTGTACTATTCCCAATGTCGTTATAGAACCTATACCATTTGCAACGATCTATTTATTCTACTTCTTTCTACATGCGGTCTGAGTACACGTGTGTACGCCGGCGTGCAAGTTGACTACAAGCGAACCCACTATTATCATTATGAAGATGATATCATGCAGGCATCAATATCCTTCGGCTGCTATCACTACTGCTAATTGCGGCCGGTACTCTTCGCTCTTCCTAGATGAAGACACTTTGTTCAAACATTGATTGTGCATAGTATTGCATAGTCGTCGTTGCTATCTTTGTTGAGTTATGTATTATCATTGAGTTATTGTAGACGGTCGAATTCTATAGAAATGCACTAGAAGGGCACTGTCTCCGGAAGAACGCTACAGGAATCTCGTAGGACATTTTGATCAAAGTCAATGCATGGCCACAGTTGATTTATATGGGCAACTGTGTGAAAGAAGCGCATCAGGGGAATATTGCGATAGGACAATGTAGCGAGCTGATGGACGATTATAATCAGATGGGTTCATCAGCCGGGCCGGAAACGATCAGTTTGTACCGTTTTTATTTCTAGTGATACCCTAAGAACTACAGAAGTTTGCTAGCAATCGAATAGGTTCTTTTGCTAGGTAGTTGCTTCTACCTGGCGAAAAAACTACTTCGTTCGCTAAATGGCAATTGTGTATACGGTGTCAGAACGGTGTCAACAAACTCATCTGTGGACTGTTGCTTGACCCCGTATACATACATACATACAAATTCGCTAGCGTAGAACAACAACGGTTCATGAGCATTGCTTCCGTAGTCGTTGTCGTGTATTTGGCCATAACACAGAGTCAATGGGTAAGTACAATTACGCGTTACCGTTTCTTTTCGTTCCCTTCAGTATGTCCACTACCGTGTAAAACACTTAAGAGACATACCAATACTTTACCTAATATTTAGTCAATAATCTAGCTCAGGCAGTATCGTAATTGTTTCTATCTGATCGGACTCGTTTCTGATACTTCAATATGTTGTCCTGATGATTTTCGAAAGCAATTCTGGAAAAAATACTATATTACTGATAGTACAAATGTGATCAAATGTTTGTTACAGGAATACCAATTAAGGCTACCATTGTACTATAAGAACTCAGGTGATTTTCTTTAGTCCGTTACCAGGCGCGCTCCTTCGTTGCAAACATTTTTTTCGGGCCCTAATATCATCAACAAGCACAGCATAAATATATTGAGAACCATAGATGCGTTTAACCTGTTTCTCAATGCCCCATCGAGTATAGATCAATTTCACGCGTTTATTTACTAACAGTGCTATTGTCTGAAAGGCGTTCTGTGCTTAGAAAAAAAAACTCGAAATAAAACCGGCGCGATTAAAATACGTGACAAAATAATGTCGTGGTGCTGCAGCGCAACAACTGTATAGTAAATTGTATGGGATTACGAACAGGCTATGGCAAACTTCGCTTTGTCTCCGTCTAGAAAGCACTTCGCTATCACCTATAAAGCTTTCCCGCTCATGGTAGATATTGGTAGAAATATTACCAGATCCAGTTATAGATCGCACATTTCTCTTTGTCGCATGGAATAGGTATTAAGTAAACGTAGACCCTTAAACACTATGTCGGTTATCAGCACCAATGGTTTTCGCGTTGTCTTCTCCAGCTCTCTGGGATCATTAAAGGTCGAATAAGGAAAGACGACGGTGTCACGTTGAGCTCAATATGCGTTCAAGCCACCTTCTCCGTTCCGTCCACCACGTAACGATCTATAACGAAAAATCTGCTATTTTCGAATTAATAAGCAAACTTCGTGTTTATTAAGAGCAATAAGAACAGTACGTTTCAGGAAAATTCTGAGTCTTCTTTTCAGAGGAACACGAACATTTCCAGAGAAGTATTTGTCACACACATGTACGCTCGATTATCGTTGTTGTGTGTTCTTATAGTTTGATCTCATTTACTGCATTATCCTTCGCGTTCGAATTTTCTCTCAAGCTATATAGATCAAGCATTTCAAAACCCGAAAAAACAACAGTTGTTAATGCCTTCAATAAAAGGTAGCCCTGCATGTTTCGAAGTAGTATCAACAGGAAAAATATTTTGTATGAGGCCCAACAGATACGTTGGGATCACTAATTTTCGATTTTTGCCTTTATAAAAGCAACATTTAATGCCTTTGTAAAGTGGGCGCTATTGGGCTACTGCAATATACTGGCCAAAACGAGGGCCTTAAAAAAGAGACCCTTACAGATGCTACAATCGTAGACGAGAATTTACCGGTTACATTAACGCTGTGAATCATGTAGCGCACAGCAGACTGTAGTAATAGGCTTTCTCTTATGAAATATATAAAGGTCATGCGCGATTGGGTAATAAATTACGAAATTGTTTATCAAGCTATATATATTACTCTGATTAATACAAGCCGGTATGGTAGGAAAGATAGCTGAAGTAACTACTGTAGCTACTCCTAGGTTACAAGCCGTTTAAACTAATTATATTTGATATCTCACGTTTAATATAATTCGTAGTAACAGCCAGTGATATTACTTTTACGTGCATTGTATTTGTGGGTGCATTCATTAGCAAAGTGACATGCATGCACGTACACATCAATGATGGCGCGTGCTGATCCCTCCTCGAAATATTATTAAAGACAAACCGTACAGCTTCTCACTTTATCATCATTTTTTTCTTTTTCTTCTTCTCGTTTTATTATTATTATTATTATACCTTATTATCATATTTTCCCTTAATACTGCTTGCCAGCTTAGTCGTCAAGCCACAAAATAATTGTCATTAAAAGTACATTAATAAATATGAAGCCACGCGGAGTAATGCCTCTAGGGCAATTGCATTACTGTCGGTACAAAGCTCTGTTGACCTATTTTCCTAAACGTAAGCAGCACTGGTCCACGTAGAAAAGCATTATTTTAGCTTCCAAGATGTTCTTTGCATTGCCTCTTCTACACAGATTCTACCAACTCCCTTAAAACTTCACTCGGTAAAGCCACGCATGTCGCGTATCTTTTTGTAGCTCTTATCCTAAAAGCTTTCGTACTGCAGTGGTGCACTTAGGTTTCGGATACATACATATACACAGGTTCTAGCTTTTTATTTCGCAGTTAGAAATAACTTTTTCTATCTCTAATCATCTTCTAGCACTTCATTACACAAAATGTTAGTCAAAAATCAGTAGTACTCTCTCAGTACTTGCAAGCTGCTTGTGCTCCGCTGTAATCAAATCCGTAAGATATGAAAGTGGCACATTTTCTATAGCTTGTTCCTTTCTATAGAATTTATTGGCGGCTTTAGTGAGTTATATCGGTAGCAGACCCGGAGCAGATTTTTTTTTAGCATGATAAATAAACGCAACATTTCCTGGGGCGTAATGTGTGTCCGGTATCTGGAAGTACCAAGCAAGATAAAATGTCGGGTTTAATGTATTTTACGTCCTTCATATCGTATGTTAGCAGAATCGAAGATTTCCTTGAGAAATTGAGAGTTCTGTGCATTTCACTTCCCAGGGTCTATCAACATGCGATATTCGCCATTATTGCTCTCGACAGAGACAACAAGACAGTCATATAGAGACAGTAACAATTGCGTCATGCCTGCACCGGCTATTCCTTGCCAATCGATCGTAAAGCTTGCTGTTCCACAAGTTACATCCCATATAATTTTCTATGCAGGATGACAATTAGCTGATTCTTAGCTTGGAATTCGACGGCCACAATCAACGTGCCGAACATACCTCGGCCTAGGCCAAAGAATATCATCAGTTGATTGATACGGGGTGATCGCCGTTGTTAAGCCAATTTGCTTGGTGTCTTGTTGTCCTCCTTTAGTTTTTTTCCTATTACCGGTGTCAATTTTAAGATCGCAACTTCCGTGCATGCTAAGTTCACAGGTGGCATTACGGTTAGCTGCAGTGAACATCGTGCCTGGCATTATTGTCTACTGGGTTTTTCGGTTCATTAGCCCCGTTCGTTGGAAGCAAATAGGCTACAGACAACGTCTCCAATATATAGACAAGACCCTTACAATTCCACCAGACGAAAATTCTGGTCTTTTTAAAACAGAGATTAGGCTTAACTCTGAGCTTCCTGGGTGTACTCATTCCTTTCTCCGTCCTGTCACCCGTGAAAAATCTGTATAGAAATCTAACACTGTAAATGCGTTTTTCGCGGGGCCCGGCGACATGATAAGTGCCAACAAGAAGCGTCGCTTTTCTGTACGCTCTACTCAGTTCATAATACATCTATACTCCTAATTCCTGATAAAATTAGAACCATTGAAGACGTCTGCCTGATGTTTGCAGCTAATGTTCTTATGGATCCTCATGGAACGCGGGTGATCGATCGGAGCGAAGCCCACCTTCCAGGCCCAAGATTCTAACTTTAAGCTTTGAAAATACGTTCTAGTAGTCTTTTCACTTACAGAGTATTCGCTGCACGTGGCCAAAAATTATCTCAAGCTGCTTCGGCCGCTTCTAACTTCATAACAAAATTACAACCTCCTTACAGAACAGGAATGGTCCATAGAAGTCAAACCGACATTACTTATGTTCCAATCTAGTAGTATAATCCTATTCTAGGGCTGTTTTTCATCATTAACGTCACATTGTTATTCTGTTCTTAACAATGGAGAAAAAGCAGCAAAAAAATAACGCCGAGGGATACAGGATTGTCAGTCGAGACTTCAGATTTCTAAGACGTCTCATTTCATTCGATTGTGAAGCTCCTTCGCTGTACTCCTGTCTCTCCCCTTTATCTTCCTTGCGCGTCGCTCTTGCTTCTTCTGGGGCAGAAAATATGGACACTCTGCTTAGCACAGCTCAAGCTCCCGAGCAATAAGCGTTCCCTTTGTGAAACTCAAGATAAAACTGATGTTTCCACGATGAATTTGGTAATGATGGCGTTTTGTGATGTTAAAACTTGAAGAAGTTAGGTGAGTGCAGAAAGATAAACTTTACTTATTAAATATGTACTAATTGCCCGTCGATTTAGTGGGAATCAATGAAAAATATGGAACAGTGTTTTCGATTAATGTTAAGTGTTACGGTACTCGATGACTAATAGCAACACCTCCCAAATTGAATGTACGACATTTTCTTTGAGTCGTTTCAAGCAATTAGTCTAAAACTTCTCGACAAGTTTTGTCGATTTGCACCTCTTGAAACGCATAATAGATAAAAGAGGGATCTCTATGTCACCCATATACTTAAGCCAACTACAAATAGGAATGGTTCTGCCGCCTGCTGAACGCTGATAAAAAATAGTCTTAGATGATAAATAAACTGTATTTCGGCCAATAGGATTAAAATGAATACTACAAGAGGTAGCAGGAACGATCGATTATGCGACATCGACAAGGAAGCGGCAAAAACATTACAGACATCCTAGCCAGAACAGCCTGTTAAGAATTCCCAAAACCTAATGTTTCGGTTGCAGTAGAACGCCAGTTGTAGATGACCACTAGAGAACCCAGTTCAAAATAGTAGAAACAGTTAGTGAATTCTAAAACTGTCTGGCTGATTTGCTCTGATCTAGCCATTCGTACCTAAAGTTAAGATCACAGATCGGCAATAAATACTCGGGACGTATTATCTAATGTGTCAGTTCTTCGTAACAAGATCTAAATTCGAGTGAAAATCCAGGAAATACATAGTAGAAAAGGTTTATATGACAAAAACAGTCCTTTCACCTTTTACTTCTATATTTAATTTAAATTCTGGCAGATTTCTGCTGTTGCTGGCTATTCTGCATTTGCTACGCCGACACATGGTGAACAGTTTTTCTTTAGCGCTAGTATCTGTGCGATTACCTCGTGGAACCTTGAAACTATAGCTTATTCTTATTACTATTTTTGGTAGACATGACCATTTGGCGCGTACGCTCACTTGCACAACCAAAAGAAGACTTTCCGCTTCTGAAAAAACAACTGCAAAATCTAGTATGGAAAAGTATGAAAACGTTTTACACATCCTTTAACTTCAAATAGGTAGGCTAACTTCTGGATAGTACCATGGACAATCTGTAATCCTAAACGAGTATCCTACTGTTAGCTTTTGGAAGAGTGACATTAAATTTAAACTGGGAATTGACTTATTAGTCAAACGAAGCTAACAAAATCGATCCGATGAAATGGCCGAAGAGGCCAACAATCAACCAGAGAAATTCTGTTTTATGGCGACAATTGACCCTTGGACGCCCCAATAATTTTGGCAGACTGTGGATGTTTTGGTCTATATTACATCCTAGGCCTTTGATCTTATAAGTTACAGTTATCCGAATTCGTGAAGCACCTGAACAGTGATCTCGAATTGAAGACAGATATTCGAAAATTGCTCTGTAAGTAAATCACCCAAATCGGTGCCTTTTACTTTAATAAGAAACCCATTTATCGACCGAAATGTTGTGAAGGGCTGTGTACTTCTGAGCGACATCTCAAAAGCGGAATTTCAAAAACAAATGGAAAAACGAAGCGATTGGCTATGTTCCTAACAAAATTTAACTTCATATCAATTTAAAATACTTTGGGCAACATATTGAGATCTCAAAGATTGCTCTTCCCATGTAGGAATGCACCGTAGGAAGATTATGAGCTGATATTTGCAATGGCCTTAGGGCATGTCAGGGGTATGTACATAGCGATAACCATAACTCTAACAGTCCTATCGTTGAATGACTCTCGTAGCTAAGAAACATAGCTTCGCTACTAATGCAAAGGGTGATTTGTATGTCACGGATACTAATGAACGTATATTAGCGGCCTTACTCAGAACCTTGTTACATTTCAGAGGGGCTTGATGTAACATAAATCAAGAACGTTGATCAACATCTATATAAATATTCTGAACAGATCAACGGAACAGATCATGCTGTAGCAACTGGCAAGTGATCGAAGACGTAAATAACGCGACCTGTAAGGTAAATGAGCAGGTAGTTATATATGTGTGTGTTTCAAACAGAAGGCAATATCAATATTAGACTCTATCTTCAGATCGTCGCTCGTGTGGTCATAAACTAATTGTCTAGTAACGTTGATATTAACTTTCAACCGTTCTTTTATAATAGTAATTTTCTATACCGATATAGGCTAGCTTGCGTGGATTATGCGTCATAAGTCGCGTATAGAAATGGTGGCGATTTTGTCATGTAAAACAAAGGAAATGAGCCTGTATTTTTTCCATGATTCACTGAGATTTCGGACAGAAGCCACCAAGTGAATTTACGACCGTGTTATCGCATTCATCGTCACTGCGTCGGTTTCCCATGATAACGGGTTTTACGTAACGGCGGTAAGAACGTTATTTAGTTTATATTTTAACAGAATGAACCCAAACAAACGAGAAGTAACCAGCTGTCCGTCTCTATGTAGAGATACATTTTTTTTTTTCTTTTGTCAAAATACGATGTTTTACTTCTAGCACACCGCTGCAAGTAATTTGCGTTTCGCTTATTTCTATATTCTATTCTTATCTTGTTAGGCATTATAATGCGGATCACTCAGTTTAGCTTCTTCAAATTCAGCCATCGTTCGTTATTTGCTGACCGACCAAGTACCTCAAAGACTCGAGACTCCTAGACTTACCTTGAGCATACGCCCATGTAAAAGCAGTTGCATATTTTTCGTCGTTAGGTTTCATGAAGCGCTTGGCACACCGCAGGTAACTGACCTGGTTGACGTTCCACATAATGTTCTTACCATATTTCGTCGTATAATTACGACCTTCTAACATCTTAACATGTTTTGTATTGAAAAAATGCTGTTACAAGAGCCGTCTGCCATAGCCGACTTGAAAGCAACAGATGGCTCACATTGCGTCTGTACGAAAATAACCCTTGACATTAGTATCTCTTGAAATATATCGTTTCATTTTATAGAATTCCTCACGGAACCGTGCGTCCTAAAAAAGCGGCAAGGAAACGTAGGCCAGTAACATATCGGCAATAGCTTCTACTCAAAATACACATGAAATAGACGGTTTAGAATAAGTTGTTGACACTAAAGTACTCATTAGTCCTAAATAGTGCTGAAAGTTAAAAAAAAAATGTTTATTCTAAGAAGTTTCCTCTAAAGCAAAATGTTTTCGAGGGCCTGGTATGGTTATCGATGGCGGGTCGTGTGCGCTCGAATAATCGTTTTCGAACGCGCTGATATTGACTGCGTAATCAATTGGTCTTCTATTGCGTGATAGCGGTTTGATGACATACCCTATCAAAGCTCTGTTGGCGAAACGAGCAACTTTTATTTAAATTTAAGCTGTAGAATCCTCTTTCACATCACTTCCCCCCTCGATTGACACGAGTGTACGTATGCCCTTGCTTAACACAACGTGGGGCGCCCAATGATCAGGCCAATTGTAGTTTTCATCGAATCCTCCAAATCACAAATCGACCGAGCCTTAAGCCTTATACTAAAAAGAAAAATTTAGAAAAAGAAAAAGCTACAAATTACTTGGTTAAATTAGCAACATGTCATGCATGCTTGGGACCACTTAAGCGTAGCCCTTCGTAGCTGAGAAGTTCTTTTCGACCACCCCTGCCTACAGGAATGATTGGAGAGGTCAGAAGGCTATTTTAGCACGCATTTCTCGAGAAATACGCCTAACCAGAATCACGCCTGAATGCTTTGTAGCAGAATACGCTGTAGGATCATACGTAACTCTATTCGTTCGAAGTATTTACCTCAAGCGATATTTTCTTTTGCACTCGAATGGAATGGGACACGTGTAGATTTTCGTTTTCGACATTCGAGAGCTGAGCTTACCTATGCTTATTCAAAGTATAACTTATAGTTATTCTATTTGATTGTTTGAAACCAATCATGTATAACGAGTGCCCGCTGTCATGTGCAGAGTCGTGCCGATAGTTAGGGCGACACTGTTTCAATGGACTACCTATTAAGGCATAGCTCACTTCTATCAAATATTGATGATATGCCTCTTGAAGGGAGATAAGTAACACCGACTGATCGAGTGAGGTGGGGAACTCGGTATACAGCTATATGGTAACCGACTAATGTTTTAAGTATGGCATGTACGTCTTCCTCTTTACTGTTGCATAATATATTCCGCCTTTTCGAAACGATACCAGTAGTAGAGAAAAGCAGATATGTCGTTAAGTAGAGAGGCAGGACAAAAGGTTTCTGTGGTTTCACAGAGGTTTCTCAATGTTTAAGCAGGTTAACTCGGACATTTTTGAAAATAGAACGACCAACTTGAGCGCGACGTAAAGGTGCAACCTTGTTTTTACGAAGTGAACATCTTCTGTACTATCACAACGGTTCCATGTAGAAATCCTCTACTCAATAGATTCATCCTATTTAAGTTTATCCTCTCCGTGCCTTCTAATAAGGGATAGTTTGTTGACTTGTGAAACCTTTCCCGCCCAAGATCTGTTTCCCAAGATCAACGTTACAGAAATTATAGTGGAATAAAAATGAAAAATCTGTTCCAAAGCCGGCGAGATCGATGATTTAACTGAGTTTTAAAATGAATTGCTGCTTGTCATGTTGATAGGTAAAGTGTGTCGTCGTTCTTTAAACACTTATGGCAGTACTACTCGTTTCAGGACAGATCCTGCGATCGCATCTCTCCAACATTGCTAAAAAACAAAGGAGGTTAATCTTTTGCTTCTACTCGTGTTTTTTCCCCCTTCAGTTAATATTGCTCTGTTGAATACTGTGTGCGTCCAAAACGTTACGTTCTTTGTTTCCTAGTCTTACCTTTTTACAGTATCTGCAGACTCGGTTTCAGTTTGAGCTCATACGTCGCACATACCGCATTGTGTTATGGTAAATGTACGCTTACACAAAAAGTACGTAACCTGTATTCCCAAACGCCTACCTGAAAAGGAAATATTGTGCACGTGTCAGTCGATCCGTGTACAACAAAACGTATGTGGTGCATTAGGGTATTGTGATGGAAACAAATCTAATAATAACAGAACATATACATATACGTGCGTCATATATATACATACAGGCGTCATATGTATACACATATAGGACTCAGTCGTTCAGTATGAAAAGTGATTCAAATTTTTTATATAGACCTAGTTCTTCTATGTAGTCCGTCAACGTATGCATTATGATTATCTATGACTCTTTGTTTTTTAACAGCTAATTTATCTATTCCTCTGCAGGAGAGATCTGGGGCGTACTAGTTTATGAAGCCTCAAAACGTAGTGAATATAGTTTTTACTAATTAAAAGGTACACCTCGTTACTGTTCAGATGATTTTGATGCCTACGGGAACTGAAGGTTATTTCTAGTTGAAATTCAGCTTCGTTTTTATTTTTATTCGAGAGTCTATAATATCAAAGCACTTTGTGCTGAATAACCATATAGTCAAATGGAAACTTAATCTCCCTCTAGCTACTCATGCATCGAACGAATTAAGTCGACTGTTTATAAATTATTATAATGTAAATATAAACAGTTTATAAAAATTGGTCATGTTGACGAAATCTTCATATTAACAAGTTGTCGAAATTTTGGGCGGAATGTTCGGCGACTACGGTGAGCGACAGAGAAGTGCTGACTGAAAATCTTGCCTTTGTGCCATCGTGACATTTGCTATATGAGATCGTTGCGCTGTCATACGTCGGGACCGGTTTATCGTTAGTAACTACCGTGGTAGAAAATTTATGAGGATGTGGTATACACATATTTTCAATATTCTCCGCTTAATATATTCTCGCTCAAATAGTAAGGTATAAATTTTTTATCTTATTTATTTCACTAAATATAGTACGTTTACATGCGCCGAATTGGAGTATAAACATGCGTGTACTTTCCACCGCAGCTTTTAACTTTTTGCTGTTCATTTTCGCAGAGAGCTTTCAAAGAGACCCGTTTTTTCCTATCGCCTGAAAGCTCGTTGGCGGTATTTCTACTGGTAGTAGAACTTTGACCAAAATACAGGCTTTACATGCCACACTGTTTACATTGCTGTAGTTTGAGGGTGAGACGAACATTAGTAAATAGATCGAGTTTTTTTTTTTATTTTTTATGATTTATTGCAATTGCTAAACGCTCGACTGACAATATCCGATTCTTAAACTGCATCCAAAATATAAAAAAACATGTCTTGAAATTTTGCACCATTATAAGCTAGCTTTATGTTGAAATATAAAATTATTGTTTGTTACATCCTATGCTAAATTCCCTAACGTATATATGTACGTATGTATGTATGTACAGTGGGGTTGAGGTTTGGAAGGCGTAGTGCGATGCAAAAATTGACTGTTAATTGATCGCTGCCCAACAATACGTATGAAATACGTCGGGAAAAATCATAATCTCCAATATCTTTAGGATATTTTATCATTATAAGCATACTTTTCATTATTCAGCTGTGATTTAGATTCTACTTTCCGCCCGGCCTTGATATTAGAGTCGTTTTAATGCTAACTCAATAGCAAAAAAACGAGATCAGAAACAAAAACCAGCCAGGAACAACAATGTAAGCAGTTAGGGAATCTCTGGCAGTAATAACCAGACGCCGACCTTGTACTTGATAGTTATGCTACACCAAAAATGTAGCGTTCTCATTTAGTGAATTAAGTTAAAGACCTTAAAAGCTGCGCGCCTGTTTTTGTTTATTTTCGTAACTATCGTTTTCGATTAGTTGTTTGCCTTTACTCTGTACTGTATAAGCATAACGCTTTTTTTTTTTTTTTTACGAAGAGTCAAAATAGCAGCCATGGTAAAAAAATTCAAGAAACAGCGACTCGTCTGGCGAGACGCTTAAAATCCAAAAGTAACCATAGCACTCGAAGTAGCATTTTGATCTCTGTTTAACTGAATTTTGAATTGTGGCACTGTACGCGGTAATTTTTAGGCTGTTACCATGGGCTGGAAATTAAATAACTTTTAAACCATGCGATGCTAGTAGAAAATTCCCTATGAAACGCTGCAGTCGTTTATAAATGTTTTTGTGATTTGTAAACGAAAGAAAACCGGTTGAGGTGGATCCAGGAAGAGTGAGTTTTGAGAAAAACATATTTTGTAGTCTAAAAAATCGATGCTTAGTGGACAAGTTTTTGTCTTTCGAAAGCCGAAGCATTGAGGAAATTTGTCGAAGATTGGCGAAGGCATCAGGCAACGAGGTTTGAGCGAAAGCACAGTACGTGAATGATGCAAACGTTTTAAGAACGCAAACTGGAATGCTACGGGCCAGTAAGAAAGTAATTATACGTGGTAACCCGAAGGCCAAGAATGCATTGCATAAGGAAGGAAGGAAGGAAATAGAGCTTGAATTTTAGGGTTCCGTCGGCCAAAGCTCGCATTTAACTTGTAACATGTTACGCAATTTTAATCCAAACGCTAGAAATTGGGACGTTATGTAAAAAATTGATTCCCGTGACTTCAGGACAGTTGGAAACGTGCGTGTGGTATATCCCAGATGCAATTTGCGGAAGTTTAGTAACTAATCAAGCCCACCTAGTAGTATACGGTCCGTATATGTATACCCAAATATGCGGTCATCATAGATGAGGCGTGAGGTTCAATATTCTTCCCGCCAGCTCGAGAGGTGCCAGGAAAAGAATGACGTTGCCCTAGGAGTATATTCCGTTCGGAGGCGGTGGTGTTGAGTAGACTCGAACGTGAAGTAACTTGCAATGGTCATCAGGCAGTTTGCCACTATAAGGTACTCAACGAAAATGAAACAATGAATAAGCTCTCGTTCTCGAACTCCTCAAGATATTCATGAACCGTCGGCGCCACGGTAATCGAATGCATGCAGTCTGATCACCTGGTAACAACGCCAAACTTCATCGTCGCGCCTCAGTTATTTATCTCAGAGCAAATATCCAACGTTGGCGTGAACTCGCTTGCTCGCCTGGTCTAAGTCCGTGTCATTACGGGGACTTCCCATACCCTGAAGAGCGCAACTGCTACGTGTACTCCACTGTTAATTTACTTCAAGAAGCGAGTGATAGATAAATTATGAGGACGCAAACGGTAACTATCTAGAAGCTGCCAGAGTGCTTGCGAAGGTGTTTTTAAACAGAGAGTATATTTCTTGCAGATATTTAAAGCAACAGTTCAGGCCGCTTACATCAGGAAATGAAATCGTTCTTTGTGAGAGAAGGCTGAACTAAAAAAGAGGTTTGGAAGGAGAAGGCAACTGTGAAAAGCCAACAACAAACATGACGGGAGAGTCTGCTATGAATAAGTGTTAGAGAAAGACACTATGTATGGCCATGAATAGTAGCAAAGCAGTGCAGTCTAGTAACATCCTGAACTCTAGCGTGTCAAACCTGTCATTAAGAATCCGAGATACCCTTCTTAATAATTTGAAGTGTATTGCGCTACAAGATAAATGTCACGGGTTTTACTTACCGTCAATCATTGCTTCGGATTGCTGGTCAGCACTAATATTTTTTACAGGTATGAATTGCGCCAGTGGTTCGTGAAAACGAATCGTTAAACGTCGTAGTATCACTAACTTGAGCAAGACATACAAATTTTACACAAAGTTACATACAAATTGTATGAACCGATTTATTTCCGTAACGTAGAAGTTTCGCTAAAGTACAAGTGTTACATTTATTTTAATCATTAAAGAAAGATATTGTGCTTGTTAAAGCTAGGCGGCCTGGTCTCCGGACTCACCCAAGGATCAAGCTTAACGGATTCAAATAAACAAATCCTCTTTAATTTCAGCTGCATAAAGCCGAACGGCATAGTTTCGACGACGTATTCATCGTTTTCTAAATAAAGTTTCGTACACAAGTGTCAAGCATCTTTTCGAAAAACTCATCATGATAGAAATGTTATTTATTCTATCCCGCATCTGACTTTAATGCCAAGTTCATCTTGTGATATTGCTCTTATATGAATTCAATCAGTCTAAGATTCAGAGCTATGGATTTGTGCGTGTTAATGGAATTAGCTCGTGTGCCTCAGAATTTGTCTCCGTTTATAATTATGTTCAATAACATTACTAAAGTCCCAAATGACTAAAAACAAAACTGGCAAGTTAAATTTAGGTTAATAAAATCGTGTTAATTACAACTCTATCTACGGCGTTTTGTACTTGGATTATTCATAGAATTCCAACGAATATGGTCTTCGGATAACATATAGGACATTAAAAATGTTTAATTAGTTACCATTCAGTTGGCCCGGCTCTTTGCTAATATGGCAGCTCAACGTAAATCTCAACCGATTTGGGTCCGGCGGTATGACGAACATATGTGCATGTGTGCGTGAGTGTGTGGCATCTGTACAGGCTGCAACCTGCAAGCGACCTGCTTATATCATGATCAAAGATTTCTGTTCTCGATTGAAAGCCCTATGACGCTATTATAACTCACAGGAACCCACTGGGACAATGTTAAGGCAGCCGCCTCGACCCGTATGTTATTCCATGTTTTTCTCTGATTGATTTGTGTAATGTGAAGCTTTCATATAAAGAGGTTAGTTAGGCATACGCTTACTACCAGTGGTGTGCATTAGAAAGCGTATGTGTCTAGGAATTACCAAGAATATTGCAGAACACTCAGACTGATCGACCTGGCCTGCACGACGAAACCCAATTTCTAAACTTTACACATCCCCCTCCAAGGTAATAAGCTTTCCGTATTTTCGGACAAATAATCGATAAATGCAGTTCGCCTTCTCGTCTGGAAGTCAGCTTCGTACTTGGTAATCAGCTCGATTGGTCCGGGTAATCAGACCGAGGATGTATGCCGCTTCATTTACGTAAACATTCAGCAGGCTGCTGCCAGGAGAGTTATGCGGTCTTGAATCTTCGTTATAACAATTAAGAAATCTATGCGAACGAGTGCTAAGAACTGGTGTGGATAGGATTTTTTTCTAGCTCTTTTTTATTCTGTTCTACAGCATCTTATAATGATTAAATGAAAATGTGAGTTTTTTTAAAAATCCCTACTGCTTGTGGATAGCAGTCAATGATTTAAAACAACGTGAAGCACTATTTTTGCAATTTTGCTTAGCTTATTCGAAACCTTAAAAAGATAATTTCGTTCACTCCACTGACAACACGTCGCATTTCTGGCAACAATCAGCTATGGCGCGTTTCGTATCACCATACCGTTCTGAAGAGTAAGCGCTACAGGTACAAAACTGTGAAGATCGCCAACAATATTTTAAGGAGGATAAAGCTTTTTTACGCGGTATGAATCCTTATAACCGAGAAGAGCAGGCACCAAACGGTGGCTAGTACAAAACTAAAGATAACATCAGCACGAAAGGGTTTGAACAGCAAACCCAGTCAGCTTAAGCGAACTCACAGGGCGGAACACCTTAACAGCCAGGTCAGCTCCATAAGGACAAGCCACCGCTGATGGAAAATCTTAGCACGATGTCAAGCAAACGGATTGCTAACGCCATACCCGTCGTTCAAGCTCGAGGACTTCGCTAGCCAGGTCCTAACGGTATCGATGACCAGAGCGTCGGTTCTAGCCCACAACACGTTCACCCACAGCTGTTTGCATTGAGGCCGTATTTTGAAGAGACGCTAGGAATCGAGCAATGGAACTGCAAGAACGCAGCAACTCTGACGCTCCTCCCACTGGAAGTCCCAGATACTATAGACATCTTCCTGCTAACAGACTTGGACAACCAGATTGTTAAACCTGCCGCGTTTCTACCATATGTATTGTCCTGCACTGAAAAACAACAGATCAATACGTTCCAATCGAGGCATTTGCCCCTATATTAGTTATTGCTGGTGACTTCACCGCCCGTCTCGAACCCGAATCGTGCTACATCCCTTCAGCGTACGCGACCTCTAGGTAGTCAGTCCCACCTCCATACTACTATCCTCGAACCAGAAATAAGGTAAAGCTTCGGGGCGAGAATCACTCACTTTGAGAGGGCGCAAGTATTTGCACCCTTAGGAATAACCTTTTCATGCTAACTCGCATCTACGCGGGCCGTCAAGCGTAAGCTTCGTTGCGAGATCTAAGCATTATAAGCTTCTGGAAGGTTCTCGGTGATAAAGTCATTCTCACGCTAACCGAGTTGAACGTTCTTATGAACGTACTCGAGAACGGGAAAACCATCGATGAAAAATTCGTCAAACTTTCATTTCCCTCACGGATAATTGGCTCATAGATAGCAGGATGAGGCGAACAATTTATGCCAATGCATCGACTCAATTTGCTGAAGAAGGCATATTACCAATTAAAGGGACCAGCGAATTTGTATGCAGACGGTACTGACATATTGGTCGAACAGATTCCTGATGCAACGAAACTAGAAACCTGTGGGAAACCTTAGCAATACGGAAGCGGGAACAGGAAGCAAGACGGCGGCCACTCACCCTTTCTACCTCGATGGGTTTACGTTACCTGGCTTTCGTATTGAACGTTGCCCATTATCGCCCACGGAAAAAGTTTCAAAGATATGCAGAGAACCAGTTTTGGCTGCATCTCATGGTTTGTTCCAAGCAACCGTTGCACTTCAGAAGAACTTCGATCGTGATTATCGCGTATGGGATACACGTCATTTGGGAGAACCTCACAGCGGAAAACTCAAAACAATTAAATCGTCTAAAACCTTTCTTCGTCAAGAGAGCGCGAGGCTTATGCATAACGATTTGCAATCGCCCTACGTACTTCGTTGCTGACACGCCACCATATTCTATAAAGTTACGTCGCAGCTTTGAACTCCTAGCCACAGAAGACTTCTAAACTAAGTTTAGAAACTAGGAGAAAAAAAAACTTACACAGATCAATGTTTTTATTTGCATGTAAGTAGAAACAGTGAATGGAAAAAGCGACCCGTTTTAACTCGCTTGGTCGTGTATGAATTTCACCATAGACTCTGAAGAAAACAGGAATTATACGAGCCTGATCACAGGTGAAGATGCTTTAGATGTGGGAATGTTGATTGTTGCTTGCTAAATTGGTGCTTGGTAAATGCTTGGTAAGATGCTTGGTAAATTACTCAGATTCGCCCAATCTGTATAGTGCGAAATGTTTTAAATCGTATATTTCCCATATTCGCTCTGACTCATATATACGAAGTGTTTAACTACTACCAATAAACACGAATAATCTAAATTGTTATGATGACCGGCGGATAACAACAAGGAATGGCGTTTTATATTCTTATCTACAGCACTTAAAGACGATGTAAAGGTATTTGCTCATTAAAATGGGCATCTAGCTGTTTTTATGTGTGAACATCTGAAGCTTGTTTTTCGAGGAGAATAACTTCTTACTCTATAAACCATTGTCAATAAATAGCCACTACATTTTCTGGTCTCATTGAAAAACTTGAATATCTTTAACCATATATTATATGAAGTAATGGTATATATCAAGCGGATTTTTTTGCTGGTTATAGGTGCTCAAATGGTCATCGAAGTATATCACTGTATTTTTAGCTGTCTTGATTTCATTTTGTGGGGTACCTATGTCCTTGGCTTTCTTGTATGTTTCGTGAGCGTTTCGTTTATAACGCGTACTTGAACCAATAGCGAGCACATCACTCACGCTGTTTTTAGCTCCGTCCACCTGTAGTCGTAGCAATTAACTTTTGCGTTGATGGTCCTGAGGTGTATTCCCCTATTTTTCCCGAATTTTCGTTTCTTAAATATTTGGAGCAGTAACTAACTTTCAGTTCTCTAAAGACCTCCCTTCCAGTAGCTTACTAAACTCGAATGCCCATCACCAATACCCTCACACATAGAAGCTTAACTAATGAACGTTCAATTTCAACACAAAAGATATCTTTGATCCATTTTCCACCGACGTCACTCAATAAATTTCTAATCGTCTGCTAATAGTGGGTATTTTTTTAAGTTTTGGTAAACTTTCATAACAGTCCGAGCGATGACGTCGTGTTAATTCTCTAATATTATGCATCAACTCGCGATCAACGAATCGTGAGATACAGGCTGATCCTTTTAGAAATAAGCATCCTTAATCCCCAGTCTGTTCCCTAGCAAGGGGCAAGCTCCCTATGGCTTAGCGCCTTTTAACTTGTTGTGTTTGGATTTTACCTTTGCCCATAGTATATATTTCAATGTATACATGACACTTGCCGTGATATGGTAAAATATTAGCGCATAATAATAATACTAAACGCATCAAACTCAAGGTCTTTGTAGGACGACTAACTGCGAATTCATCCTGCATTTCTGCGCTGGCAAAAAATACAAATAATTAAGTACGTTAACAGCTAGGCATTTTTTTTTCCAAACCTTTGCTAACTAGACGTTATTAATGCCACAAAAAAAAAACACTTGCAGGTCGTTAAATTTAACAGAATTTCCTTCCTATGATATGTGTAGGCACCTACTTACATGTAGGTGTCTACACATATCAAACACTAACTTGGTCTGCATGATCTGCCCGGTTCGGCATCTAAATTATTTTGCATATCTGTAAGCTTAGGAAGCAAACACGGCGCCACTACATCACCATAAAAACCGGTTTTAAACCTGGGCAAGTTAGGTGTAACTATCCCAGCTAGATAAGCACGTTACCGCTGCACCATTACAGAGGCGCTACTTATTACACATACATGCTTCTATAAGGCAGAACAAAGTTTCTGTAGCTGGTAACCGGTAATGCGGACATTGAAAGAGATTGTACAAGAGCAAACTGTAGAATGAGGCAAAGAATGATTATTTCTATTTATTTATTTATTATTCTTCTATGGAAGTTATATTTAAGAGGGCATGACGGGCTTAAGTCTTTAGCCATGTGTAGGTAAGGAAAGGATCGACGTTAATGGCACCATGATCCATCACATTTATGCGCCAAGAGTTGTACGCGAGATTTTTTTTGAGGTAGCTAAGAATTTCTTATTGGCAACAGTTTCTTTTCGCACAGAGTATACTGTAGTGATATACTGCATGTAGTCGCCCGTCACGTAACAGTGACTATAAAGATATCAACTTTCCGCAAAAACAGCACAAAAAAATACTGGGGCAGATTTTATAAAAACAATTTGAGGACTAAAAAAAAAAAGTGAAATAATTGCGCCGATACCGCGGACATCGCCTCCAAATAGACAATTTGAATTGGGACGATTAAACAAACATTTGCTAATTTGAAACAAACGACTCGCTTGTTTTTTAATAAAAACCAATGTATTTACATAATGTTTAATAGAGGTTTTATGCTCGAATATATATGTGTACATAATAAATATATCTGCTTGTATACTTTTAAATGAAAAAAATGCAGGATAAATAATCGTCGTTTTTCCTTTAGTAGGCAAGGAAAATCGAATGATCGGTAAATTTCGTGTAAACAGAATTTTACTTGAAGTTTAATGAAATGCTGGTTCTGTACAAATTAGTATCGAAAGTAAAACAAAAGCTTCACAGAGTAGAGCCTTTGTCAAAACTTTTACGAGACTTTTTAATCTGATGTTTCAACAAAGCAATTCCAAACGTGGCGAAATTGGCGTCTTAGATCCGTGAATAGAAACAATGTAATAAAATGACGTAGAAGTATAGTTAATAAGTTTTTGATTCACTGTATTAGAGTCAATCCAAAAAACGATGCAAACGCATGCTAGATAGCGGGGTTTCTTGACAAAGAATCTGGATACAATGGACATAAGGTGTTTGTACCGGTACGTTCCGCCGATCTCTTTGCGAAATGTTTTCGAGAATATTCTCAAAGTTTATCTATTTTTCCCAGAAAAATCTGCATTCGAGGGATTGTAACAGCATCAGCAAGTTTTTATCAATGCTTCTTTTTGTTACCTTCGTTGTCTGCCATTTGAATGAACTAAGACTATGCAATTTTGCCGTATCCATCCGCTACAATCTTATCTCAATCAAGCGATGACGTACGTTACCTCCGTCGGATTCTTGACCATATCAGCCAAATAGAATACTCTACGTAGCTCATAGGGCAACAGATTTGACAACGAGCCCACTCCCTGCATGTGACCACAGCGCTTGAAGTGACCTAGCAAAGCTGAGGAGATGTGTTTCAGTAGTGCACGTTAGCACATAACCACACCTTTTGCTACTTTTCACTGGGGTTACCCCCATGTTCCATCTAATTAGAGATTGGATTGGTAGAGATCCAAACCCAAATTTCAGGAGCACTGAGCACGATTGAAACGATAGCATAATGCCCGGCAACAACCATTTCCGGCGACAAACGTGATGTTGACATATAATCATTTCAAGGAATACAAATTGCCATTCCTAGGAAGCAATGAGATAGGCATGGCAAAGCTTATTGGTATATGGAGCTCAATGGGATCATACGTTTTTACTAGTTGAACTTCATCTTTGAAAAAGCGTAATCGATGCGATCATTGCCTTTAAAAATAATTGGATCGTATGAAAAAAATGTATATCGATTTTCACAAAAGTTTGTCAGCTGTGTTTCATTGTAGCTCGATGTAACACTGTAAATATCGCAATAGCATTGATTTACTTGACCAGACAAACATATTCCCTCAGAACGAAGATTATCTTCAATCTGTCTTAGGTTTCCTTCTATTTCTAGGTGGTCGTCAGAGCACCGCTTAGACCACGAGCTTAAGCCATTTTGAGTTCTTATTTTGGCGCTGGTCCCATGTTTCAACTTCCTTGAATCAGAAACGCCCATAGAGACGATGTACGGGGCATGTACTATGGCACTGCGCTTCTACGTGAGGTCAGTGAGACCTGATTTCGCTAATTAGGTTCATGAACATAATGTTGTTAAGATGCACACCAACGTTGGTTGTAACGTAATCAAATGTAGTGAAAAAAAAACCTATTTTCGACATCTATTTGATTCCGCTTTTTTGCTAAGCTGCTCAAGAAAGCCAGCTAGTTATAGCGCATGTGGCCGAAACTTTACACCTTAGAAGGCAGTTCGATAATTAAATCTTGAATTAGACGATGCGCCCTACTTTGGCCGGCTACTTAAGGTCCTTCTGAACAAAAATCTTGAAGGAAAATGGAGCATATAACAGCTCCTGTTGACTGAGGAAATGCTTCGTACATCAGGAGACATAACTGTTCACTGTTTCTCAGCATTTCGTCCTGCACCAGGCGGAATGCGATCAGAAGAACAGATTTCGATGCGGCTGTTGTTACGGGTGACATGTAGTGAAATCTGCAAGTCGACGATATGAAACAGCGAGAGGCATAGGAAGCTTCGGGAGATACGTCTAAGCTAAATTAAGCCAGATCTCCGCCTGAAAAAGATAAATTATTTGCGATCGGTGGAACTGGAATAATTGTATGCCTTACAAAATGCTTGAGAAGAACGATCAACACTGATGTGTATAGGGCTTCACTTCCCGAGCCCTCGTGACCCATTTCAATGCTATTAAAAACAAAATATTCTACAGAATATCTGTAGTGGCTGCGGTGGATCACAGTGCAGTGAAACACAGGAGGAAAAACAAAGAAGGCATATTAGCCACTGCAGAATGTTTCGTTATTTTTTTATACTCAGCGTATGGAGATATAATATGATAATGTTGATAAAAACTGTACACGTTAACCCTCGTGATCTCTTGACTTATCGGTTATTTTCTCAGTGTTGTTGGGGTTCTCGATATACGCCTCAGGCTTTAAGGATGGTGTAAATCAGTGTATTATCAGTATACTATGATTGATTTTTCTGAATCGTTGATTCGTCCTAGCATGGCTAGAGGTTTTGTTTGGATTTAGCCCCCCAGGATGGAGCTGTGTGACATAGGTACTCAGGCAGGGTCGATGACCCTTCCTTCCCTAATACACTCTTTCGCCATAGAAAAGACATTAGCATACAGCACAGAATACAAAGGACACTGTTGTCTACTTCTTCAGGAACGTTTAGAACGGGCACTATCACGTGCTGCAGGAACTGATCCGCGCATCAACAAGAAGGAGAGAAGAAGGGCACGCACGAAGAAGGCAAGAGAATCGACAATGGGAGGCTGGAAGTCAGTAGGGCCTTATAAGACAATAGTGAAGGAGCAGTACTTGATGCTCGGCTTCTTCGAAAGTGAAACGTATGTGCACCCGACACAGTGGCTATATCGCTTAGGTCAAAGGCTCTACTGTCAGCTTGAAATAAAAGCAGAGGAAGATAATGAGAAGGTATTTGAGAGACGGCCCTGACTGATCCTAGGTGAGAGCCGTTGTTGTTGATGGGCAGCCACGCCATTCTTTTCCGTAGGTTAGAAGTGAGCGACTTGTAAAGGTAGTATCCCACTATCGAAGAACGCCGTGCTGTCGTTTACGCCCGCAACGTCTATATTATGTCTAGCCTAGTTTACGATCAAGCATAAAAAATCTGTCATCGCTATGAAGGTGCCTAGCTTAAATTAAGATTTGAAGCTTATCACAGTTGGTTCAATCAAAATGATGTTGAACTCAGCAATGTCGACGCTAGCGGACGTCCTTCCGTGATAAATCAAATTTATAAAACAAGGCATATCATAAAGGTTGTGCGTCTAAAGAGAAATATTTCTTATCTTCTTATGTTAGCTATAGCATTTCTACTTAAATAGTAGTTCATTTCGTTTTGTGGTTTTATGTAATTTTACTAGTTCCGTACTGAGATATTATATAGGACATATTTACATTATTATCGGACTTAACACTCGAGCATCAAGAACTGCTACCACGATCGATCAACAGGAACTTGAATATTAAATATCAATAAACAGCGAGAGGTTATAAATGCAGTTCTTCTATACGCGAAAAAATTAGATGTAGAATGGTACACAGTACGACTGTTCATGGTGAAATGCAAGGTGCATATAACTGCAGGCCAGATAGTAAATTAGGTTCAGCCCAGTTTTGGGCCATTTGTTACCAGGATAAAGAGATTTTATTAGGCCTATTTAAAACGCGCAGGGGCGAAGGTCGAAGAGAAGCGTACGACGAAACTCTTGGCCTCCATGCATGGTTTTGACGCTCCAGACATGGAATATTAAGCTGCCCAGAGATTTTAGAAACTTCCGAGATATTATGGGTGTGAACAGTAAGACTGCGGTCTAACTGCCATACTGCCGCCCATCTCGATTACCAGAAAACCTCATATGGTAGTTCTAAATATCCGAAGTCGTGGACGGTATTTTTTAAGTTTCCCAGTCATAAAGCTTGTGGTCTGGACCGAATATCCAGTGAGCACATGAAGCGGCGATTGCGCTATTGCTGGATAACTTGTTTTTATTTAACGTTTTCACAATTGAAGCAAAGATGTTGGTACTATGGGGGAATTATATCACGGTGGTAACCCCCTAAGCTTAAACAGAACCCCACAGATCCAAAGTATTGAAAACATATACACAGACAAACAATGAACACCAAATCCCATAGCATCCCCATATCATAACAAAGCTTACAGTACGGGGGTTCCAGCAACCTACCTACGAAACGCAACGATATTATATGAGAGCATCACGGAGCTGATGTCGAGTAATTAAAGGTAGGTAATAGCCGAATGCAAAATAAAGCTTTTGCAACTATCGCGAAAAGAAATCGAAATGACTTTAACCTATGATCGTAATGCTATTTATAACAATATGATATTTGGCAGAACCCCAAATATCAGTAAAGCACTATTTTTGTTAATGGTCACAAATATCCAAATTAGTAGTCAGTGTAATGAAGTGTTTGATAAGAGAAGGCCAGATGGAATAAGGGCAAAAAAAGAGGGGCTTACTTCGATTTGGTTGTGAGACCAAACATAGGATATTGAAACTGCCATTGAGCACACAATGGTATATTGACGATCAATTATATAAAGTTACAGCTCAACCCTGATCTTTCCCAGTTATCCACGGATCTGAGGTATTATAATTCGAAGCAATTATTTTAGTTTGTTTATCTATAAGCTTATTCGGCACTTTGTTGTCCAACCCTAACTAACCCATCTGACAAAGCCTATGAACTAGAGCCTTTAAGCAGTGCACTACGGCAAAGATTTCAAAACGCGCTTCTTAACGATGGCTCTGGAAACCCAGAGTTCTTTTCTCGTCTTTGCTCGAGTGAACGTGACCCAGGCAATAAGGGCCCGACGGACCAAGACCAGACTGAAGGAATCGATTATTGGCTCGTATAAGTCTATACAATTCAAAACAACATCACGACAAAACCATGATTGAACTAAATCAATCAATTGCATTTATTAAGTCTCTTCGCTAAGTCAGCGTTCCCCTTAGTACAACTGAAATTAAAGAAATGTTGCTCCTGTCTTCTACCTCTACCGCCCTAGCAAACTCACACGGCAAAGTAGACATAGAAATTATTCAGAAGCGACTGCAGCCATTATATAGAGATTGAAAATTCGACAGATCTTGCGACGTTTTGATTACATACGACATCTTCCATATTTGAGTCGAAATAGGTCTAACTTTTTTTTTGCTACAATAGACTTTCAAGAATATTCTTCTTCAGTGTAAGGTATGACAGTTTTGCCTAATCAATATTGCTCTTGGACGTAAACCGATGTAACAAATATTCGCTCACGACAACCTTGTTGACGGTTAAGTTTTTAACACAGCAGTAGGCGAGTAAATAGTTTTCCATGTGTGTCCCCCTAAGAGAGCATACTTGATGCCCTTGCCTATTGAAATGTTCCATAGATGTCAGAAAAGCTTGCAGCAGATAACAAATATGTATTGTTTGGCGTGCCACTTCTATTTGTTATTTGCTGCAAGCGTGAATTTAGAGTCTCGCCACCCACCAAGGTCACACTTTTTTGCTGCTTGCCGTGTATCGATCCAATCTGGCCCATATTGTTTATTGCCTGGGGCATTATCCGATAGTAACACCTGTCACGGCTGTTCAGTGGAAGAAAAGAGTACTGAATCAAGGGAAGGAGACTTCTTTCCTTTAGCCCTCAGTGTAAACTTCGAGTCTCTCAATTGACTGTTCTACTTAAAGGATGTAACTATGGCTTTCATTTTATCTAGTCCGTGCTCAAGCTACTCATCAGCATCATTTTTCTCTGACTAAACGGGACAAGAGTATATATTTTACACACAAATACGTAACACGCTACCGCTGGCATATTATGATTCGTTGCGTCATCGAACAGTATCGCTTAACATACACAGGCATCTAAGAGACGGTAGCATAAATGCCCCATTAAGTTCCAAATTATTAAGCTATTTTTTAAACTGTTCCTTATCATTTGTAGAATTAAACATACCACATACAGTCACGTGTACTGTGCAATTTTGAGCCGATATTGAATCGATTTGGAACTTTCGCCCTGGAAATTTTTAAGTAAATATACACGTGTCAAATCCTCGGTTCTAAGTTCAGTATTGCAAAACGTTTTTACTCGACAGGCTTTCTTCTTCTTCTACTACCACTCAATAGCATAAACTTGAGAGGTAGCAAGGTGCGAAGACGAACGTCATCACAACTTCGAAAATGTCCGGCACCCAATCAGCTGACAAAAGCAGTTTGGCCGGGTAAACTCGCCTGAAGACGTTTGCCCACATTCGGGATTCTGACTAGAATATTTTCCACTCCTGGGATTTCACACAGTAATCGCTTTTCGAGGAACGATATTAATAGGAAACATTTCACGCTACATGTAAGGACATAAAAGCTGCCCCATATAAGCTGATATTAAAATATGTTGAGACTAGGTGATATTTATATGAACCGGGACATTAAAATTATTTACATAATGCTACATGTGTATAAAATCAACGATGCTAGAGACGCTTGTCTAATATGTTATCACTGCTTTAACTCGAGAGATATATAGTAATCAAGACAGTAGGAGAGCTCGAATTTTGAGGTTTAAGGCTCTTTTTAAATTACTCATTACTACATTAAACATTAAATGGCTCCCCTGGTAACATTTGATTGATAAATTAGTTACATTTTTTTCACAGTGGTGGCCGTGATGAACACCGTACGGTATCTATGTCTAAACTTCGAAGGACGTTTTTCGAAGTTTCATAAAAATACAAGAACTGTCAAATATCTAAAAAATACGAAGACGACACGTTTTTGATTGCCGAAACTTTGATGGTCTACAATTAGAGGGACATTCCGTGAACACTTGATGTCTAATATAGGCGCACATAGCCAACTTTGCTGCGACATCGTTGGCATAACACGTATGTTAAGGGCGTTTTGCTAGCGGCTGATTACTAATACGCCTTCTTCGCATGAACTACCATGCATTCCGAGACCTAAGTTGACCGGAACTGAGGCTCGAAGTTGTTAAACGGGAGCAATCCAACGTCACCTCATTCAATAGACGCATGCCCGCCCTAAAGAAACGATTTTTGAAAAACAGACATCTGCTCCTCTTGCGACGTATGTAGTGCTATTTAGGCTAGATTAAGTATCTGTGAGCTCGTGCAACACCAAACATGCCCCATTTGGCCTTCAAGCTGCGACAGTGCACTACAATGCACAGGGAAAACTTTGTGCTACAATAGCAGCCCGCCGAGGCAGTTAGTAAAGAAGGGGGCAAAAACGCCGTGAGCGAAACAGGCATGAGCAATCGTGTGTATGTGTATATAGGTTAGCCTGAGCATATGTTATGCTTCTCTGCTGAATCTCAAGTAAGCTTCTTATTCATACCTTGCAGATTGGTCAAGTTAGCTAAATGTGCAAATTGAAAGCGCGATGTAAAAAAAAAACTTTTTCAAATTTCGGTCATTTGAAATAAGCTCTAAGTCATTTATCATGTTGCTGAGATTTCAAATACTTAATAACACAAATACAAAAATTGTGATTGAACTGGGTCGAAAGGTTAGAGAGAAGACGATGTAAGAAGGATAGAAAATCCAACTGTAAGTTGCAAATAGCAGTTCATGCTGGTCATATAAAAGGCATGATGATGACGACGTCTTGTACAAGCCTAAGTGTCGCATAGGCCTACGATCGTGTTTACTTCTTACTGTACTTCATTATTATGTGCTTTTCTGCGCTATATAGTCATATCCACTATGCAGTACTCAACTTCGCGATAGTTTTGTCCTGATGATGCCCTGAAATGATTAGCACATCAAACTATCATTGCCGCGATGAATGTTATGTCAATCCGAAAGTTTAATGAATGGAACGCATTGTTCCATTCAAAGGTCAAGTTCCACTCCATTGTGAAAGTTATATATAGGAATGGCGAGGAGTCATGATCTAGGAGGCGCAATGGCTAACGCATTTACCTGTTCAATTCTGAATAACATATTTCGTCCTATGCTGCGAGCCAACTGTCAAAACTAACATTTAGAGGCCTAAAAATAGGACATGAAATAGCAAATTCGAGAAACTGAATCTTTCACCATTCAAAGTCCTCCTTTAAAATGCATCATAAATAATAAACAACAACATACGTAAGTATCTCATATTGTACTATATATACAATCTTGCTTAGAGCTGAAGCAAGTAGGCCACCGACTTATTATAGGTGGTATGTTGTTGTATAAACGTATTGATTGGCTGTCACCTGCGCACGCGAGAAGCTGGCCTACAGCGTACTTTTTGGCGTGCACAATATAACTTGTTGGCCTTGCTATCGGGCGATATGATCAATCGTTCTGTCGAATATGAACGTCGACCCGGTCGGCCCATGTGTATCTGTTATGAGGTGCTCGTTTACATTATGAAGAACTGTGCAGCGAAAGCCAGATAAACAGGTCAAAGATCCAGGTAATCGTTGGCATTGCACAGGTTGTTTCGATACAGAAAAAGCTAAACGTGCTAATGTAAAAACAGCCTTGGCCCATATATTAGACCGGATAACGGGAATTAAATTATTTATTTAATAAACTTCATCTGTGTGACACTAAGCGTACTGGACATTATGTATGAGCTGAGCGTTACGAACAATGACTGGTTGATCGGGTGGGAATCCACAGAGCTCGCGTACTTGAACAAATCTAAGGTTTTAATTAGGGTAATTTTTTCGCGTTTCAGGGTGTTCTCGTTTGGATATTTTGACAACCCTTTTGATTCGCCTCAGGATCGAGTAACTGGTTCAGTAAACTGAATCAGTTGAATAAGGCTGAATTAGTTATTTTCTCCAGCATCAGCTATGACCTGTCCCAAATCTAGTACTTATAATGCTCAATGGCCTAGCTATAGCCAATGAGGTCTCCAACGACAGCCTTCGTTTATTGCTATTTATTCGGGCAATATTAACAGGAAAAGATATGAACGAACCTATCAGCCGGTGCCGTGTTGCCATCGGTTAATCCACTGATGCCCCATTGGGTCATCATGATGAAGCGTTAATAACGACACGTGCTTCAATATAGATGGATCGATCAATGTAGCCTACACATATATAGCCGATAAAACATCGCTATATAAAGTAATCATTCATCAAATATTAATCCATTAATATCATGGTCTCTTAAATGTACAAGAATATGCTTTCGTGGCCTGTGTAAGTGATGCGTAAGGCTTACCTTCATCTCTGGCCAGCTCGCCGTGTCAAAGTTTCAGATATATAATGAAATTTGAGCTATTCCTTGGCCGCTAAGTTACCCCTTGCGACTGCTTACCGTACTAATTAAAATTATGATTACGCGTCACTAATACGATAGTAAAGAGGCGTCTGACGTTATTCGGTCTCCAGGTTAAGAGATCTCTTTATTCGTGGTTATTACGTTCCGAATGGTTTACCCATCTATTAGTAAATTATAATATCGCGTAAGTGCCGAACTTCACTGACCGTTTTTTTCACAAGTCAAAGTGATAAACATCTCGAACGACAACAGGGAAAGGAGTATAGGATAGGTGGCGTTTATGTCAACTGCAAATGATTTTATAGTAGGTATCAGTATGGTTTCTTAAAATACAGGCTAATGAGTGTAATTAGATTTATCTGCATGATCAGGTCGTCCGCATCTCGTGGCCAAGAAATCAGGAACAGACCCTGAATAGTTTCACCGGACTGGTGTTTGTTTGTTGTTCTATATTTAGTACATGGTGATGGCACTAGTGTTGCTAGGTGCTGCAGGCCCCGCCGCTTAACGGGCAGGCCAGCAGCTCGTAAGCTTCGAAGGCTTTTGCTTTGCGGCAACCAGCTGCTAGCATGCTTAGCCTCACAAACGAGCCCGTGGTAACGGGGGAAGCACCGCCTTGGCGCACTAACCAATCAATAAAACAGTAACACGTTCTTCGTTTGTTTTATGCGGCATGAAACAGTTAAAAAACGACAACTGCACTCGCTAAATAAGATAAACATAGTGAAAAAAAAAACCTAAAGAGATATCACTTTCTGCTTATCTATTATATAATCTGGAGTAAAAGGGTGCTTAAGCAAGGAAATCTTGAGTGCAACCACATAAATAAAAAGTCTTCTTACCTCTACTACTTGCATCTTTAATTAAACCTACTGGTTGGTAAAACAGTAATATTGCTATATAGGTAGAAACGCGAAAAATTGCGGGTGGATTGAAACTGGATTGAGAAAACTAACATAAGTTCGAGGATCCTGTATAACAGCACACATTTGCAAATCAAAAACGATGTTCTTTTCTAGTTGTTCTGATTTTACTTCGTTGAGGCTACCACTTCCGTTATGTTGTAGCGTTAGCGTTGTCAAGGCACTGCAATCCGTTATACAGCCACAACGTGGGAGCCTCGTATACGGTAGCCTGTGTGTTGTGAACAGAAAACGAAAAGCTGAAGAGTAACTATATATAATTTCTGTGTGCGGAGTGGGAACTTGGATTATCGTGAACACACTTTTGCTCTACAGCTTGCTTTTCGGTACTCCGCTACGAACAGAAAGGTCTTGCCTTAGGTTGTAAACGTCCGCAAAAGTAATATCACAGGTGAGCTGTTAACCTCATTTACAGGAATGTTACCTCAAAAAATTGCTTGTCATGCCCCTAGTATAAAGGTAAAGTAAATAAATAGGTTAATCGTGATAGATGCCATTTCCCATGCCGTAGATACTCCTATAATCAATATGTAAAATAGTTTTGTGCTTGGATTTATTTACGGTACTTACTTTTAGTCTCAGAAGTAACTGGATAAAGTACACTTGCACATCGTCATGCTCTCAGTGGGGAATTCGATATTTAATATTACACCTATATTAATCTCATTATTGTCATCTCTCTACAAAATTACCACCTGATATTCCCTAATAATGATGCTTCGTCAGTGATGTGGGGGGTGTATACAATTCTCTAAATCTTCCTTTACGTGAACCAACGATCTAGTTGCGTTTGAAGCTGCAGAGGAAATTTCGAGCGGAAAGAAGAGAATAAAAAATAACATGAACAGAGGTACACAAACATTGTCACAATCTGTTCCCCAAATGTGTGCATAAAAGTGGCTATATGCATGTGCAGAAGAAGTTTAACTTCGAAGGGGTTTTCTGTTTTTTATTTGTTGCTTAACGCTTGCCATAAACAATTTCTCGTTTTTGGCGCATCGCTGTACATTTCTTTTTGAAAAAAGCAATTTGTTCGCCAAGCAGTGTAGTATCACTCCTTTCCTAACTCCTTGTCTCGTAAGCTTCCCTTCCTGTCGGCTCGCCCACCCACGTGCCGGACTCCACGGCCGCCTACTGTTAACGACCCTTTACAGAGAAGTGAGCTCGCCGAGGTGTTTCGTTGTACCGCATAGCATAGGGACAGGGTTTGCGTCATGCTTATTCCTGTCACTTCTTCGTAACCCCACACACGTGATCGACCACGTGGTCACACCACAGCATCGCACAGAGTCGCCTTTCGTGACTCGGTGCATACAAACACCCGCAAAAGGCCACAATTCTCAAGGCTCGCCGGCGACGAGCCGTGTTCGTTAATATAATCTGAGCGTGACTACACGATTGCAGCCATTCTTCGGCTTAATGTCTCATACTGCATTTCCTGCTCATCCGCCTGTTAGTCAAGCAGATGCAGAAACGGAAAGCCCCCTTCGCTATAGAAAATGTTCTTATAAAGTCCGTTCCTGTTTCAGCAAAAGAGCAAGGAGAAACTGAACTGGAGTTAAGTAAGTAACTCCAGTTCAGTTTCTCTCTCAGGTAGACATATTAAATGTGAGCGTAAAAATGCCTGGAAATGTTAGTCCGATTCAAGACTGACAAGGAAATTTTTTTCACAGCACAACAAGCATAACAAAGTACGTTTATATAAAAGGTAACTCGATCAGGACAGGATTGAGGGGAGCAGAAAGAATTCTTATAAAACGCACTTGACAGAAAAGAGTAATCATCGCGTCGGGCTTTGTACTACTTCCAATTTTTTAGCAAGTTTGTTAACGTGACAAACTAATCCTGAAACTCATTATAAAGAACACTCAAATAACTATAAGTATATATAAATACAGGATTAATTCACGAATAGTCAACTAATATAAAACGGCAATATTTTGTGTTTGTCGGGCCCGTAGAATAGTAAGCGTAATACACGCTTAATGCTTCCAAATTCATTTAACTTGAAGCAGGTGTGTGGCGTCACAGAACTGGAACAGAAGTACAAATTAGCTACTTGAATTACCTATAACTGGGTCTTAACGCAATAATGGCTGTACACAAGACACATTTAAGGAACAACTGTAACTTAAGCACGACTCTGTGCATGATCACATAAACATACGTGATCATTATTCGGGAAAATAATTCATTGTGCTTAAGAAAACGTTTAGGTCTGGTATTGAAGAACTTGTACAGCGAGTCTTAAGATCGTTTTCACACATCATATTTACGGTTACTGATTTCGGTTGGAAGAGATAATTCGATTTGACGAGGTCTGCTAAATATGGTGAGTGCGAAAGACCTTTCAGGCAAGCCTTTGCAGCGCGGCATTAACCATATTTCCCACCTGTCATCTGTCGTAATTGTAACGAAAGGTAATTTTTCAATAGCTTATCCAGTCTTTACTATTGGACATCTTCGGGGACTAGATACAACTACACATAGATATTTAATAAACGTCTCCTTTTCTTAGAGTGTTGCCTCAAACAAAAATGGCGTATAAAAGCTTTTAAAATCCATTTAACGTAAATAATAATCCTTTTTGGATGGAAATTTGGCTTAGCTCTAGGCCTAGACGTATCACGTGGAGCTACCTATTTCACTCTCTTTTTCACATCAACCCAGAAACACCACTTTTTGACACACGTAACAGTTTTTCGAAGGGGGTCTGTCATGTTGCTCAGTGCCGGGGGGCTTTTGAGAGACAATGAAAGGCCACTTCCTGATGTTCTCCTACCCAACTATGAAGCCCCTAGGTCACCAATTTTTCATTATGTTCCAGTGGTTCAAGATGTATAACGATAGTCGAGTGTTCGCAGGCCATATTCTTAGCCGGTTGTTTACAGTTCAAAATCTTATTAACCTCGGAGAGACAACCGGGGTGAAATGTACCTTCTAGGTCCATAGTCTGATATTTGAACCCAGCAAACTACTCAGTAATCCTCTCGGTTAACAGTTATCGCTGTAGTAGCCCAAGTATCCCATGCTGTTTCAGTAGTTTTTTAGCAAAAAACGAAAGGAGGCATATTTGGAAAAGCTAGAGAAATACGATAAATTTAATGAAGGTTGTTAAAAAAAATCAGGCTATTTGACATAGAAAAGCTATAAAAACCTTAAAAAAAATTATAGTTACATATCATAAGATTTAAAAAACCAATGGTAAGCGTTATAAGTATCAAACATTGATTTTTTTTTGTTCAAAGTTCCCTGAGCTAACGTTTGCGAAAGCATAACCTTTCAATATTTTGTAACTAATTTGTGGTAAAGATCACTACCTCTTAGCTCAAAAACAAATATCAACAGCTTTTCATCAAATTACCAATAAACGTAGAGACAATGACCAATAAGCACGTATCTGCCGATATATCGTTCGCTAAAATAGTGTTAGCCTTTAAAGCTCGTAAGTAGGCCCCTATCAAGCCCCCTTGACAATAAAGGCCTGCTAGTGAATCCGATAGGTAAGAGATATCTCTGTAAAATATTTATTTTGGCGTTGTGCCGACGGCGACTGAGCATGCTACGTCAGTCAACCGGTTAAATGAGCAAGACGCTGAAAATTATACAACAATGACAACTGCAGCGAAACAGTTTTTCATTTAAAAAGCTATCGGCGCTCATGCCGGCCTTAGTCCTTGGTATTTTTTCGAACGTCACTGCGGAACCTCGAAAAATACCTAGCCCATTTAATAGGAAATTTTCGGTAGTGAGCCGTTCTGTTGAGTCGGTGTAGCGCCTTTAGTGGCAGCAGCAGCAGCAGCAGCACTAACCGAAGGCACTCGCAGATTTCCGTACAGACGAATATCTTGCTTCTACCTTCCAGCGTTACTTTATAGAGTACCCACAGTCTGCCCGTTCAGGGTGAGAGGCTAAGTCACGAGGCCGTAGCAAAATTAACAGTAACAAACAGAAAGCAAATATCAGGCTTAGGCAAAGCTGCAAGGGTCGCTGTCGTGTGTTGACGTCGTCTCTGTTGCTACTATTCATTGAATAGTACAGACACGATTTATACTGAGAAGTAAAAAGTAGCATGTACTCATGTCATCTCAAAACATAGGGAAAAAAGCTAGGTAATGCAAAGCTTCGCCAGGAATTGACATTCACGTTGTTTTGACTGCGGTAGCCTATCAGAATTGTTTCCTGTATAGATGTGCTGAAGTGACCAGGACATGCTTGCTTAAAATGAAACGTACAAAAACTATGCTGAATCAACTGGGACCTCCGCAGGCTTGCTCGCGACATCGTAGCCTGGTTAGTAACAGTGCACGGATGTATGAAAGGCACGTTCCGAGATGAGGTCAGGCCGAGCTCGAAAAAGTGTGAAGCCAATCGATTGAGTGTTGAAGCATTTGGTGCGTATTACTCCCTTGCTTAGTCGAAGAAAATAAAGCAGCTACAAGCAGAGGCCGAAAATACGCAGAGGATAAAATCGCGCGATAAACGCAAAGATGGCATTCTGTACCTGTTGGGTTTGGCAACAGCTACGGAGGATGCTGTTCGCGGCTGGCTGGCCCGGTTACTTGTTGGCGTGCAACAAAACATAAGGTCAGCGCCCAAAATAAGGGCTGGTAGCATGTCACAGCTGTTTAGCTAAAAATTCGGATGGCACTGCACTACTCGCCTGGGCGGCTGCATTGGTGAAGAGTGTTACTATTCAAGGAATCAGGAAGAAGGTCGAGATAGAGAAGGGGGATGATCGAAGAGAGGTACACCCACAACCTTATACGTATTGGTTGCTGCCACATCTCCATAGCGACCAAATCAAATCCCACATTCTTTACATCTTGCATCGCAGTCGTGTATTAGCTGAATCAGTACCATCAGCACTATCAGCGTTATCGTTGATACGCTCCCTAGCAAATTGGCGTCCGAAGCCTGATCTCGCTTTTCCTTTCTGTTTCGCAGACACAGTCGGACGTCAACGAATGGCCTGTTGGAGCCTTCGACTTTCACCCTGGCTAGAACTCCTACAGCTACAAATTTTCATGTTAACCTGCATGGAACTACATACTGGATGACTAAGCTTTAGAAAAAACACTATCCTTTATATAAACGTTGTCGAGTCATAATGTTAAATATAACCTATGCTGCAAAATCTCGATCTTAGGTAGGATCAGGTGGTGGAAAGGTGCCAATGAGGACCTATTACCAACGCCGTAGTCAGTAGCTAAGATTGTCAAGAGCATTTGAAGCTGCATATAATGCGTCCTCCTTCCTTAATACCATGTATAGTTTTATTTTATAAATTACACAATAATAATATCTTGAAGCTTTCCATTCATACAATGTTCATGGAATAAAAAATAGCATGCCTAACAGATCCGTTATGATGTACTGAATCTGCCTGTTTAAACTCCGAACTGTATCGGCACGGAAACTATAAATATTTAATCGCAGAAAATACGGATGTGTTTTTGTAAGAATTTTAATAGATAATGCGTTATTTGGTTTCATAATACCACTGGCAGAATGTACCATGGTCTTTAGATTATTATAGATAAACGAACTTATAAACAATATGTTATTTGTAATAGAAAAGTGTTTGCATCAGCACGTTAATGCGTTTTTCAATTAATGTCAATGTTGAATATACCAGCATGTAAGCCGATGTACAAAAAAGTTTCTAAATCTACCGGTTCTTCTGTAGTCGAACATTTTAGTGGTATATATATATTTAACTGTTTAGAGGCCCGCAGTGATCTCAAGGCCTAGCTGCTACTCCGATAGTGCTGCCAAGTCTTCCTATCTCGAACGTCCATAAATTAAAAAGGGCTCAGTAATTCTTATCTATAGTCCAACACTTCAACTCTCAAAGCCACTTGACTATTTGGTTTGTACTTTGATTGTAAGATTTAAATGGAAGGCTCACCGTCTCGGAAACCGTTACGTAATTGGCTATGACAAAAAGGCCGTGACTGGCCTTAGACGCACTAGCCATCTTCCTTTTACTGTATGCATTAATTCAGCATATGCTTCAATATAATTCATTTCCTATAATACGTGTTCGTAGTAATCTTTAGGGCTTACTATCTAAACTAAAGACGTTTTACGTACGAAAGCGATATGAGAACAGAAGACGCGTAAGAACGCGAATATTTCTTTTCTCATAATATGGCAAAGCAAGGTTCTTTGTAACGAAACTACTACTATCTACATTGAAACAAATTTGCCCGCAGCTTCACGTACTTTTTGAATACATGAAGGAACAAAGTTGAATCGGGCCACCTTCAGGTTATTAGGCTTATATTTCTCATATCGATCTAGTAGAAGCCGCCTATTTGACAGTTCAATGGTGATCTGTCTAACTTTGGTCATACACAATGGCTCTAAGATTGACTTCTATTGTGCTGTTTCAAAAGCCCATCAAAGTCTAAACAATACCGACAGATATCCTACCTACTACGACTATTACATTACATTTGTTGCTCTGTCTCAGTGCTGACACTTGAATAGTGGATTTCGTATCTGTGCTCTAGATTTGAACGTGGGATTAGAATTCAATCTATAGCGAATCCCTACGTACGCAGAAAATGGCATCAAAAACACCTTGTTGTTCTTGTTGTTAACTTTTGATAAAAGCAGACCTAAAATTAAGCGAGAAGGTCATAGGTAAATTTACGAAATACATTTTACCTATGAGTCAGAGGAATTAGCGCCTCAGTATAAGCGATCGATTTACAGTTAATTCTTTAACTTTACGTTAACTGACGTTTTATATCTGCTTCAGTAGCAGGCATTTTTTATGCTTTAAAGAAATTAGCTCCATAAATAGGATCCCGTTCGGAAGCACCTACTTAGCAATCTATTTGTCACTTCAACTACTAAGTATTTCAATAAAATTTTGTAGAAGTCGAAGTAATCAAATAGGCATCCCATTGTAAAGGTTAGGATAAATGTGAAATGAACCCATTAGGGTCATCTGAGGCAATTCTTTCTCTAACGGTGTGATGAAAAGCTCACTCTTTTAGCATACCATCTTCTTCGCGTTTGTCAGCATGAGCTGATGCCAGCCTTCACACAGGTAAACATTTGTGCAATGTACTCAATTTTTTTTTTCGCAGGGTCAGTTTGTACCGAAGAGGTAAACGAACGCTAAGAAGTCCAGCGGTAAAATGTTAACCGATTTTCGCTTAACGAGGACCCATTCGTGCGTAAACACGAGACCACAGAGCAGATTAGCAGCGGGCGCACGACATTTCGTGTCTTAGGGCCTGAAGACAACTGACTAAATCTGCTTCTGTTGATAACGATACAAATATATTTTGACATATATATATATATATATATATATATGCTAGCTAATTATTTACATTCGAAGTATACCGGAAATTTTTACATAGAAAAAGACCACTCAAATTAGCTATCACAAAAGCGTAATAGCTCGAGGTAACTTTAACTTGGTAACTGTTTTATGTCCGCCCTAGACTTAGCGACTGATAAAATTCATGAATTTTCCATATCTGATTTGCCATGCATTCGGCTACGCGAACGGGGAAAACGTTTGTGTGGTCAAGTAAGACGTCTAGGTTAGAAAAATGCAAAAGTTATTCAGCTATATTATATTTGCATGTAAGCTACAAATCTATCCAGTCTATCTAACCAGTCCTCAAAAAAGCCTTTGAACCATTCTTACAATAAAGCTTTAGCAAAAATTGCACCCGGGATCGTTATTTTCGGCATTCTCTCCAGACTCTGTCCACTTTTAAATCTTTCAAGGACCCTGCACTTGTATACGCAAATCTATATACTATAAAACTCGGGATTTTTTTTTTGGCAAAAATAGCAATATTGCGTAGTAGAATAATAGTTAGTATAAAAAAATTCCGGAAAATACGACCTACCTCAAACATCTAAGGCAGCCAGATAAACTTAAGCTTCATATTCACTGCATCAGTCAAAAATTTCTGTTCACATTCTGTCAAAACACAGAAAGATTCTCCTTAGGAGAGATTAAACTATAGCTAGTCTATCATAGAATTGGAATATCCAAATTGTTTACTATATGCTTTCGATTTAATTAATAGTATGATTATTATTATTATTATTAGATGAATCATGTTGGCTATTTGTACCATAAAAGAGAGCGAGAGAGAGGAAGGGCATTAGAAAAAACTAGAATTTGTTTTATGTATGATGAATTATTTTATATATTATATATGATAACCGAAAGTAAGAACAGCTTTTCAGAAAAGCAGTCCCCAATTCGATCCGCTAGAAACGCTGGCTGTTCTGCGCAAAACCTTCCGTCTCAAGTAGAAGTACTTCGTCGTCACAATCGCCCCGATCCCTAACGGACCTGAACATCTTCACTATTGTCTTCTCTGTTTTTTTAGGACACGAAATGATCTGAACTAGATCCGTTCGGAAGGAGCACTGTGACTATGAAAATTCGATTGCGAAACAAAAGGAGAGCGCACTCCTCTTCAAAACCAACTTGGCCAAAGTGAAACCTGTATAGCTGTCGTGGCCGTCGTAATTTTACTATAAATAGATATTGACGGCAAATTCTGATCCATAGACGTAATTGACCGCATTGTCTAAACGACGCGTTCTACTAATGAAATCGTCTTTCAATTTCTTTCAAATCAACTGCATGTAACGCAACGAGTATGAAAATATAATGGCTTAGTCCAACTTCACATATATTAAGCTGCATTGCGGCCTGAGGCTAGTTTGATCTATCATTTTCAGCCGAGATCCAGTGGCGCATATGGCTCTACCTCCTTCCGGCTCCTATAGCTCCCATGGTGATCACGTAATACAACACAATGCAATAATTTTTACAAAATGTAATTTGTGCTCAGTCTGTCATCGAAAATATAGCTTTGGAGCAGGCGAAACTGCGGTAGAAGAACGAGCTGCTTATTTGGCTTCATAATTGTTCAGCCAAGGTTCGAGAAAATACCTGGTTGTTTCACTTAGCTTTGAAAGTTGTCTTACCTTGTGAGATATGGATAATGAAAAAATCTAGCAACGCAAATTGAATTCAAGTTCTAACCTGAGAGCATCTTCAATTTTCATGGCGTAAATATTTTTCTTTATTATTAATATTATTATTATTAACAACTTTAATGAATGAAAGTTTTTCCACTGGAAAAAAGGTGGAATGATCTATGCAGTCCGATCGTACATTCCTATAAATAATTTTAAAAATTAGAAAAAAAAAGTGTATAGGACTCTTCCGAATATGCTCTTTGATCGCATTGCGCAACTTTTCTCTTGGACGTTCTAGGGAGTTCTGAAGCTTTTTCAAGGGCAGCTTTATGTAAGACCGCACGCTGTTTTGTCAAATTTCAGCGAGATTGCCGCGAAGTTTGTTGCATCGAGGTTATTGTTCTTATTCTATAAATATATCAGTTTTGTGCCCCAATGACACAAAGGTTGGGGAAAAAATTTCGCCACTTTCAATATGGGCCAACCAAGGAGACCTTTTGGGAAGATAAAAGACCAGTACATCTATTTTTCGATTAATCGATTACTACTAGATTATCTGTGGAATTAGTGCATGAGTGAGCAAGGACCAAAAAAATTAAAAAGATGGACGGTTTTAAGCAATTTCGAAGTGTTAAAATCTTTGTCTTAAGTATATTTACCGAAATTGTTCCGTGAATTGACGAGTTATTGCTGGACAATCTATGTATACTTTTCTGGGCAAATCGCCTTTAAACGAAACTGTGTATTGTTCTGTTCTGATTTTTCCCAAAAAAAAACGCAACATAGATTAGTGCGCAAATATTTTCTACGAATTGTTAAGACTGTTTTATATGGATGGATTGTTCCGCAACCCCCCGACAGACCCGGCCCCCATGGGGAGAACTTTGGGCCTCAAGGGAGCTCCTTCGACGAAAAACTTCTCGTAAAAGATGATAAGTTAGTTTACTGCCAAGCGGTCAACGCAACACAGCACCTACAACGCGTAACAACTAGAGCCAGTTCACGGGCATGTGCCTTTGATAGGTGCTAATGTACGAGTCCCAAAGAAAGAAAAGGTTCCTTTGCCTGCGCAATTGGCTGTTGCCAAATCAATAATTTATAGAATTTTTGGGTAGTCGTAATAAGAACTTGGACCTACTATAATCCGTTAGAACCGTTAGATATGCGCATATTTCGATCTCTTTACGGAATTTCTTTAAAGGACATTTTGCTGGCATAAGGTTACTCACGCGAAACACTGACGTCATTATTGACTGCTCTAGGAAAAATAAATCGTACTAAGTTAACGTAAACTAAATTTAATTTATTAATTGAAAAACATATATGTACACGAGGACTCAATGCTTTCTGTATATATATATATATATATATATAAACCATGATAACTGGAGATAAAAATAGCGCTCTATGATTTAGGTATTAGCTTTATATAAATGAATCGAAACTAATAGTATACTTCGCAATGAAAATTATGCAGAATAACATATTTTCTATTGCTCTTTTAAGTTTTCTATTCTAATATTTATTTCTAAGCGCGCGATCTATTCAAATTTTTGGCGTTTTCGAACACTAACTTCTGTGCTACCGAGCTTAGCCAAAAAAGCTATGACTTATAGCGGGAAATTTGACGTCTATAAATAGGATACAAGGGTCTCCAGCGTATGGCAGTTCTAAATTTTGATACTGAGGAGTTTTCTTAGTTAGGCTTAGTCGCTGCAGTTCCTTGACCTTGAATAACAGGCATTTCTGCAATTAGCTTGAAAAAAAATTAGTTCAAGAAATAGATAACAGACTGCAATGAAAACATTTCTGAACATAACACTTTTGCCCTTATTTATAAGGTGTAATAAAAAAAAGGTGCAAAAAAACGTCATATAGGCCACCGTGTTTAAGTACACAAACGGCTTGAACAGAGGTTTACATTAGTGTCTCTCATTGGATTACTCTGCGCTAGCCTATAAAATGGGAGCGGATTTTAACAGCAAGCTGTGTTAAATATCAGGACGAAAGGCTCGTTGCCTAGCATTTGTATAATCCGCAAAATGTTAGAAGAGCCGCTTCTAATCGGCCACACCTTTGATAGCAGAAACAGAGAGCTTATTTAACTTCTTCACGGCTGCCAGTCGATACATTAAGAGTAACAAATAGATTAGTACTCTAAACGAAATCACTATACTAATATTAATAATATATTTATATTATCATAATGGATGGCTGTACACACAATTTATGGCACAATCAGGACACGTAACGGATGCCTACAATCGAAACCTACTATCGCAGAGTAATAATAGTAGGATAATAAGTACCTACGTATTATGTTAAAATATATCGGTCGAATAACTAGGTTGATACTGCTAATGGATCAAGGATACCGACAATATATGCAGCCGAATGAGCACGCAGCCTTCGCGCGAGACAAAACATTACGCTAGTGAGAAATGCTGGCTTAGTTCCCGCACGATTTGCGCCCTTCAGGAGGGCTCCAGTAAAAAAAAACACGTTCGCTAGGAGAATAGATAACTAAGCTCATACATTTCAACATCAACTTTCTCTCATATCTCTCGAGATGTAAGACTATGTAGAAGCATTTTTTACGTTGGCTCTTCCGAAAGGTAACGAAAAGTATGTTCTTACGTTCCTTCCTTAACTGGATGCGTTAGAGCCAGGAGGTGGAAGAAAAGTCCGCTTCGCGCTACGTATCAATCTTCTCTCAGACATGAAGTACCTATTCGTACGATAGTAGTTCCCGCTTTTAGATTTGTAGATGTTCGATCAATGGAATCGTTTATCTATGGATTAGAATTCGTCAATTAATCCTTCGAATAGAAAATCTTCTGTTTTACGATCAAGATATGATTTCAAAATGTGACGGCCCATACCTCAAATCATGTTCTAGTTACAAAGTCGTATGAATGCCATATTATGGGCAACAGTCAATGGTGGTCAAAAACTGAACGAATAGTAACAACGCGACAGATTTCCTTACGCCGATACTGACGGGATCAATGTTGCGCGGCTATCGATGAGTATCTGCATAGAGGATCCCAAAATGGGTGCCGATCAAAAATCATCAGAAATTTTCTGAGATGGTTTTGGTGAAATAGGCATAATAGAAAAAGGCGCTGTAGAAATGTTACAGTATATCAGAACCGTTAGCTACATAAAAGGATTTTTTTTGCAAAAAAACGAACTCGATTATTATCTATCCATTGCAGTACCTTTATAACTGCCCCTCTCCCGTCTTAAATGAATAACAACATTCATCTTAAACTGTTATACTTAGACTCTATCGGCGCTTATTGACCGTTAAAATAAGAAGTTCCGTGCACACATAATACGTGTAGACACGCGGAGAGCCAGCGCGATCGCAATTTTGTGGAAGGTCGTCTTTGGCATATCTGCTTATATATACTATGGATATGCTAATGGCAACTCTGCCTTCTGCACAAAGTCGTCAGGAAAACGTCGTTTGGAATTTTGTCTCGAAGGAATGGAAACCTGTACCAAACAAAAAGTTGGATTGCATTATATTAACAACTATCACTTTGATGGTAATAATACAGACCACTTTTCTCCCCGGCTCCTTTGTCAAGTTACCGATAAACAGGACTCATACATCTGTATAATAAACACTGGAATAGACTATTTGAGTTCGGTTCGCTTTACTCCATACGGCTACGTTTTGGTAACAGTGGGTGCCACAAAGGCAGTTGTGCTTGAGCAGATATAGCTATCTTCGGCACTCAAACTCAAGGTAAAATCTTCTGATCCGGAAAAACGAACGATAACGAAACTGTTGGGGTCGTCTAAAGGACGCCTCAGATTGTTGTGTACGATGTTGATGTCTTACCACTAATCACACTGGCAACTCCTGATAACCCCAAAGTCTGACAACACGCGCAAAAAGCTCGAACAAACTGTCTTCTAGTGTGATGAAAATTGTCAATGTGCACCTCAGTCCCATGGACCCTTTGAAAACTGCTCGATGAAAGATCAAAAATCTTTAGGATAGCCGTCGTCTGCCCTGAAAAGGGGCTCAAAGGTAGACCTTTCAAATAGGTAATAGGTATCGTCGTAGTCGGTAATCGACATGCAAAGTCCTTAATGGCATCGTAAAAAATGCCGACGCACACGGACTGAAATTAGAGGTACAATTCGCCTATAGACCACGACAGAACAGAACATTTCAGCTTTTTGATACGAAATACGACTGGGCAACGAAAGGTTTGCTAAACCTTTATAATTGGATCAAAGGGGCCTGATCTAAAATGATTCGTCGAGAGGTGCACCATTTCATGCTTAGGATATGGAAATGCAGAACAACGATATAGTATAGGTAGCGTAAATCATAGGTTCAAAGATGCAATAAAAAATCTAGCTTCCTTTACGTTTATCTCTTTAAATATTTGGAGTACACAGCAGACGTTCTGCTTCGCGTGACGCAATGCTTCAACTTCAACAAGTAATGCGACTAGTATTTTACGAGTATTTTAAGACTATTGATTGAAACAATGGCGTATGGCCAAAAAATTGCCTTACATAACGCTTTTGCTTAATACATAACAGCAAGATGTTACGACTTCTTTCCGTGTGCCCTATCGCTTGTATTCAGGCGACGCGTGCCGTGCGTAAATCTCATTTTGTAAAACTGGGCCAAATATTTCTAGTGAATGTACTACAATGAAACCGCTGAAGTCCTCTCTGTATTCCAATAGTCGATTCTACGATGAAACGACTGACGTAAATTTCGGCAGCTTGTTTCATGAAAACATATAACATAGGAAAATTATAGTACACTAGTTCTTATGAGTAAACTTCAACCGGGCCATAAAAGCCTGTTCTTGTTTTCAATGATGAAAGTACCATCCAGTCAAGTACCTTAACAGCACCGATAGTCGAGTCAATCTGTATTATAAGGACAAAGCTACAGGATATAGAACGCATGCTTCCGAATCCTTATTCACTAGCTAAGTTCAACATAATCGGTACATTTATTGAACTTGTTAACAACAAGAGCATCAATAACAGCTTATGTGACTGCTAATCAGAACGTATGAACTTGCAAAGAAAAAAAATGCCGACAAAATTCAAATGTAGTGCCGAAATAGAAGCCAGAGATATAGTGATGTTTTTAGGCTAGCCAAGAAAGAAATGCGCATAGATGAAAGTTATAGAAGAGAGATCCGGGCAAATTAACATTGATATATTTGTCCCTGATAACCTATCAGATGTCTACTTTCTATCAATGGGCAGTACACACATTCTAAAAGAAAACATAATACAACTAATCGGCGATTTCAGCGTTCTAGGTAACACTGAAGGCTGAAATGTTGTATTTGACGAGGTGGACCCACCAGCATAGGCTAAGCGGAAGAGCTGCCCTCAAAAATAGAAACGAAGTACTTGTGACAAGAGTGAAAATAACTCAATTTGTTTAGTTCCGATGATTTTGTCCAATTTATAACGAACAACACCCGAACGTATGCCAACAACACGGCTTTAAAAACATCTAGCACATAATTCTACGACGACTAGATCCTGCTTCACTTTCATAAATAAGGACCATAAAACTGCAACATGTACAGAACACTGGATCACGACCGCGGTGGTTCCCCTCTTTTCTATTATCGCAAAAAAAGAAGCTACGATGAGGGTGAGTCTGAATAGTAGACTAACACATATTCTTCACTGAGGGCTTTACCGTCCACGAATTCAAGGAGAGTATATCGAAGTATCATAATACCTAGAAAAAAAAATACGTAAACAGTTATGTACGAAACTGCACTTTACTCTGTAATCGATTTTAACACGATCGATGAATACGTATCAACAAGATTTACGAACGACAGTCGACACGAAGTTGTCTCACGAGACAAAGGACAAAAAATCGGAATCACTAAAACCTTCTTTCCAGAATTATTCAATAAATGCTGAAGTTCAACAAACAAAAAAAGCTTACGCCCACACCGTCTGCTCGGAGCAATCGCGTAGTTCTTATTGACGTGTACTTTTTGGCGGAGGCATGGAAAAGCGCCTAAGGATGTTTTTGAATAAGCAAAGCGAAACTCGTGAGGGTATCCCAACTTGCATGCATGAAGTAGCAGGTTGCTTCGTATGCTTTCCATTCTTATCGGTCTATGTTCAGCTTATATTAGCATATTTCCGGCGAAATTCCGAATCTCTTTGCCTTTTTTGCCTCGATCGTTCGGGCTAAGAATAAGAAGAAAAAGAAGAGTCTGTACATCTGAAGCAAGTGAACTCTATAAAGCAGTGCTACATTGGCACTTTTTGAAGTCGCTTATAGCGATATTTGAATACTTCTATGCAAAATCGATTTTAATTTAATAGGTAAAACTAAATGGATAACTTTAATAGAGCTTGACGGATTGAAGAACAACCCACATATGGCTAAAATGTTTCTCGTTACTTTTCCTACGATTACTAGAAGCGCATTAAACATACAGCGAAAAGACCCGGTAACGAAAGAAATGAGCGCTATTTATTGCGTCCCAGACGATAATATCTTTGCTATTATACCAAATTTTTCGTCTATGATCAAACTTTCCTGCGGTCGGTTGTCTCATATATTCTACTTTGTGAGCATGCTATGCCGTGTATGGGTAATTTCAATAGGGAACAAGTCTTGTGTCCCGTTGCCTTCCTCCATCTCGCATCCGTCCGATCGACACCAGCTGCAATGATGGGTTGTAAAAGTATGGCGGACGAGACATGTAACACAGTCTGACAATGCACGCTGCCTCTAAAAGCAAAGATCTGCATAAAGAATACGAACTGATCGCTAACAACGAATTCAGAACTGTGTAAGACCTGCGTTCTATTCAGTAAAACGCCATAGGACAACGATCGGTCTAGACGTCGACGAGTGTGGTTAACGTATAGTTCTACCCAAAAGTTGTGTCAGCGTCACGTCAAACTGGCAATGAATTGATTGGTCCACTGACTGTCTCCGGATAAGAAGTAACGCTTTCACAACACGGTTTGCAACCCAAGTGGAAAAAACCTGAAGTATTTCTACAAACATCATCTGCCGCCTTCCTCCCATATGACACACATAATAGCGACAACAGGACAATATGGCACATAAAGGTAAATCTCTGACAGACGTTAATATTTCATTTTAGAAGTAATGAGAATAATAATAGTAGTAGTAATTTAATGGATCTTCGGGCCTAGTTCGGTAGGCAAACAAAATTACGATATTGGAAAAAACTGTGTTCGCCCTGCAACCTGCAAGAAAATCTAAATTACACTTCCTCAATTTTACAACCTTAAAGATTATTCTGCAAAAACAGAAATTCTCACCTCCATTGAGGTGGGCTTATCATATTGCAGTGTTTAAACCCGATACGATCTGAAGCGCGCCGTGTGTGACCTAGTGCTAGTTCGTTGGAGCGTGGCTAGGGGGAGCTACCAAGACCCGAGCGCAGACGGACAGCTAGCAAGGTTACATCAAAACCCTGTTTCATGTCTCATCCTCGTGCCTAGGCTGGCTTTCATCCGTGGGCGAGTTACACGAACACGGCGCAGGCGTTGAAGTTCGTGCGCAGCTGACCGCAACCTGGCGCGTTATGTCAAAGAACTTAAGTAAATTCCAATTGTTCCTTCAGTAAGCGAGCTATACAGTCATTACGCGTGCTACAGAGCAGGACGACAACTTTTTCGTAGGAGTCAGCATGTTTTGTCTTTACTAATACAACATCAAAACGGATGGATCTCTCCTTATTCCTGCGCTCCGGTTATTCTTATTATTAGTATTATAATTATTTCAAAAACGGTTGTTTCACTGACATGCTTCTCGTGGTTCGTTTGCGCAACTGAATGCAAGCCATCGTTATAGGAAGGCACAGTCATTTCAACCATTGTCGCCTCATACCAAAATGATGTCAAAGTTCGTTCGTATTTATCAAGATATTTTCAATAAACTCAGTAGCATTTTACATAGGTGTTCGCGCCTTACATGATGATATGTAGCCAATTGAAATACAGTTAATTGTGTCTTATCCATTAGCTGACAAATATTGTGTACATGCCTCGCATCGCCTTGTCGATGTAGGCAACGATAATGTTTCGACCAATTTCTCATTTTATGGAAATTCCAGAATATTCTCGACGATTCGTTTGTTTGTCTGCTTTTTGGCCTTGTCTGAACCAAGGAATCCACTTTCCCTTTAAGAAACCTGAAATACAGGAACAGGAGGTCATAAGACAACTTCTTCTTTCACCACACCACACCACAAAGATGTCGAGACACGGTAGCTTTAACCAAGTCTGTTCAGTTTTTTATATAAAACCGCTTAACTATAAGTGTCTTATTATTTAATGACATATGTCTTATACTACATGACGATTCGGCAAATGATAATGTTTTACAGTGTTACAATAAACAAACGTTCTGCACAGTTACACAGTCGAAGATGCAGATAATAAGTACAAATCGAGTTTGCATTAGATCCTCGGGTGCATGAACGATTACGATAGATTTTGTATTTGATCTTATTTATTTACGCTAATGGATATTGAACTTCTATATTTGCGAAAAAGTTCATTCAATTCCAATAGAAACTAGGGTATGCTTTTTAAATTAGTAAGAATTAATATATACGGAGTGTTTCAAGGCCACGAAACTGTTTAAGCAGTGTGATAATACGCGATAATAACGCGAGTGTGTGACTCGAAAGCGGTAGTACGAGCAAGGTCAAAATAACATCAAGGGAACTGCGTTGGGGCAGCATGGATAACTGGAGCGGGATAAGGGAACTTGTGCAATGGAGAGATCGAGAAACTGCGGTTTGAGCTTAAAATTCGAGTCCGAAAAGGTTGTCCTACGTGTATCCAGTACGCGAGACGATGTCTGTGTAAAGGGCTAACAAGTGTGCGTCAAGTAGCTATACGTCCATAGGCAAAGATGAGGAGTCCCGCGCGGCACGTAGCATCTTTGTTTGCTAAACCTAAAACCGTATGCCCTAAGTCTGAATCCTGGCCTAGAGAAGCTCTGCTTTGCGCTATAGGTTATACCTACATACTACCTAATGGCCTAAGTACCGAGCAAGTAGATGTCGGTACTATTCATTTCCTCACAAGTTAAATAGCTACGTTCGCTTGCTATCAGTATTATCTTTATTATATTATACACAGTATCTATGGTGCCATAATGTGAATAGATATGATGCATTTGACAAACTGATAGCCCCTTTTCTGGTTGCTTTTAACTGGTAAGGCGAATGAGCGTTGACACAGTTTCTACATAAGTCAGCGGGAGGACACGTTATCTGGGCCTGCGTATGTCTGTTTCGAATTTGTATGTGAAAGGCGCCCTATTAGCTAGATGGGTCGCATAGTATTGTACGTTAACTGTCTGCAATAGCTAGGTCCCTGAGAGAAAACCTATTCATCGTAATTAATACTGGTGTTGGTTATATGTTGGTTGTAGACAATATTATTAACTTACAGCGCATTTGATACGAAGTGTCCGCCTTGGGATAAACACGTCTGATCGCATAATGTTTGCAGCCTATATATACATATAAACTAGGACTTTTTCAATGCTTTTTTCTAAACAAAAACAGAGAACTTAGTAGAAATGTTATTCCTGACAATTGTGTTTGTTTAATATGACCTCCATTCACTGAACGTGATTAAAGCTTCCATTCGCTCACCATTTTCGAATATTCTTTTTTCATTCCCAAACGAGCTTTTGATAGTAACAGTGCATCAAACGACATATATGGGTAAAAAAAATATCGCTCAAATACGCTACATACGAACAAATTCTAGTGGGGCTGAATGTTGGGCTGAGAGCAGCTTAAACGTATCCAAAAAAAAAAAAAAAAAAGAAAAGAGAAACTGGATGATGTATTTTTGTTGAAATGATGCACTGTTGTACACTGCGAGCAGACGACCCGACAAAGTCGGTCCCAGTCTTAACGCCTTACGCTATATAAATGTTGAATGACTCATGGCCACGGTGATCAAACTGTATGACCGAATCCGGCAAACTAACAAGTAGTAATGATTTACTAAAACAGATGGAAGGCATACATTTTTAAAACGAACAAAGGGATTAAAAAAACGTTGGCCTTATTTGAAAAATCACTTTGCGAGTGGTGAGCCATAGTAGCCTATATATCAATTCGGCAGTTTCTGCAACGTATAAGTCAAATAATGAATGTTGCTCAGTCAATTTGGGTACACAGAACTTTTACATCAGGTACTCAGAAGGGTATTCGGTAGGATCCTAAATAATTTGATTTCAGTACACATTTCTAGAAGCACATAAGGTAAGCGGATTTCAAAGAAAAACTATTAAAGACTTTTAGGAGCGTTACCTAAGTACTTACGCAATATAAATGATACATTCATAGTGAACCCTTTTTAGATAATTAACAAAAATACATCGACCACATATTCTGTAATGTGAAAGGCTTGAAATCATCCGCTGTCTTCCACAATCTAAGTCGCTATTTTTTTTTCGGTGGCCTTTCATGGCACTTCATTTTTTGCCCGGGGTCTGGAGAATATGCCAAATAGAAAACTCCTGGACGATTTGCTGTTCAAGACAAGGCATACTCTGTCCTGTCAATATTGCTTCCTGCTGATTTCGTTCTGCCACTATACGAGCTGCATATTTAAAAGGCGAGGAATTTCCCCAAATTTTAGGTGCGTAACGCAAAGCGGGTAGAGATAGTACGCTTTAGCACATTCTGGGACACAAGTGGTTCACTTTCTGTGTTGTAGTATACCTTGAGCGTATAGAACACGCGTTCTTTTTTATTGTAAATGCTGCATTTTACAGCATATCAAGGAAATATGTTAATTTTTACCTATATGGATATGTAACAGACATACGACAAATCGCGATACAATTTGACAATCTCCCGCGCCGCTGTTATTTTTAATATATTCATTATAGTAGAAGACCAAGTACATCATCCTGACACGATTGGGCTATTGGGAAGAAACATGAGCTTGAACGACTGAGGACAAGCGTATTACTCCCATGCGGGTTGAAAGCTGCTGTTCGTCATTATTGTCTTCTACAAGGTTTTCCGTTTCTCCCTTCCTCTTTTTCACATACTTCTTCATTTCAAAACAGTATAGTTGTAATGATTGTAGCTTAAATAAAAATGATGGTAGTAGGGACAAGGACTAGCCCTTGTGATGGTTCAAAAATAACGCGTTTGCCGACTACACTTGAAGGCATGTGAGGTGATCTAGGTCCAGAACTGAGCGTTGACAGATTTCATTTCGAGATAGGAACCAGCCTTCGATTCCTGATGCCAGTACCAGACGTAAAACTCGAGACATTTATTTGGTGGTGCAAAAAGCGGAATAGAACACCTCGTATCTGCTGACTAATCCCAGGCCTCATTAAAAATAAATAATGTGAAAGGGCTTCAGTTTTACCCTGTCTATTGATGGAGGCAGGGCATAATTATGGTTATACTGCGGCGGCCTTCTCGTGTTGCTCATATCTTTCAGCTCGTTTAATTGAACAGGACACGAGTTTTTAGCGCTTCTTCATTCGCCGGTAGTAGTAGTAGTAGTAGTAGTAGTTGTAGTAGAAGCAGCGGTAAAAGCCACTAGGGGCTAGTAAAACTATTGGCGTTGTTGACAACTAGCTAGACTAGATACGCTATAATAATTGCAATCATAGAAGGATGCACAAATAGGCAAATATACGCTGCTAGCTTCGTGTCACGTGTTTTGGTCTAAACAACATTCTAAGTTCTGTTAGGGTCTCCAATAACTGAATCAATTGAGAAAAACTCTGACTGATGAGCAGCATAGCTATATCGTATTTGCATTTATTTGAACCATATGCTTTCCTTTCGCGGTACGTAAGTGAGCATCTGTAAAGCACCAAAACAAAATATACTACGGTCGCTAGATTCGACAGAATACCGTATTGTAAAATGTCTTGCATAAAACCACAGAACTTAACAACTGGTGAGCGAGTTAAATTCAACCTAAAACAGAGTACGAAAATAATGCCTTATGAATGGAAGCATGCAGGGTTAAAGGGGACGCAATAAGAGAGTGATGAATTCGTCAGCAAAAGTCCTATAATTGAACATTTGTGTGTTCAATTATGTGTGACTGCCACAAAACGTTCGATAGATATTAATTAAGGCAGCGTAAACATTTACGTATGTAAGGTAGCATTCCAAACACCCTATATACATACATTTGTAATAGCGCGGTGTAGTAAATTTGTCTTATGAATCTGGGTAAAGCTGCCCTGCGATTAGATGGACAACGAGAGGCATAACTGAGAGATCAGTATTGTCAAGATCTCTCTGAACCCTAGAAGCTCTGCCCGTCAACTCTAGGCAGGTGAAATCGACTAAAAGATGTCAGCGGTCAGCCAAGGAGATATAGGCTGTCCGGTATTGCAACTTCCGTACTTCTCTAAACCCTATAGCTTTGATTTTGACTACAATTAATGTAACACCGGGACGGCAAGATATACGCTGGTTAGGGTCTGCTGTATATAGAAACGATTGCGTCCGTGAATAACTAAATCACCTGCATAGAGGAGAACCTCCGCATATTTTGAGACCTATATATCTTGTTAAGATGATTTTCAAGCAAAATTGGGCTCAAGGTATTACCTTAAATCATACTTATGATCTTAGATAGCGCTGCCAGCCCCGAGGCCCCATTATCAATTGTCATCCTGTTCTCGAAATATCACTGCTATTAGCTTAAACACGTCTGCGAGAATGGTGATATCAACGTAAATACTTGAGACTAAGTTTTTTGGGGCGGAGTCGAGGGTAATATAAAAAACACTACGTAGGTATGTTGCCGAGGGACGGTTGAAAACCTCTATACGTCGCCCAGCAAAATCTAACCTGCCATTTTACTCGAGTATTTTTCCTGAACCTCTTGGGTATCGCACTGATGTTTTGTGATGCGAGAGACGTTTATTCTTATCATTTCTTTGCGATCCTGTCGTTAGCTTGGGTTGCCTTTGGCTTGTGGGATAACAAGAAGCGCTGCATCCCGCCAATGAGGAAAAAACAGATTAAAACGGAGGCATTCATTGAGCAAAAGGAAAATTTGCTATTCAGCATGGCGCCGGCTCTACGGGGGCTTTGAGGTGTTCATTCCGAGTCCTGTCTAGTACCTCTGCCTTCTTTCGGTGCCTGTGTACCTACAGCTACCCTCTTTCGGAGAGACAAAGAGAAAGGAGCGGTTCCTTCTGACGAATCTTATTTTATGTTAACTTGCGTTCGTTGAAAAGATATCTATCATAGAGCTTCCTGCAGGATCGACAAACTCTGGTACTGTGTTGAAATTAACTATTCAGCAACGATGCTCCGTCATCGTGTTTTGAAGGGCTAACGTCTAGCTCGTAGTGGGCTGGTTCAGGTGCGGGTTAGAGCCTTCTGGCCCAATGATGAGGGCGCTGGATGTAGGACTCATCATGGCTTGTAGGCCTTCGACAAACTTTCCACGTTGGGTTAAACTACACCGTTTGCCGATTGCTCTCACAAACGTCGCTACAAACCGTATTCTGGTTGTCGCTTGCATAGTGCGGGATAAGATCTGCAACTCTACGGTCATAAAACACTAAGACGCCCTCATTTGGGCAGCCACGATTCGCTCCATTCTGCACCAGGTACCAAATAGAGTAAAATCCCGGTCAGCTGAATAAATCGATTGTTCAGGTCATCGTGAGAACATGCCACTAACACTAATGTATAAACGCTTCCGCAGTTCCACTGAATGATCTTTAGAGTTTGCCACTATTCCGGTCAGACTTCTGCCCTGAGAGCATGTTCACGACTGACTGCGGGATTCGAAGCTATCGTTCCTCGGCTGGCCAGTGTTTTCAGCTCGATCAAGGCCTGATTAAAAAAAAACAGTAAGTCGTGAATGATAGCGGGAGCTAAGGCAACCCAATGATGGGTGCCGACACATTGTTGGATCGATTCAAATAGCAAGAAGTAAAGGTTTTCCGATGTTCTCTTACGAAACTTACAGCTGTCCTAAGCTACTATACCCAGGCTGGCAGGCTGTAAGGCTGAGTCTCGTATTGAAAGTAATCTTTGTAGCTGCACGTTCCGCAATGGGTGCCAAACAATAGCGACGTCCACATCGAGCACTGTCCTTGCCGACATCGCCACAACACGAGTATTCTCCTGCTGATCGGACGTGCCTATCCTTTCGTCTTTTTGGGGGCGTGGTTGACGGCTGCACCCGTTTGTTCTCGGGGCTTTCCATTTCGCTTCCGAAACCTTCAACACAACGCAGTGTGAGTGTGATGTACTCCATGATTCAACTACCCAGCATTTTATAGATCGTTCTATTGATCAGCTTGCTACAGGCAAGTTAAATGGTTGATACAATACTTTCCTCACTGGCTCAGCCTGCAGGTCTATATTATCCGCTTTTCGGCGTGAAGCATGGAATACTATTGTATGTGTAACAGTATAGGCTGGGAATTTTTCATCACATCGCGCCCATAAGGGACAGAATACTTCCGTATACGAGGCTTTTGATATAGGTAATTCCTGTGTCCTTTCTTACCCACTTAGGGTCTGGAGTCATTGTTGCGTTACTCACCGCAGCAGTTCCAATGATCATGTCTTATTTTTGTTGCATTTCAAAAATCTCGCCAGGTATCGCAGGTTTACAAATAGAAGTCAGAAACGGTGTCCTTTGACCTATCTTTTGGCTTAATCAACGGAAATAGAGGCCACGTAAACTTATGAAATTCAAAGAAATCGTGCGTAAGTCTACTGTCAATTCGACTCCCAGTTTTTATGATACGGGTTAGAGAGCTGCGCTTGCAGAGACCAAGTGCACTCATCGATGCACCCGAAGTTGCGAGCAGCGCGCCCTGCAAAGCTCCAAGGGTCACGAAATGAGTATGGAGCTGCTTCGTACATGCCCGCTCCGTTTAAACTACTAGTTCGTTTTGAATGTCCTTTGCTAAATAAATCGAAAGAATCAAGGGTTGTCACTCCCGTGACAAATATGCAACAGTTTCGAGTACACACAACACGTCTCAAAGGACATTTCCCCATGGCACAAGAGCCTAAAAGGCCTTACTATGCGCGAACAAACCCGACATCGTTTCGTCTATTGAGACCCTTGTGCACCTTCCTCTGATTATACTTTGTGCAATTGATTCGTTGTATTTGTACGTAATCCGGTAAGATATATACAGAATGCAGTCTTTGAAATAGGACATTCTCTTACGCTTTATTTCTAGAACTGTATTTAAATAAAAGCAGATACTTTAACAGCTCTTTTTTAATATATGCTGGAGTTGTCACTTTCAAGTGAAACGCTTATTTAATATAACTACTACTCACCACAATCACAGCTCCCATTTAAGACCTAAACCGCTCGGTAATCCGAAAATAGTAATCGTGCGTCAAGTGCTATTGATAGATATAAGCTTGTTTAAGTGTTGTTCGAATATGCTTCGTGCCACCGGACTTGAATTCTGGCTGGATAACAAGTCAAAAGTAAACATACAGGATCGCAAAACGGCATAAAACAGGGGCCAGGAACATGACCAAGGTAAAGAAAAAGACAGATACTAAATGGGGCTGCGTACTAAAAAACCCAAAAAAAACGTGTAACTTACTTGCTACGAAATCCTACGAATACTTAGGCATTGTAATACAAAAATATACTGAAGACGTTGTTACTGTAAAACTACAACGTACACATAGGGAGTTCCATCAAAATTCTAATATGACTCGATTGTACTTCATCGAAGTCCCAAACGACTTCTTAGAAGCTAAGAACTTGCCAGGAAATTTCACACTTCACAACGTTAATTGCAATCGAACAAAAGATTTTTGATTAATGGAATTTGCATTCGTAACTAACGGAGTAAGTTTGGGAAGATCGCATCTTTCGAGTGAATTCATATTAAAAAAAAAGTGGTCGCCTTTTACCTTTAAAAAAATACGCTTAGTCCTGAGGTCCTGGACTGTGCATTCTTCCAAAATACATTTTCAAAATTGCGTAATGATGCTGAAACAAACGCTGGATGTCTATAAAAGGATAAGAGCAATTAGCGTCCCTATGTGGAAATGAACCAGAATATACGTCGACTTTAGTGACGTGACAACTAGATAAATCAAAAAACCAACCACTCATACTAATTAAAGTAGAAGAGCCGATACTTTTGTTGTCGTTTCCGAGAATAGAAAGCCTGCTTTGTAGAAGCTTGACAACGATAAAGACAACTAGTCACTTGATCCTTGCGGTGGCTTATTACGAAGTCATATAGAATTGCTAAAATGAGAAACCATCGCTTTTTTAATGGGCGCTTTTATGTTTTCGTCTCCAGTGCGTTACTATACGCCTGTAAGATAATTCTAATTTGGTCACATATGTATCCATAGCTTTACGGAACTAGAAATATTTTGCCTTGGATCTTCAAAAAACTTCACTTTCTTCCGCGTTTTTCTTCAGCAAGCTCATAGCGACTTACAAATCACACCCAATACGCCCTGTCATATTTGTTTCGTGCGTAGCATTCTAGCTGCGGCAGCGTCCAATGAATCTTCAACTGGAAAACTGTATGCATTATATAAATGAACGAAATCATAGCAGATAAATCTTCCTGCTTATACTCTTTAGTAGTCTCTCTTAGTCTCGCACGCTTTTAAGATCGTTGCGTCAATGCACTTACGGCTCATTGATCAGATCTTAGCTTTGACAAACGAAGTCTTTACATCACTTAGTAACAAACAAAACCGGATTATCAAACACGAAAACATGCCGTGGAAAGCGTCTTCTATTCACAGAAAATATTTCCCATAGAAAATATCTGTTAGACGTGACTGTACACAGTAACTCCGTAGCTCGGATTTAACGTCGGATTTTATGTCAAAATTCATGCATATTGCCTCTTACGCTTCATATAATAGCTCTACCAGAAGAAAGAACACTTGCCTCGTATCACCTGCCGAGTCGAACTTATGGTTCTTTTTATACGGGTGTTGTTGATCCGTACGGCTACTGAATTTATGAGGCTTGAAGTTGGTTTATATATCGGGTCAGGTATCATAAAAAAATGATATGCTTGCTCCTTACGGTTTTATTTGCCTTATTAACGTCAATTACTACGCAGATATATGAATCCAGTGTACTAAGGAACGTAGTTTCAACTTTACTAACAAGTAACTTAATTGTTTTTTATGCTATCAAGGGCCTAAACCTGTTACAGCTTTTATGCCAGCGAGTTTCGTAATACTAGCATCCTTGCCATACGTCACACCACAAGCATTCTTAGGTATATCAGCCCTATCATTATCAAGTCACCGAAGACACGCCTCACATGATTGGAGATTATTTGAATCGCTTCTAATTGAACATGTTGCTTTTCTAGTTTATATGGACATACAATGAAGAGTCAATAGCACATTCAATTCGGCCCCTTCAGTGACTCCGGCTCTACTTCTTTGCCAATCCCTCGAAGCGTTTCCGCCTTCACTGTAGTTTAAGTGTTCGTTTGCGAGCGGTCGCAGTGCAAATGAAGGTAAATCGTCGCACCCGCTATGGGACATTTCAACCAGGGTGAGCGGAGGCGTTGTCGTATAGCCAGTTTGCACGCTTTGTTCCCTCATTTGTGTTGACTCTACGGACAGACGAAGAACACGTAAAAGGAGAGGGCAAAGATTTCACGACGGGAGAATGAAGCAGAGTTCGACAAAGATTGAATCAGAAGCAAAAAAGACGGACAGGAAACGACACGAATGCAGCGCGAACGTTTTCCTTCTAGAGGTATTAGGATGCCTTGTGTGCCACCTTTTTTTGTTAACGTTTGCCTTTCAGAGCTTCCTTAGCTATTATTTTCTAAGGGCAAATGGATTATCTCGAACGTTTTTTTTCAGTTGAGAACCCATTTGGCCGCGACACGCGGTTGTTTATGCGGGTTCGCTTTACCACGCTACCCTCACATTCCTACCGCCATTCTATAAGTTGATATATAGGCAACAGCAAGGTAGATAGATCCAGTTAAGCATTCAGGCATGTATTCTGTTGCATGTAATTGAACGCACCTTGACCTTTTAAAGGTAAATGGTTCGCTACTATAGTATAGCCTTCTTCCATAGATAGACGATTTTAGCATATTCATGGCGTCTGGATGTCCGAATCCAAGCTCGACGAACTGGAAAATAACCCACGCACAATCACACGAACAGGACGAACGACACAATCGACGCGAACAGGAAACCTTGGCAAAATAATTCTCACTTCCCGGTAAAATTGATTCAAAAAAAAAACAATCACATTAATAGAAAAGCTGCATCCTTACGTACGCAATGAGTAACTGTACACGCAATATAGTCGTATCGCCGCTAGACACATTTCACATTTTTTCCCACATGAAGTATAATCTTGTTAAACCAAAATTATTCAACATGTTACAGGAAGGACTTCTATGAGTTAAAAAAAAAAAACTTAAGGTCATAATACTATTACATAATACGATTTCTCAAATTTTTAGTACTCTCGAGCATTAGCCCCCCGACGCACTATGTTTAATCATATTTTTTCAAGGTAAATCTATAGAGATATGTGCTTGACCACCAGTTTCCCTTCTAAAGCATGAAAAGCCCCATAATTATGCGGACTTAGATCAAAAAGATAAGCAGGATAAAGCCAATATCTTTCTCTCCAATCCGGCATATAGTTGAAGCACAGCGATGAGGCATGGCATTGTTACCAAATAACCATGTCAACAAACCGTAAATCTCTTAAGAAATTCTAAATAGTAAGCATACTGCCCATCACCGTCTCATTCAGAAATCTCAAAGCACTAAATGCCCCTGATGTTCAATGCGAATACCTACATCACTTTACGTCCGCTACCACTAAGCGATGCCATTCTCTTGCCTGGTGCCTCTTCAGCTGGCAGCAGTAACTGAACCATGCCTCGTCTATGACAACCATATTCTCCATAGGAAGTTTTTTTTTATGAACTAGAGTCTTGCAAGTTTCTCGTGGGTTACATCACACGCATTTCCAGAATCATTTTACGAGGAACCCATTTTTAGCATTTGGACTATAATTTTGTAACACGTTACATGTGAAATGCTAGTTTTGGCCGACAGATCGTTTACACCCCACACTCCGTTTCCGCGAAAAACCTTTGCAGGTTGCAACGGTGCGTTCTTGTCCGTTGGGTCTCGACATCTGGTCACCCGGCTGACCTTCAACACTCTAATCTTCGTCCTTGAAGCATTTGTACCATTCACGTACTGTGCTGTCGGTTGAATGCTCCTTACGTAGTGTTTTTACCAGTCTTCGAAAAATTCTCACCGCGCTGTGGCCTTCGAAGAACAAAAAGTTGACCACCAAGCAATCATTTCGAAACTAAAGGATGTTCTCCTTTTGAATTAATTTTACTACAAATAAATTCAATCAGTGTTTACTCAACAGTTTTTAGAAAATTGGAATATTTACCGGTCAAATTTAGTTACTACCGTCAAATTTAGTTACTAACGACATGTGGTTCAGTCATTCAATTTCAAAGTCCTTTGACTTCTTGTGACAGCTTAGCATAATCCCCGCAAGCCTATGTCCCTTTTATAGACAACCTTAAGTATGCAAGGCACATATAATTTCTTTCAATCCTTTTTTTGTTATTTGTCGCAATAGCAATAGTATTTGAAAATTAGAATATATCGAGAAGATCGCCTAGCAAGTTCAGCCATTACGGTAATTGATCGATCGATCGGTCAAAGATGATATAAACCACCAAAATATATGGCTTCATCAATGCATGCATCCTACGCTCTTAAAAAGCAGATACGTAAGGGACAAGCTAAAAACGAGTTGTTTGAATTGTGACATATAATAAATGCGTTCTTTCTCCGCGTTGGTATGGATTACGATAACGAACTTCGATCACTAAGCGACGGAAGATCCTGACTTGAAGTCGGCTAATGTTGGGGAACTACCCTTTGAATACAGCTGATTTTGCTCTTCGCATTCAATATACTTATTCTCTTACGCAAAGAAGAAAACCGTGTGTAATATTTGATCGGTCATTATAAGTTATGCCAGTTGTGTACCTCTTTCTCTGTCCTACATAGAGTACGCGCGTATGCATACTACACCGTATAAAGGTTCTTCCTATTTTTGTTCGCGTGCGTTCCGATTTTCACATGAGTCATAGAGTAAAACTGTATTTGCTCTGGTTTCGAAACACGCGTTCTATTATAGGACAAATTATTTTTAAAAACGCGCTACCATTGCCGTTTTTCAAGGTGTTTGTTTACATTTCTATATAAATATAGTTACAAATGGGTGTGAAGCACCCAAGTTTGTACTTTAATTTGTTTTTTCAACCAGAATCCGGTAAATGTAGCCGATAAGCGTCACTTACTTAGTGCGAAAATGTTCAGACAACGTCAAGTTCGCATTAGTGAAAGTATACCTAGCGAAGAAGAGCAGTCGACTGCTTACAATACCAACATTAGATGTGATAATACGCTCTCTGTGTACCTTCAGAATAGCCTTCAGGAGTAATATCTCGCTGTAAGCTTCTAGTCGTACATATAATATTATATTTACTGGGTTACTGGTGGCGATATAGCGGCCTAGAGTCGTAATCATGAAACACTGTAAATCACTTCGGTATTTATGCCCTATCTATATATGCCCGCCGGCAAGCAAACAGACAAGCTATCAAGGATCACGCTTGTCGGTCAGGTTAGCCCCTTCTCCTCTTGCCTTGTATCGCCTTACCCCACATGTTAATTTGAAAGGTACAGGCATGGGTACTTAAAAATAACTTCATATCGGTTCAATTAAGTCACTCCACAATGCTATTGCTAGCCTCGTATTGATGAAAAGCAACAAAATACATTCTTTGTATTCTACTCACTATCGGAAGGGCTCTGGTAGGCTTGTAGCTATAGGCAAGCAACCGAACGGAAACTGATTCCTATTCACTAATCATTGACTAGGCGAACTTGTGAGTTCCGTTCCGCGCCTATTTTGCCGTTAACCTGAGCGATTTGACTCGTCAATGTTACATCCAACCTAGCTCAAGTAATAGTATACACTAATACCTACAATGGCACTGCAACTATTCCGCCCCATTTACCCGTTACCATTTTGTGGGCGTACAATTGTTCGAACCATACCCTGTTTCAGCAGTAATTGACTATTATTGCCGCAATTGTTGTTTGTGCTCATCACGTCAATCTATTAATTACTGCCATAAATAAATCCCTTACATCGAACACAATGTTTTCATCCTTAAAACAGCGTTTTCGACCTAATCACTAAAATGTAGGACTGTAATGTAAAAAGCTCATAGAGAGTTTCCGACTTCTACTGAGAAGTCCCCTTTTACATATACCTCCATGCTAAAAATGCTTATGCCAGTGTTTCGTAGACGAACGTGCTATATATCTAGCCAAACAAACTATGATGCGGTTGCGGGTTCTTACCTTTACAATTTTTATATCGTTGTAATTCTCGTTAGATCCCATTATTTCATACCAGTCTGTCCAGGTAGTTCACTTATTCCTTTGATCTATTCAGTTTTTTTTACTTAGGATGAATAATCCATTGGTTTTATGCAGCCATTCTATTACCTTGTTTCAGTGATGACAGGCTATCTTGCCGTAATAATTTCGCTCTCCTGTTAGAATGTAGTAGTAACCTTTTATGTCAGCCCTGTTGTTCTTCTATAATTATGCCCGCCCTCTAATTAGAATAGTGTTATAATCTTTAGGCGGAATTTAGGCGGTTTGCTTATTTCGATATACCTTACCGCCTAAATAATGGATTCATCCGACCGATAAATATGGACCATATATATTCTAGATAGCTTCCATCATCAGATTTCATCAGTTATCAATTACTCGGATAAGCCTTACCGATTGACCGCAAAATAACAGAAAGCGAAACATTGAAAGTTTTCCAAAATTTAGTGTTACAGCCATTTGGTAAAACCTGAAAAACAGACAACTATTCAATATAAATTCACAAAGGTTATTTGCAATTTGCCCAAGTTAACATTGTACTCTACAGACAAAGGTAACTTAGACTTTAAGGACAAAGTATTCATCTTACACGCAGTTCTTCCCAAGACGAGGCCCAATCTAATCAGTTTATAGCTGTTTAGACTTTTACTACTTGGGCCAAGTAGATAGACGGTTGCAAACCGTTCGTAATAAACTAGACGGACCCGCGGTCTTCGTCCGCCGCCTGTTGTGTTATCAGCTAATTTATTTAATCTGATTCGTTCAAACTAAGCTAACGAAAATTATAGGTTGAGTGCACATTCGCGGTTATTCCGTAGCTACCCTGCACCGAACCCGTGTCCTATAGATAGTACGTTCTAATATGTTTGCTAGGGGGCTCAGCACACCCTGCCCCGCTTGTGATATGTTGATTTTTGATGCATTTCAGCAACAGGCTTACGCGGTGAAACGCATTTTCATACCATCATTAAGGAAACAAACCGATACGACCAAAAGGGCCTTAGTGATGTTTACTTAAAAATTGAATGTACGTATAGCTAAAAATTATGTTTCAGCTCGCCGGGATGCGTTTACAAAGGCGTTACAAAGCACCCCTTTTGCATAGACCATCATGTCATTTTCAGGCGGCATTTTCTACACGAAAACAGCGAATTAAACCATATGAGCATGTATTGTATCTCGATTCAGTTCATTGGCAGCTTACGATCGGTACCAAAAAATACCTCTATATAATCAAAAATATTATCATCCCAGTTTCACGCAAGCCGAAAAATTACCAATTTCTATTTTTGGCCGAATATTCATTTTACCTGTTGCGAGATATGTTGCATTCTTCCTCAGCTAATTGAGACCTAATGATTAATATAGAGTTATTAAATAGTACTTTCCCGCAAGATGTCTTAGAAAAAAAGTTCCAAAAAATGTTAGTCATACCAGCCACCACCAGATTTCTATTGACGCTTATTCAAGATTTAGAACTCACTTTCATTGCACTGTCATGAGAACGAGATGAACCTTTCAGTGAGTTTTGACTATTTTCACGCCGAAATAACGGACGAGGTAAGATGCGAACGCACATGATATTTTAATTCAGTTCGACCTGAACTTGCAGTTAGTATCAAAAACAACCCTTCCCTACATAAAACTAGGTGTAAGTACTGGGCTATTACGTTATAAGTAAAAAAGATTCGATAAAATTCGCTTTAAAGTAAAGCCCACCTCAGCCTCTACAACTTTTTCATAGATATCTATAAAAAATTTTTACAAAGAACTATTTAAAGTAAGCAAAAATTGTAGAAAATAAACAAGTGATCTAAACTAACGTTACGTTCTATGGGTATGAAAAAAAGGAATTTTTTATAATGTATGCTCATCGAATTGTCTCCACTTTGCACGCAGTTCTGTCCAGGATGAAACCCTAAAAATCTAGGAAAAATCAATCCGACTACTTTAGGGGATCGATTTTCTAAAAGAAACGAATTGTTTAGAATAGATTAGTAGAGAGTAATATATGTTTGACAAACGCTGCCATTGTTTCACGATTACTGACGAGTAATCGTCAGTTACCATTTCGGCGCAGATTGGATCTTGGGTGGAACCAAGTGTTTACCGCGGACGTCCCTGTTCCTTGTCAAACGGCGCGCAGAACGTAAATATATGCTAGGTACTGTTTACTTTTCCTGTACGCAGCTTACGTAGGCAGAAGGTACGCTTTCACTAATTAGTTAGCGGTATTCCTTGATAATCCTGTAGCCCGTAAGCCAATAGGCTAGCGGGTACCTTGACGTCACGTGCAGTTTCTTCTCGAGACGCTCAAAGTTATCGAACGCTGCATTTCGTACCGAAGCCTACACATCGATTTCTCTATAGAAATGGCGCATAGCATGATGCTGTCTACTACGGACACCAGAAAGCGTCTTCTCCCGCCTGAGGCTCTCATGGTTCGAGAGAGCAAACGTCGAAGGTCTTTCGCTTCGCGAAGCGCTGTCTGGGCGGCTCGCTTGCCACGTGGTGTGCGGGGTCCTAGTCAGTCCCTGATCAAGAATAACACCCAGGTACCTGTTTTAATAACCTGACCTGATAGCTGTCCAGTTCGATGTCGGCGGGCGCTTTTTCCTATTCAGCAGCACTGTCTTTGGTAAAAGCCGGTGCCGTGAGGATCACGTTCGCAATAGGTTGAAATTGCTGGAGGACCGACTGGCTATGATCAGCGTAAGATCACCTGTGTGCTCCATTGAGTGAGAGTCCAGAGCATAAGGTAGGCGTAAACTCGTTGAACGTAATGTTCCCGAAAATAGGCCCGAGGATCGAATTCTGTAATACCTCTGCCTCGACGTGGTATGTCACCCCACCGTAGACTGCTCCATTCTCGCCGACGCGTAACCCTATTATCCTTCGTAATATGGCGGAATATAGAATAATCTCAAGGAGTGATTTATCGTGTCCTACGTTACCGGGCTGAATACATACTTTATATCTACAACGATTGCAAGGCAGTTTCGTCTAAATCGGAAAGGCACTGCTTTTTGCGATCTTCAGGATTCGTTTTTACTAGCAGTGTGCACGGAGTAAGTTCTCCTAAAGCTATGCTCGTTGCATAAAAATGCGTTCCTGGCGCTCAACTCCTATTTCATCAGTATTTCTGCGCGGGACAATTATGCCAACATACCTTATAGCTAACTAAGGTTTGCCAACGAACAGCTTCCGCTTCGAAATCTCCTGACTTTTTTAAGTGCGAATTGCGCTATCATATTGCCCTAATTCCACTGTCCTGACTTACTTAATCTATTAGCGACACTTGGATTTCTTTCTTCCATTGAAATGTTTCAACAGTCCGACTGCCACCTTCCGGTTTTGCTGTCAGCCGACTCGATTATCCGATACGAACTACACCCAACCTAGCAGACTACAGTGTTCAGTAGTTTACCAATACCTTCCAACCGGCGTCCTGGTGCAGTGCCTGTAAGACACATCGGCTAAAAGATCACACCCCGTTCCAGCACTGATTGCTTGTCCCTCCGAAATAATGGCACTCTGCGAGTAGTATGCTCTAGCACCCTTATTAGATACTCTAAAATAATCTTTTAACGTACTGCACAAACCCTACTGTCGAAGAAATAATAGAACTGGAGTTCGAAATGGCCAGCGTATAAACGTACAAACTTTACTTCTTGCGCATTATATGTTCCTTCGTGCTTGCTTGTTAGTTCCCGGTCAGGATAAACAATAATACAAATGTCTAACCAATTTTTAAGGCAGTCTTTAGATATACATGGGTTATGCTGTCGACCTTGTAAAGGTTCAGTAATGGCAGGCGATCTGGACAACGGTGTTTGACGTTATATTCTAGATTCATCAGTCGGGCAGGGTCGCAGGCGGCATGCACAGTAGCTTGATGCATTGTCTACCCTGAACAAGATTCCTCGATCCCGAGTTTCCTCACAAGTGCTGAGCTGAGAAAACGAGAGGACACAGCTGTCTATGCAGCTGTCTATGCAACATAACGGACTTTTAAACTCAGCTTTACAACCACCGGACCTCGGTTGTAGTAGCATGGGACATTGATCAGCATCGTCGTCGTACGCTAGCCCATGAGGAAATTACGTAGCGCGGTAGGTGCAGGAAAGTTATCCATGTAGGAAAGTCAGCATGTATCGGATTGGGACTAACATCATATGATCCTAAAGTAACCAGCTAAGTCTGTGGTTAATAAAAGGTCCTTGTATTCAGACGAATTCGCGAATCTAGGCTTAGTATTGTACATTAGACAGACCCGTGGGCTTAGTTCGTTGCCTATGCTGCGTTGCTTTGACTAAATTCATTTCACAGACTTAACAAGTAGCCCGATTCTATCACTCTAAAAAGGCGATTTGGGTCGCATAGATAGAATCAAAATGTTGGTGCGAGGAAATTTGATAGACGGGCCCTATGGGCTCTACCATTCAATGCGTGACATTATATACGTAGTAAGTGTGTGAAATAATTACACAGTAGATGGTAACATCGTCGAGGACCCGGAGTCCGCCTCCAAGCCTGAAGGCAGAGCGCTAGGTCAAAGACGTATTCGATGACATACGACTGAAAGGCTCTTTGCTTAAGATGATCATATAAGATTTCTACGGGGAACAGAACGAATGATAATAGTTCATGTTTCAAGAAAGTCCTAAGGAAACCTTTCAAGGTTTCGTGCGTTCCGAAATATTAAGTGGAAGTCCAGATGTTACAGGCTGGCAAGGAAATCTGTCGTTCAGTATGTCGTGTCGGCATCTGCCGTCGCTGGATAGAACAACTAGAGATAGGAGAGATTGGTTTAATACAAGTATTTTTAATATTTCGGAATCTCCCGTTAACTAGATTTAATAAACATTTCTAGGCAGAAACAGAGGTCGAATAAGTGAATAAATTTCTCATAAGAATCACAGCGCGCTAGAATGTTGTCAATCTCGGTATTAATTTTATCACTGTCCAAAAGAAGCTGCAATAGCACTCACTGGTCGTTAAATTTGCGGTACCTCCATAAATCCTATTGCCTCACGTTGGTTGGAAGTGAAGCATTTGTCTGGCGAACCCTTACATTCTGCGTTAAAATTTGCTGTCTCTCGCAACCTGCCTTAGAGGGAGCATTACCTCTGGCGCACATTCGGCGCTTATCCTAGCCCTTTTGGCATTTCGATCCCCCATAACAGCTGTTTTTATTATTACCATTATGACTGTGGCAGATTTGGGTCAGACAAATCCGCGAGCTAGATTTTTAGTACTAATCGGTAGGCTTATTAATGGCTATTTTTGACAGAACAACTATTACGAAAAGGCAACTTACGGTAATTTTGCAGACCAGACCACAGTGTTAAAAAACTATTTAAGCTACTGCAAACATGTCGGTGTGCTATGCCATATCTCAAGCCGGTAGCACTAATGGTCATCACAATCGTCGTTATGACTGTAATCATCTATGAATTGTGAGTAACTCGCTTTTAAAATACTCTTTCAATCTCCGTTAACAAATGTTTGTACCTCTCAGCTGTTGGATGGACTGGGTTGTGGATGAAAGCACCATTGTAAGTCTCGATGCAGATAGCAGGAATCTAGGAGGAATCCTGAAGATACAGTTCGAGAAGACTCTGAACAAACGCATTACGGCAACGGCCCGAGCACGACTCGTATTGTTGATGGTTCACTGCCCTTCCAAGCTTCTTATATTATCACTTCCACGGTCTAGTGTAGTTTGGCTGTATGAAAATCATTTCAAGTGCTCTGAAGCTATTTTGAATGAAAATGGGTTTTTGAATGAAACAGCTGATTATGTCATATTAATACGACCCGGGTAAAAGCTTCAAGATTTCACCTAGGATTGTTACTGCACTGTATTATATCACAATTATATATGAGCCCAATATAAAGCCCGAGCTACATACAATAAGTACGACAACTGTACACACAGTAAATTCAATAAAATCCTTAAACCCAAAAAAAGGCCCCTTTTTCGCCGATAGTCATGCTACAAGATACATGAAAAATTCTTTCTGGGCGAGAGATTGTCGAAAAACTATAGCGTATGACAGTGGCATTTTTATACGTCTTTCTTTCTTTCAATGTTTTAATACTACATTAACAAAAAATCGCATTTCATGGAACTGAACGGCCTTTGTTATCTCAGTCATATTTGCTCTAGAATAGTTCAATCGATGTATCGGCTCTAAATTATGTTTATGAATCGTAAAATCAGTGGCACTGTTTTCTAATCTATAAGTGACATTCAATAAGTGCTTCCATACGTGTTTGTCATCACTTTTGAGACAATCAAAACCAGAATCAATAACGACAGGTAATCTCTTCGATAATTAGCGTTTTACAAAATCGAGCAAGTTGGTGCAAATAGATCTACTTTTCGACAAGTCGCTGTATTACCTGTATCGTATGGGAATCTTCTCAAACAACGCTGGTTATCACGAAATTCAATATTTCAGGATAGGTCTTCGGAGCAGCTTTGCATCGTACTGTTATGTGTACCTTCAGTTTAATGTTCACTAACGTTGCCCCTTGTGCTGTTCACAGATGGCAATGGCAAACCCAAGCAGACTCGTAGTGGTTATTTTAATTAAAATCAATGTGTGTTCAATATATCATTTGTATAACAAACATGCTCCTCTTTGCCTTTCCCTAATTGTATTTAGATGCCATACAGTTCATCGCCATTGACTCACCGCCTATAAAAAGAGTGGCATGCAGGGCTGAGTGTGTTGTGGGAGATCAGTGTAATCTCTATAAGCCACATTTTGTCCTCGAAAATAAGTAGAATCATACATTAAACTAACTACAATGAAGCTAAATGCACAATGTGCTAGGAGATTTAACGAAGGACCTCTCTATAGTTCCTACAGCGTAATTGAAAAATAACATATTCTATTTATTCATTGTGCCTTTGCACTAAAAAAGAAAACTGTGTACTGTGTACTTACACATTGTAGTAAATGACGTTTGTCGTCTATTTTTGTGGTGTCCGACCAGTTCGGTCCTAGTCTTTAGAATCGCTGTTCACGTCGGCGGGGGGCATCTTGTTGTCTCCTTCGTCCTGCTTCGCATCGAATTACGAACGATCAACATTTCTCCAACACCTGTTGTAGTATAGACCTTTTTACAACGATGTCAAATACTTCTCAGATTTATCAGGGATTCAGGTCCTTCTACAGTTCGGGTCGTCAATCCTTTCTAAACAATAAAGGTGTCACATTGTTTATGCTTTTTTTGCTTACCGCGTTTCAATAGCCAGTATCATTTATATTCCCACTTAGAAATATGCCCAAACAACCTGCTCACTATCAGATCATTACATATATCTGTCATTGTGAGCATGTGGCAGTCTTATAGAACATCATTCCTCAACACTGCTACAACCATAACTCTTACGGCTACTCTTCAGCAATGACCTACTCCGAGAAAACTCATGCCGCTACTGTTTTTTTGGCCACAACGAAAACTCTTTTTGTAGTCGAACCCGGATCTTTATAACTTCACATTAACACTTTTCCTGTCTTACTTTTATTTCTTCTACCTTACGTTTATTTATGCAACCTGCACATTTACGGTTTTTGTATTTCTCTACCGATTCCACTTTGCTGTACTTGAAGCTTTGATTCTAACAATATTTCCATGCCGGATGTCACCAAATCTGTAAAAACTCAGTCGTGATACTTTTAAGGACCGATGCAATGTGCAGTAGTAAGGCAAAGACAAACACCAAAGCTCTTCAGGCCCGTCCAAAACCACGTATTCTCTACAGCGAGTGCGACGATGTGTTGCTAAGCGCTACGGCGTTGCGCGCGGATCTGCCCTCGCCTCGCAACCTTCTGACAACTAGTCTCTACGGCCTCATAACACAAACACAGAAAAGGACGATCTCTACTATCTCTCTCATTCGTTATCCTCGATACCGGCAGGCTGCACGCCGTTTGCCCTCCCTTCAGGATCTTTCCGCAATTCCCTTTCCACCGATATAACATGGTCGTTCCACTCAGACACCTTTGAAGCAAATCTGGGGTCGCTAGGGGCTCGGAATAGATGAGGAACTGTGAGATGAGAGAAATCTACCAAATACCCGAACACCGGGTCGACGGTATAGTCGAAATGGTTGCCAGCGGCTTTCATTGAGACACACTTCCACTCTTGTTTGCAAGAACCACGCTAATTCGGTCCTGTTGGTGTTTAATGAGCGCAGTCTAACGATGGTGCTTTAGATAGCTTGGGCCTGAGAACTAGTCTAGGGTAACGAACAAAAGACTTAGACGACCTAGAGTCGTTAGTGCTACTTCGAAACAGGCCGTAAACCATCGGCTTTATTCGCACCATGGAATTTCATAAAATATGAAAGTCGGCTGCTCCAAACAAAACACACAAAAATCGTTACAAACATAACCGAATCGAGACTATAAAAACGTATTTTTCAAGAAAGGGTAAAACAAGCCCTATTTAGTAGTGCTAAATTGTTCTAGCTAACGAACTCTAGAAAATACTCATCGGACACACGGTGTATTCTTATTATATATCTGGCCGACGATAGTATTGTGCTAGATTGATTGATTCCTCATTGAAGTTAAGTTACATCACCTTAGTAAAGGTATATGATAAATAAATACGAGTACGTAACTTATATTGTATTTTTTTAATTTTGAGAATATAGTCGAGTGGAGTACAGGATTATTTTTGATGAGATAATCCTCAAACGAGTCAAAGAGAGATACGAGGGTTTGATATTAAAAAGAATGAAACTCTTAGCGAACTTGTGGAAAAGTTCGAGTTAGGAGATGTGAGCTAGTGCTTCCACCTAGCTAGAGCTAATACCTTCTTAATAACATTGTACCATATGTTGAACAGGTAGTTGTATTGCACGCGTGGACTTAGCCTAACGGCCATTTACTCGTTTCTGCTAGTTGCTTAGTCGCTTGAAACACGACAACTTATGTTTACCAAATATATTTTAATAAGACCATAACGAAGACTTGTGAAGAACGTTACGATTGCGCGCGCTTGAAATGATAAAGGTAAAGGCGTTGTGGTAAAAAAAATTGACGATAAGTTCAGGGCGGTTATTCAAGCAGTTGGGCTGTTTACTAGCCAGGTAGGTAAAAAAAAAACAACTCATTTCCAAACCGATTAAAGCGTTTATCAAATCTATAAGCAGTACGAAATATAGGTAAAGTCACTTTGTCTGTTGCAATACCGTGTGATATCTGGGCCTATACCATGATGACACTCAAGTATGACTAGTTATGCTATTACTGATCTCTCCTATACCGCGCGTCTTCAGTTGCGCCAGACTAATCTGGCAAAATGTGCAGGAACCGATGTTTAGGCTTATGAAATGTTGTTGCTATACCGGTATAGCTATAAGAAGGCCGCGTTTGTGGGGAATGCTCTTATTGAAACTTTTTAATAATGCTTATTGACTAAGCTTATGTTTGGGCCGGAACCAACTACAAACAGCGTGCACAATCGTGCAATATATCGTTGCAATATAATCGTGCAAATATCTTTTTTATGATAAATGTCGGAAAACAGTGAAACCGTGTTGAACCTCTATTTATATTTTGAGCAGTAACAAAATTTGGGCATTAATTCTTGCAACAATTTTTATATAGTGAAATCTAGAAAGCAAGTAAACAATTGACTGTTCTCTTATCTATTGCATCAAATTGCTTCTTATTCCCATCTTTTCTCGCTTTCCCCCGGTTAGAGACAGTTGCTGTTTGGGGTTATTTCTTGTTTAGAGGTTGCGCACAATGCCAAATGGACAAAAGGCCTCCTTAGACTCCACTACGTGTTACAGAGATAGAAATCATAACGGATCAATGGAAGATTGCATATGGTCCTTTCGACAACTACCAAATTATATAATAGCAGAAGCATAGGGTCAGATCGTCATGAAAGGCGGATAGCATAGCAAAGAATATTTTTGGGTTGATTACTTGCTTTTCTAGAATATCAACAACAAATTAATGTATGATGTTTTCGCCCTCATTCTCCAGTACCCTCTCCTTTGTATTAACATATGTTCTTTTCTTTTACCAGTACTTTTCTAGGTGTTGTTGAAAAATTCGTTTAGCAGAGTCTTGGCACCCTCCGAACTGTCAAACGCATGGGTACTAATTCCACTTACCATTGATTGGAAAAGATGGTAAACAGTCGGCACGAGGTTTAAAGAATATGGTGGGTGCAAAGAACTTCCCACTCAAGCTTTTATCAGTTGACTTTTACAATGACTGCCATATCGGGTCCGATATTGTCTCGAAGAAGGATAATTTTGACACATCTATCATATCTTTTTTATTCGGTAACAACCGGAATATATGCAGATTCCTGTACATCTTTTGCGTTTCTCCATTATTTCCAGTGTATAAGACTTTTTCAGTCCCATTCAACGCAAATCATGGTTGCTTTGGAATGGAAAATCTATTTAAGCCGCCTAAGCGTATTTCGTAAAATTATTACGAAGGCACCCCTTTTCATCACCCGTAGCTATTCTATGTAAAAATTTGTCATTACGTCTGCGTGTTGCCAAGTTCACTCAGACTCCTAAATTTCTGGTCAAATTTCAAACATTCAAGGTGCTTGACGCTAGTCTGGTGGTCCAAGCTTACCTTTTGGTCCAATTAAGAAGTCTGAACCGAAGTTTAATGATGAAATTTTTGAATTTGAGAAACTTCCTCAAATATTCCTCCTAACTATAGCACTTCAGCTATACACAAATGTCGCAGCTATTATAACTTGACTATGACAAAACGCAAAATAGAGAAGGGATTCAAAAGATACTTTTTTTCTACCTGGAACTATCAACTTTGGAATCTGAACTCCGTATGAATATCAATTCACTGCATAATCAAATCGCAACCATTTTATACAGAGGATAGATTAATGGTATACAGGAATAATAAAGAAAAAAAAAACAGTGTAGAACTAAAAGGGAAAAATAATCGTACATTGCGCAGGCCTAATACTTTCCATTAGCAAAAACATAAAATGCGAGACAAGTTAATTCAGTATTTAAAAATTTTATGCTATGTGTTTCGACGAATCGAAATGTGAAATCGTTTACTGATATATTCTTACTGAGGCTTTTTACCGGCTAGTGCCAAGAAATAAAACATTTCATCTTAACGCTACAACGGCCGAAACAGCTTTCCGTGTAAACCCTCTATTGAATTAAATCTGCACTTTTAGCCGTTTGTTTAAATGATTCTATAAAGAATATTTTAAACCCGAAAATTATCTGGTAAAAGACTGTGTGATAAAAAGAACGTGAAAAAGTGATTGATAAAAATCTATCGATCTTAAAATTTAAGAGTGTTAGCAATCATATTCGGTGTACGTAAAAAAAAAACATTCGCTTCGGTCAAATTAATCAGGTCACTTTGATCTTTGTATAATTTGAGCAAAAATCAAAAACTTTGAAAACGAGATACTTATTTCTCTTTTATGTCCCATTTGCATTTGCGACCCATTTTTGCATCGAATTGTGATTTGTGGAGAAAAACGGATCTTCTGCAATAATGTCACATAAGTGGCAAATGCAACTAAACCGATGAGAATATCTTTCTAAAGCAAATATATACCGGCAATAACTAACTCTGCCTATTTGGTAATCTGGCTATCCACTACAACACTATGAGTCCTAGCTCGTCGACGACTACAGCAGTTGAATGACTAAACTCACCATTCAATAGCCAACATTGTTGAAGAAGACCTAACAAAATTTCTCAAGAGTCACGGTAACTTAGACGCAGAAGTTTCAGTTGGAGATTCACCAGACATTGTGCTCTCAAAGGCTATCACTTTTATTAAAATCTTAATAACTTCTTGGTAGAAAAATGATTGAAAGTTTCACATGATGTTGAAATGGCCTTGCAAGACTTCATGGACTCATGCATCCCACACTTCTACGACAGCGTTGTAACAAGTTACTACTCCATATAGCAGAAAGTCATACTTTGAACTAAAGCTTGTGAAAAAAGTTCATAAAGTTTACCATTACGTATTACATAGTGACCGACCTAATATTCGTTTAATAGTACATATTTGTATGAAGAAGGCTGTGATAAGAGCGCCGGCAAACAATACTGCCGGAATGATGTGAAAAGCACGAAAATTACTGCGTCAAGCTCCTCAGAAAATGCTAATAAATAACATTTGTTTAGCTTGGCCAAGCCAGTTGACGTGTTTATTAGCTAAGATTAACGAATTGTGGGAACTGCACGCAGGTACAACGATTGTACATGAGCAGCTGTACGTTACGTGTTGATTCTTGTTCTATTTATTACTATTTTTACTGGATCACGACAAAAAATTAACTTTTACAATTTTACGAATATTCCTAGAATGATTTTATCTGAGGACACCCGTAGATAGTATTCAATTTTTTATTAACTTTTGTTGTTCAATATAACCAAACCTGAAATCATGGTTTAGCTAATAGCTGAGCAATGCTTCTCATTGTGGATCTATTAGATTCGGCTAAGTTGACTTGATCTCTCGTATTTTTACGAGTATGCGATTATTTTCTAATGTTGTTCTTGAAAGTTTTCTTTCTTTTTTGATATGGTTAATATTTAGATTCGAGTACGATAGGTTTAGGCATAGACCATGTTACCTTAGGAGAGGGCAGAAAAATACGTGTATTAATTTAGGTTGAAGGCAATGAAGCTATATTTTGACAAAGCGATAGAAAAAGGCCGGACTAGAAAAACACCGTAAGCATATCTGACGCAATCTCCAGCTACCCACATCTCCAAGCCGCCACATAGTAGCTATCAGAAAAATCTTCTCGTTTTTTCTGATTTCCTGTAAAACCGGTTCTAAGATGCGACGAAGCAACCTCAAGAGGCTGTAAAAACCGAGGCTCACATTCCAGTGTATATGCGCATTGTACTTGATCTGAATATTTAAAATATGAAGTGCGCTGGTCTATCTGATCTATCATGTGATCAAATTAGATTGGCCATGTTTTGCCAGCTTTTTGAGGTCGATTACTGAACAAATCATTTTCTGTTCAGTTTATTTATCTGTAAAATTATAGTAGTGTTTGTCCTTATTAAACGCTAATTTAGATAGAATCAACGCGGCTTGGACAGCTAAGTGTGTGGTACGAGACGACCTGAATAAATTTTTTTTATTTCGTAAATGATTATCAGCTTTTTGAAATCGTATAATAACAAAATAACAGTTTACAATTCAGATTCTCAGCTGGTAAGCCATTTATTTAATTTGAATGGCAATAGAAATATAAAAATTGAGATTCGTAGTCGAACATTATAGGAGATTTCCATTATTTTTCTTAATGGAACTTAGAGATGTACCAGTACAAGCAAGAAAAAAAATGTTTACACGTTACGACTGTAATATTCAAGGTGATAGAATAATAGTGCAGTTCCGTTAACTGAAATTTCATACTGTATCGAAGTTAATAGTTATATGAAAACGTATTATACGTCACTGTCTAGTAGTATGTTTCACCCAAACATTATTAAAACATGGATAGTCTAAATATGTTTCGAGTACTTTTTCCGTTACTGTTCCATTGGTATCAAAGAATAAGGTTGACTACTTGTGACGTTTTGATAACAACCATTAGGTTGGAAGGCCCAGGAAATCCGACTGAGAGTAGGTTAACGTCAAAGCTTGTTCGAGCATTAGTCAAGCATGCGGAAAGTACGTTACGTACACCTTCCCACTTTAACCACAGCCGGTCAACATAGCAATGGCTCTAAGTAAGCTCGTAGAGGTGGCTGAAAGATAGCTGCAGCTTCTTACGAATTCGCTAATATAAATTTGTCTTTATCATTCTATATTTTGTAGTTTCTGCTTGTCCCAACAGATGGTTCGAGTTCGTCGATACAATGTATGAGGTCTGAGCTAAACGTGTGTTAAACTGCCGGAACAAAATGCACGACATTTCAAGCCGCGCGTAAAGCTACGAAAATCTGTCAACTTATAAAAATAAAATTCATTGATGTGGCTATAATTTTTGCTTATATTTTATCGTTTTAGAACGTCATCACGTAACGTGGCGGTTGCTCAATATAGCCAAAAACAGAACGATATTGCTCATGACGATAGGATACTTAGTTCGCAGAATTAAGTATCCTATCGTCATTGGGGACGAGATATCTAATTGACTTGGGTGGGTCCAGGGAGGGTTAGGTGATTCTAAACTATTGCAATGGAAAATGTAGTAATGGCGGATGCACCAACGGAGAGTGTTCCGTCCCGTTGTACAGGGTGAAGGACTGACGTACGTCTAAGCCGCCTCGCTCTTTCTCTTTATTTGTTCTAACATGTCACCTAGGTTGGATGATGAAGAACGAGGTAACATACGGTGTAAAAAAAAATTGTAGGTAACTAACGCATTTTTTAACACGGCGCTTGTAACAACATTTGGTGCTAAACGCCCAAAATATATAATCTAATCCGCAATAACATAAGTGAGTGTGTGTATACAATGGTAATTGGAAAGTTAGGATATCATTGATGAACATGGCATTTCAGAGCGAGCGTTAGAGACTACGTTAGTGCTGAATCCTGTGAACAAAATTATAAGATTATTTCTATAAATGCTCGTGAATATTCTGGAAAAATATTGCTATACATAAACAGTAATTATTATGCATCTATTAAAAATTAGTGATGTTATGCTAAAACCAATTCGATTTCGCTGCCCTTTTTTTTATCGAAATGTCGAACGTTTACGTTAACCATTACAAACGTTTAGTTACTCTTCACGTTACATCTATTCCACGAGGTTTGGCTATAGAAAAGAGAGAGATCACTAAGCGAGAACAATCAATTTTTATCAGACCCATTAGATGTGCAGTTGGACGTGACGCTATTAATCAGCCGCTTACTCTTGACCTACGCCAATACACTGATGTACGTGAATGCAGTGGATTTTCAAGCTTATACGAGAATCTCAAAGTATTATAAGATCCGGAGGAATAATTAGGGAGATCTTCAATGGAAATTGCTGAATCAGGGAATTTGCCCATTTAATACCGCTAATAAAACCATTATCTAATCAGATATGAAAGTTTTTTTTATGAAGACTATAACATAACGTACTATTGTTTACAGGCTGCCATACAGGTTCTGACTATGCAGCTGCTTTTGTGTCGTTGTTGCCGCATCCATCATATATTTCTATCGATGCGTATCAATCTCATTATTATTAAGGCCGTTCCAGAAAACGCTCCACTCATTCATTCATTCGCTCATGCAGTCAAACGCATAACCATTGTCCCGTTCTACTTCTGTCTAGTAATTCTGTTTTGATGGCTGGTGAGAAGCTGTAGCTGTTACAAACTACAATGCGGCAAGATGAAACGAAAAAGCGTAGGCAGGGAACGAAAGCATGAATGAAAGTATTGGTGAAATGCTGAGTGATGATACCGAACGTAAAACTCAAAACACAGAAAGGGAGAGAAGGCGTAGAGCTACGTATGCCCACCTGGCGAGTAACGGCATTTTCTGGTTAGTTCGACAATTAGGCGAATGAATAACAAATTGGTTTTTACTGGTTTTCTCTCGCGGAACGAGGATAAAGAGAAAGTTTGAAGAAGCAAAAAAGGAGAGAAAACATCACTTTGCCGACAGGTAGCGTTGATGTGATTACCGTTAACATCGGGAAAAAGCTGCGATCGGTTTAGCAGGAAATTCCCATGAAAGAAACCTATATTTCAAAAAAAAAAGGGATTATCCAAAAATCATTAAACAAGTTCTAGCTATTGTGCTAAATAGGCAGTTAATTGGTTAGCTGCTTTAATAGCACATAAACATAAATAATAAATAAACATAAAAACAGGGCAAAATAAAGCTGTTTGTCATGTTCATCGTGCAGTGATTCTCGGTGTCTTCAAAAGGCTGCCGAAAAGAAAGACGGAAAAGGACTCTGGTAAAAAGAAGGAGTGTTGGAAAGCGGAGCACCTTGAGACATATCGGAAGGCTCGGCAAATCTCGATTTGGTCATGACGATATATAGGGCCGTAGTGATGGTTTAAGGCCAAGCCTGCATTTTAAGCAAGTATAGTCAGTAAGCTAAAGCTTCAGTCTTCAACCAGAACGCGAGCGAACCCGTACGCGGAGAGTCAACAGCACACCAACATAGCTGGCTTTAGGTACCCACAAGAATACAGCAAGACTGATGGTTTCAGCTACGCTAAAAACAATTAATACGGATCTGGATCCAACACGACCTCTCGATCGTTTAACCCTCAGCAGTGTGCCATGGTCAAGCCGGACGACTTGTTTTCTGTACGAAACTAACTACGTACTTGATTAAACGGCAACTAAATGGAGGCTTACGTATATCTGAATATATTTTGTAAAAGCAAAAAGATATGGAATAATATCCCTTTGTATTTGTGCACGCACAGAAAAAACATTTTAGGCCAATATAGCCTTACAAGCAAACAGCCGTATAAGCACCAAAAAAAACCCTTTTAAAAATAGTGCAGCTGGGACGATTCACTTTTTATAAACTGCGCCGATTGATTGTTAAAAATGGGCCGTGAAAATGTCAACCCATGAACTTAAATGATCCAACAAATCATAAAGGATATTTATGAACAGATTGCTGTTCCAACTGTTCATTGTCAGTTTTAAATTTCACATGAATTATGTTGCTTATGGTGACTCTATAGGCACCATGTAATTAATCATTCTTGAAAAATAAATAAGGGCTACACTATTTTTACTTGGTTATACAATTCGAATTTTCTTTTTATTATTTGCTCAGTACACACTGTTACTAGGAAATTCAAGACGAAAATTTACATTAAAGACGAATTCACAGTTTTTGTGTGAAACAGACATATATAGATTTATTTATCATCCAATGATATATTAGCTATATCTAACGTCGTGCAGAATTAGTGGAATTCCATATTACGCTGAATTTACTGTATCCTTTTCAACAATTTTCTTGATATCTGCAAGGAAAAAATAGTATATGAATTACAAATATGCTACTAGAAAAATTTCAAGAACAGGCTTTTTCGTTGCTTACCCGATGCTAGGCCCTGCATTTATTAGTTTCATGGTTATTTTTGTTGCTGTCCAAAGTCTTACGGTTCGAAATCTCTTGTATTTGACGTATTGCATCTCCGGTCAATCCGGACAGACTACGTCCATCTCCCAAATTCTTTAAGCGACCTTTGATAACCAGTTTGTTTCTCATAAGAGAAATAAGAACTTCTCTCAGTAAAGATAAAAGCCAGTAGACCTTTTGCCAGACATACTAGGTCATCTATTCGACACATAATCTTTAAGAAATTCTACGACAAGTTATGACAAGAAAATGAGACAGTCGAAATACGTTTATTATCGTGCCTTTCAGTAAGTGTAGTCGGCTGAGCTCTCCATGAAGGGATAGAATAACATGAATCAAAGCTATTGAATACAATTCCCGAAGTTGTTTTTAATTTTGAAGATTGAGAACCGAACTAATCTACACTGATAGTGCAAAAATAATGTTACGAGCGTAAATCACATGCAGAAATGACACAGGTTATGCCACAGTTCAGAAATATATGAATTAGGTAGGACAGAAAATATGAATTAGGTAGCTACCTGATCTTTTATGATAACAAAACTAAAATTAGCTTGTTTGGCCAAATGACAGGTTACAGAGCTCCGTCTTTAAGATACACAAGCACTTCTGCATCTTAGTCAATCTCTAATTTTACAGTATGAACGATTGCCCGAAATATACAAAAGCATACACAATAATACGAGAAATGATCATAAAAATAGAATACTTTTAGAAGGAAAGCAACGCTTAGAAAGACTCACTTCCAACAATGTTTTTATAGGCAATTGCCGCTGGACTGTCAGGAAACTCTCGCACAAAGAATTTACCTTCATCACAGCAACGGGCTGAAATTGGAAAGCAAAGCTTCGTTTAATTAATTGATGAAGAACAGTTGTGCGTTATCTTTAATTGCCTCATTTTTGTGAGGACGTTAGTAATTGGGTCACATCCCGTTCAGGTACCAACCTTTGTGACTCCAATACAACTTCGTTTATTTAGGGTTAACACGAATAAGGCCAATTTCTTTTTACGCCATATTTTCATAAGTACACTTACCGACTAGTGGATCAAGAGGCACCTGCCCGAGGAGTCGTAGTCCGTAGTCGTTGCACATTTTTTGGCATCCCCCAGAAGCAGGAAATATTTCTGACTCTTTGGCACATTTGGGACATACAAATCCCTTCATATTTTCTATAACACCTATCACCGGAAGTGAAACCTTCTTGCAGAAGTTAAGTTCTTTGCGTACGTCCTGCACAGCTACCTCCTAAGAGTACAATAAACATTAAGTAAATGAACGAATTGCAGTGCAGCATCTCCATTTATCAAGTCCTATGGATTAGCCAATATACCTGCGGCGTCGTAACTAAGATGGCTCCATCGAGATTTGTACAGCCTCGCATGTATTGAACTATCGTTAGATGCTCATCTGAGGTACCAGGAGGCGTGTCCACTAATAAGTAATCTAGCTCGCCCCAGTCTACGTCTCGAAGGAATTGCTTGATTATCCCTGAAATTAAATCAAATATATTGAAATGTTTGCTTAATTATTTTAATTAAATACCAATTTCTCATTTAACCAGGGAGACTGCCAAATCAATAACTTTCGACCAGGCGGTCGTACATTCATCCACCCGAATTACCCATCAATGACAGAGTCTGCCAGTGATGACAAAGAGAAGGAGACGCTATGCAAATAACCGAGCAAAATTTTTTTGGAGATGTAATTCGATAAAAAATTGAGGACATTCTTGATTGGAATTTCTGTTATGGATAAATATTAACAAGTCGGCGTATTTATTTTGCAGGAAAACACTTCAAAATTCTCTTGATAAAAGAGCCAATTGGTTCATGTTTATTCAATGTAAATTCGACTCGCCTATTACACCAACCATTTTTTCGTGGTCCCCTCCAAATGACAGCGTCGTCTTTGCTTCCTAACAAAAAACCTATACTCATTAGAGCAAGGTTTTCATCAGCGAATATTGGACTCCAACCACTCCCAGACTGATGAACCTGTAACAAGGAGTAATAACTTCTGTTTGCTTTTGTATGTTGTTATTAAGAATGGTTGAAAGGGTTAGCAGCGAAAGAATTAAACGCGCGTAAAATATGATTTAGAAACCATTAGTATCTAAAGACAAACTCCAAGATTTGAAAAGTAGATGCTTTCGTGTAGCAGAAATTAATCAATGTTTAATGCAATACTTCCAAAACTAAACCCATTTCGGGTTTTTCTTCCTTAATTAATCGTCATTTGTATAGTATCCGAACGGCAGGAATTCGCCTTTACTTCGCTAGATTTATGATCCAAGATGCTTAACGATTCACACCTGTTCACCTTCGACTCCCATCATGCTCGGCTGTGAGGGTCCGCAAATATCAACATCGAGAACGGCTACCTGTTTTTCTTTGGCGCTATCTCCAACCACTTTTGATTCCTCTGCAAGGATCTTTGCCAGCATGGCAGTTACTGTCGATTTCCCCACTCCACCTTTCCCAGAGAGTACCAGAATAACATGGCCAACAGATGATAGGCGTGATCTTATCAATGCCATATCTGCAAGTTTATTTAAAAAAATTATTTAAAAAAGTGGCAAATGAAAATTTAAAATTTGGACATTAACTTTAAAAACATACTTAGATAATCAACCACCTTGTCTTCATAGTCGGCATGTCACAATTTATTATCCGATTGTCACATAGAACCTTTATTGTGGAATACTTCAAGTTTGCAGTACTTGGAGCGATTATCAGTTTAGGCATGGACGCAACATGTGTTTGACGGTATTGACGAACCACTAAACAACACCATTATATTAATTAAAAATATTGTAATTCCTAGACTTTTAAATCGAACCCTTTTGTCTGGTCTTTTAATTACTATTACCGTTTGTATGATCTGTATGATATACATCTTCAAATAAGTGGGACGTACCTGGGTCTGGTCCCTTTGGCCCAGAAGCACATGCAGCTTGATTTGGACATCCTGTGCATCCTTCAGCTGTTCCAGCGGAATCACTATTTGTTCCTGGGCAAGCTAAAATGTAGAGAACAAAATTACGTAATTAATTAATTAGATTTCGTTACAATAGTTTTACTGTACCTTCTTTTCCTACCCCTACCGAGCTTTAAGCTTTTTATGAGTGTAACATTTGAAAATTGAAAGAAAATTCTAGGGTTAAAACTTCCGTAGAGTTCTAATAAATGACCGATTGAAACAATAGCTTATACTTAATCTGAGCCTAACTTGCAAAGTACTAAACATAGGTTTGAGACATGAATTCGACTTGCTTACTATAATGCCATATCAGGAAGCGGTAAGCATAAAATTCCTGTGTAGTTAGCAACTGCATTTTATACCCCTTTAAAGTTCTATTCGAATAAGCTGAGTATATAATAAACTTTTGCTTCACTTAACCACGTAAGAAGCTTGATCATGAAATTTGCCGAGGACGCTTATTAGCAATTGAGAATAGTTTTAAATGCTGTGTCGAAATTACAATTTTTCTTGAAATAACTACCTAAATGAGAAGTAAGAGCACGAAGTCAAGAACTGTTGTGGCAGTTCTAGCAATCATTTGGTTGTAAAACGTGCAGGAAATGGATGAATTCAGTGATTCCAAAAAATTAAATTATACGAATGATAGAGAGATATAAATGAAATACGATTAGGGAATGTACAAATAATCAATTAGTTACTAGCAATCATCCAAATTCACTAAAACAGTTTGACGTTTTCTTAATTTCAGAATTTACACATCTTATAGAATAATACACAAGTGTCTTGGCTTCGTTACCCATCAGGCTATAGCCGACATTCAATTTAACTCATGTTTATTTTCGTGCATTATACAAAACATGTATGTATTGGTATGATCCATCTTTACCGACGTTTGTAACGCGTTAAGTTTCAGCATTTGATATAAGTTCGATTCCAGTAGACGGCTGCCATAAGGTATATTATCAAAAAAGGCACGTTAATTGTATCCCAAATAAATATCTTACATTGAGGAGCATTTGCCGGTACATTTGACATATTGTGATGATTTTTTGGCGCAAATTAGAATATGAAACTGTTCAACATGTCTAAGACAACATGAGAGGGACTGTGACGGCAAGTTCGAATACCGAAACAGCAAGTAACCAAGCATAACTTCGAAATTATTCACAGTTGCATAGCATAATGGACTTAAGATTAATATACATTTTTACATCTCTGCTACCTTAGATCAGTTTCTATGATATGGCTTCCTCCTGTGGTACTTGAAATGGTGGAATGAAATTTAGATTTCGACTATACATTCGATCGCTTTGTTCGAAGCACTGCCGTTCCCAACAAACATATGGAACCTACCGGATTTTGGCGTAATTCCAATACAGGTCCATACATGCTTACTCCTCGTAATAAAATTGTAAGTTGCTTACTTTTAACGCTTCGAAAAAAAGCACAGAAATAGATCAAATAATTTGCATAAAACATAGATAAGTCAAAATGCCTTTTCGTAACAAGTGGCAGAATGATACAATGTATATGGAGGAATTACAAAATATACGAGTGTATTTGTGAATATCTAAGGAAGGTATTTGGCAAAGAATATATACAGCTTGTGTGTCATGTGATACAAGGAATAAGGCAGGTTCATGCTTGATATTGACTGAAGGGCCATATACCATGCCAGCACGAAACTATATAATGTCACGAAATAAGATTAAATAGAAATTGTCAGTTGATCCTCAGATTTACACAAACGTGGTTTTCCCTTCTTGTCGTAAATCATTTTATTATTGTTATTTACTTGTCATCCAATAGTAGATGATTTCGGTGTCTAGTGAATGGCACCCGAACCGCACGTTCTTCTAGTTTGTATATCTTGATTTACCTAGTTCGCTTATGTCCAAAAGATGGCATTGACGTAAGGTGAGACACTGTCAGTTAGGTGAGTTGACACATCTGTGACTAGGCGTTTGGAACAAGCGTTCAAGACGGCTTCGTGCTTTTATGCGTCGGAATAACTACTACACTGACACTATAGTTTTTGCGGTATCGTCATGTAATTCCTTATGCTAGTCCACATAATAGAGAGATCGCACACTGGAAAATACGATACGTGGCTATCCTGACCTCATAAGGCAGACTTAACCCAGTATTTACGGCGTTCTGGTTTATAATACGCATGTAATTAATCAATAAAAACTAGAGAAAAGTGTAACGGCAAATTGGTCTCTTGGTTGAACTTGTAGTCGGAATATATATATTAGATGGCAATTCTTCCGAACATCGGGTTGATCTGAAATGCGTCTTCATTTTTGCGAAATTTAATATAGAAATTACTTAGGTGTATGTATTCTAACCAGATGATAGTCACACTATAGCCAAATGACAGGGCTAAAAAATTATATTAAATGTAAGTTGATATATTTCGTAAGCTAGATTTTACGGACCTTCATATGAAAGGTGTCTTATCTCAGCCCATTTTGCCCTATAAAATTTTATAAAAACGCTGGTTGTACGCCAGTGCTTGCCCCAATATTTGCAAGTACAGAAATCGGACTCTTAAATATACAGTTAAACCTGATTCAAGAACTATTGGACAAGTTGAGTACGATATTAAAAACTACTACAGAAGACTACAGAAACTGAGTACTGAAGAAAAACTACAGAAGAAGGATTGTATTTGATTTTTGCAAATGAATAGGAAACAATACATGTAAAGTAAGCTTCTTTACCTAAAGTTTCACCAAGGGCGCGAGATACCTTGTACAGAACCGTGGCTTAAAATGTAAGAATGGGCTTCATAACTGTTTGGTTGATGCCATCAGTGAGTGAAAAAGTAAATGATATATCGTCAACTCGACTACGTTTCAATTCGAAATATAGATTATTATAGTCTGACATTGAGGGCATTCACGAACTTAGATAATAGATGCGTTTTATGACTCTTATTATAATACAGTATAAATATTTTAATTCTCATTATTACATAGTTAAACATACAAAATTTAATTTACTTTCATTTATAGACGGAGTAACGCCAAACGCCAGAATGTCGGTTCAGGGTGACTATTCACAAAGGACATTTCATCGAGTGTCATGTAACTTCCGGGACATGTCCGAAAAGTATCGAATGGTTGTCAGAAACTTTAAATCACAGTATGCGTCATTGTACCGCGTTCGGTACGAGAGATGTCTGCCGATGCTACGCGCCAGTGTTGAAAAAAAATGGGGTATGAGTCAGTTTTCATGAGACAGTTAATCGCAAGTGTTACATCACCTTTATCCTTCAAGAAAAGCAATATTAAATTACTTCTTTAGAACCCACATTAACATATTAATTATGTATGTCACGTACCTAAACACCTACCTAAATAAATAATGAGATAGAGAAACCGGAATACTTAGGTCAAATATAAATATCAACATAATGTATTTACTGAACGCATCGATTCAAATCCCTATAAAAGCGCAACACCTATCTAGCCTATGAAGTTAAATTTCTTATCGGTATTAACCCATTCCTTACAATTACAATTTGTTCCGGTTATGTAGGTGAATCAAAGGTACCTATTGTAGATGTATGCAACCTGGAATGTGGTGCTCGTACGATCGTAGTGGGGACCCTATTCAAGGTTATGCCCAAACAGCCTTCAATTCTAAGGGAGATCTCTGAAGACGTAAGTGTATTTTAATTCAATGCGATAGCAATGCTTTGAACCGACTTTTACTATCTGTGCGTGTTCCTCGCGTAGTACAAGCATGAACCACAATGCTATATTGTACCGAGTGTAACGTAGCGCAGTTATAGAAATCTATAACCCTGCCTCTAAATCTCCAATGAGTAGGCAGGTAGGTAAGTAGTAGTACCATCATACAGATTTTTCGTTACTTAATTATCGTTATCTACTACAAGTTTATATATACATAACATTTTTTACATACATATCTTAGGTTCCTGAAGATCATCCGCTTGGGATCTTAGAGAGCGACGATAATTTTACTTCGGATGAAGACTCACTCGTTCTTGAAGACATGAGACAGCGGGTTGCTATCAAACACTCAAATCTTCTTAATGTGCACCATCTGGTTACCGGCGTACCCATAGCACTGCTGGGTACAGTTAATGAAGAAGATGCACAATTTATCGTCGAGGACTACTGTTTCATAGGTATTTAGTGAATCACAAAAGTATAGAATAATATGATCTCGACAGATGATTTGTTTACAGACTGACCTAGATATGAGACGAACCTTATCGTGCTCAGTCTTTTTGGAACGATGAGACTCGACTGATAATGCATTCTCAGCAGTTTAACAGGATCACTTGTCTAACTAACTTGTCAGAAGTTAACGATTTTTTATTTTAACTCTTCACCAGGAAATGCGTGTCGAGTGTACGCACGTAACTAACATATTTGCGTATTCTATTCTAGGCATCCAAAAACAGTTATCCATCCCAAAGATAACCGAGGATAAGTTTGTAGTGTTGTTGAGTGGCCTTGAACTTTCAAAATCCAACGACTTGACGACCCTACAGCTCTTTGTGGATTACCTAGGCGGATTTATTGGTGGAAACAAAGAAATTGAAAAAGTCAGTATAAAAATGCCTTAAGCAATTATTGTTTGAGCTAAGAGAATAATAGGTCTGCTACATCATACCTCACATGTGTGTGTGAAAATTATAAATACAACACTTATTGAACTTATGATGTTTTCAGACGGCGAAGGTTTGCCGCGTCGTTCTTTGTGGCAACTCGGTGATGGGTCGGTCGAATTCTTCAAAGTCCAACACACCTAAGTTTTCATTGCGAAAGGAAGTACCTGATAATGCCCCTTGGATGAACATGTTAGATGCGTACCTTGCAGAATTGGCTAAAACTGTCCCTGTAGATATTATGCCTGGTTAGAAGACAGCCGTACTATTTTTTCTCTTTTTGAGCTGATTGCCGTCATTTGCCGTAAAATAATCACAAACCGTACACAAACGTTAATAATTCACTCTTGCGATTTTCTAGAAAAGATACCTAACTATTTTTATTCCAAGTGAATGCCTGGACTAATGAGTTAACCCAAACACTAAGATTTCAATTTCTCGTGATGATTAAAAGCTGTTCAATTTGTCCTGGTCGGATTGCATTTGCTTTGCTACTAGAGCTTATTTTGTTCATAAAAGGACTCATGCCATGGTGGAAGGCACTACAGTCTGCGTGTGTGTATTTCAATATTAGCTTGATGCGGGTATGTGTGGAAGCTAAAGGCTCAACAGCTAGCTTAATTTGAATGACACATATTTTTGCTAGGCCCATATGATCCCGCAAACATGCTGCTTCCCCAGCAGCCTCTCCACCACTGCCTATTCCCACGAGCTGCCGTCCACGCGAACTTCATAGCTGTCACAAATCCGTATGCCTTTGAGGTGGGTTATCATCGATTTATTTGCTTAGCAACATATTTGCGCGCACACATATATACCTTCTTAAATACAAGTGCGTATATCCTCACTGCTTTAATGGTCATTGCTTATAGTTAACACTTCTATTAATTCCTATTTATAAAGTATTCATTTTTTGTATGAACCGTTGAGATGCAATGTTTCGATTATAAGAATAGCGACATCTTTCTAGTGCTATTTGATTATCTACTTATTCGCCTTCCTTTTGATCGTGACATAGGTGGATGGTGTACGGTTTTTAGGATCGTCCGGACAAAACGTATCGGATATTCTTCGATATTCACGCTTGAAAGGACCAATCGACGTTCTCAAGGCAATTCTCGATTGGTATGTAGGATTTCTGGATAAATGTGTTTACTAGATACTATTGATTAGAGATTATTATTATTACTTATAAAATCGGGGTCTATATTTCGGCTAGTCTAAAATCTAGATGCGATACCTTTTCCTTTTCAAAAAAATTTTCGCATATGTTTGATTAAACTAGCATAACAATTTGAGTAAATTGTTCACAACATAAATTTAGTAGAGTAGATTATACCCTAAATTGCTATTTAGCTAATGTAAACGCTTCGATGCAGAGAAAGAGCCTTTTGTTTAGCGATGATATAAACAGTTACATACCAGTTCTGTAGTGTTAACCGAATGTGTATCGTGATCACTATAGGGATGTATTGTCATAATACAGACGATATCATCATTCTCAGAACGTGCTTTTTTGGCGAATGTTGTGTTCGTGTTTGCTGACGAAAATGATAAACTATTATCGGTAATAGCGGATTTCGTTTTGTATTCATTTCGATGAAAATTCCACTACAGGTCTCACATGGCGCCAACAGCTCCAGATACTTTGGGAGCGTACCCTCAACAGGAACAAGATCCATTTGTTATTGAAGAGGCTCCGCATGTTTTTTTTGCTGGCAATCAAGATAAATTTGCTGTGGAGAAGCTCACTGGTATGCTAGTAGCTGAAAACACGTTCCTCTTTGACTTAAAACATAGCACTAAACTTCTTGGTTACTTATAAACCTCTCATAACATTGTTTCCGGGTTACCCATGCCGGCGCTCAAGTGGATAATTCTAGTCTGAAGCCACAAGCGCTACTAATTTTAGTAAAGTTCTGTCAGACGCATTCTTTGAAACCACCGCTTTTCGGTATCCATCGTATTTATCAAAGCCATGATACTACCTGACATACTACGCTGTACGTATTAGCTGAGTTGTACATAATATATGGATGGCGTATATTATGGCTTATCGGAAGCATTATATGTAGGTTACAGTTAAAATAATACCTTAAAAACAGTGGAAATTTTCACTGAAGCATAATCAGCAAATTTCATTCATGCTTGTTGTCATTTTTTATTGGCCACTATATTATTCATTCAAGATTGTTTTTATTTAACCTAACTGCCGTGCATTGCTTATTTGTGACTACCTGTAGATGACGAATCGGACGTACGCTTGACACTCATAAGCATACCAATATTCTCATCGAAACCTACCGCTATTTGGGTAAACCTCCGAACTTTGGACGCGTCACCACTTGATTTCGTTGTCGATACTGGGATAGAGTCTTTGTCAGATTAAACGAGAAACCAGCACATTAAGTGGTACTTGAATGATTCTACAAACGTTCTTTTGTAAATACTAGAAAATTTCTGACTAAACTTCAGTCTCTAGAAAGCTATTAAGTAGGATTTAATTAAGCTGCGTACTAACTATATTGTGATAGGTCGGTTAACTTTTCTTTTTAACTGATTGCAATTTGCCAGGCCACTTCACGGTTTGTTTATCAATAGGATTTCGCAAGTATAAATTATGTTGGCATCAAAGCAGAATATGATTGTCTAGCGGCATTTTAATATCGTAAATTATGAACCTGTCTATTGAACCTGTTGAAATTTATGACGCATGGACGAAAAATACATGCCTGACGGGTCAGGGACTATTTTGTTTTTCAGTTAATTTTCGGACGTAATTTATGTTCTTAAATCTTGTTCGTCTGCTCAATGTCATAGTGAACTTTCCGGGAAGATTCAAAGCGTTAAATATACACGCTCATATAATGATGCAAATAAAGCGGTTTGTACTGATCTAAATGATTGACCTTAGTAGAAAGCATAGACGCATAAGTTGTTATCTGAATTTATTGATTAATCGGGTATTTGATTTGTATATTTACGCATATGCGTTGTGCGTAAACTACTATGTAGCCTATATTTTGTGTGGTAGACGTAATTGTTACGAACTTTTTTTGTTGAACTGGCAAAATGATTGGTTGGATGGGGGTTTCATAATATCTCGAATTCAACCATCATCTGAAGCTTAAAAAGGAGAAGCTTTCCACGTAATTACGTACAATGACCGCGAATGTTATGACTTTTTATTTGCAATATATTTAAAATTGGTCGTTGCCCTCGACTCTAAAAAGTTTCAATTTGATAAAAAAAAAATTACATTCACGTTGAATCAAACCACAAGGCGTGGTTAGTGATTTAGTTACCAAAACTAGTAAGTATATGGTTCTTCGATAGCATAATTCTAGAACATGACATTTCTCTGCTCGTTTTCAGATTTTCTTATTTCCACTCGTGTTTATTCTTACGGCACTTGTAGTATAATTCATATTTACGAGTGAATTCAATAGAAATCAGGGAACAAAATTTTTAATTATAATTAGCGAACTTTAAGTACGGCACAATTCTAGCGGGATATAGTTAAGCGTGTAGGGTATACACGGACACACGTGGTAAGCACTCGATGTAGTACGGCCGTTTTTCAAAAATCTCGTCTGTGAAAGTGAAGATCACATTATTTGATTTGTATCTGAAGTTTAAATCATAGGTTATGTGAGGCTAACGATTCACGTATGATTGTTGATCTGATCACAAACGGATATTTGTACTTAATATTCACGCTGGCTTACCTAAAAAAATCCGACTATTTGTATATCCATGTTATAATATACGTTTACACATGCTTTTTTGTTGCGTTCACGATAAACCTAAATGACATTTAACCAAAAATGTACAACAATTAACTTTATTTTGGAATTTCGTAGTTGAACTAATTGAGAGCATGGTCGTTTGAGGTCTACATTTTCTTGAAGGTTGCTTATAAGAACGCGCGCCTACCTGGTGATAAAATGACGTATAGAACTCGACTATTCACTTGCTCATCTTTCACACGACATATATATTCACAATCGTACTTAGTTCACAGCACATACAGGGATGTCGCGTTATCGCGCGTACCATCGTACAAATTGTTCAACTGAGATATACGAGCTGCTACTTCGACAGTGTACATTACTTATTGTACTATAACAGTTTGGGTTGCCGTTTAAGCGCATCGATATCAAGAAATCTTTCTGAGTTTCTTTCGTCGAAATTTCGCACGTACCGTTCATCCGAGGAACCGTCACTAATGGGTTTAGCTTTAACTCGTTGTATGTCCTCCATTTTCATGTATTTTCGGGTGATCACTGATACTTCCCCGTTCTGTCCTACTACTTGCTTTGTAGCTTCGGCCGTCAGCACTCTGCAGATGGAGAGAGTTCAAAAAAAGTACGCTTTTCACATGCAACTAAACATGATCTGTCCTTGTGATAGCGCAGTGGGAGCGTGTTTGCTCGTTAAACTTAAAGGCACGTGGTGGCCTGGGTTCGAATTTGGGTGCAGACACACTTCGTTTCATGCTAGGAGCTAGGCGCCTAAGTAATGCCTGATGGCTTAAGTAGCAGACGTGAATTACAAAGAAGACATTAATTAAAAACGATCTCGGCCTTTAGCAATGCCTTGGCAAGACTATGATAATTATTCAGTGTTTTTAACAGCAAATTTGGGTAAAGCTTAAATAAATATTTCATGCTTTAAATCACCTATACTTTTTTTTATTTATATAACCACTTTATTACCTTATTAATTAACAACCCGACCAATGCTTCTTACCTTCGTAACATACCGATCGGCGGAGACGTTTTTCCAATTCCCAGAATATGAGGTTTGTTGAAAACTGTGTTACTATTCATAGTCGTTGTAGGGATCTGTGGACTTCTTCCAAAGTACTTTCTTGTCACCTGATCAACCAGTATGGAAGGCTGGGTTCCACTCAGTGCGAGAGATTCGTATTGCAGCCGTGGAGGAACAACAAGGCTACAAACATTATCGCCATTTAAGGCAAGATCCGAAGCCGGTTTATCCTGCAGAACGTCTTGATGCCGTAATTGTTTAGTTGACATCAGCTGAAAATAGTATACAAGAAAGATTAGCCTTTTACATAAATTTAAATAAAATTATAAAAAAAAGCTTCAATAATAATAATAATAATAATAATACTCCTTTGTGTTCATTTCAAGTAGAATAAACACTTACTAATATTATCACTATTATTATTAGATGATGGGTTTTTGATAACTCATGTCCAGTATCAAGTTGCTAACTCGTCTATAAGCACATTACCTTGAATTGCTCCCCGAGACGAAACATTACAAAGCTACCAGTCGACTGAACCGCAGCCGATAACTGCTTTCCGTCGTTCTGGTAATCCTCTTGAAGGACATTGCCTATATTTTCGTAAACATTTTCCTCGGGATCTGCATTGTTTTTTTCCTGATTATCTAACTGTTCATTGAGTAACTTCAATTGTTGATTATACGGTTTTGAAAGCAGGTTGTTAATTTCATTCGTCTTATCTTCACTCTTACTTTCGTGAAACTGAGCGGAGTTCATAAGGTTGTCAGTATCGTGTTTTAAAGGATAACAAGCTTTGTCAAATGTCTTCGGTGTATCTAACTCATAAGAGCACATGGGTACAAAGCGATGAGGTGGAGTTTCTGGGGGTGAAATGGGTCGGCAATAACCATCAGATGTAACCGGTTTTGTCTGAAATATTACAGTTTATATTTATAAACCATGGTGCAAATACCGCTCTGTTTTTAGTCTAATAGTAATAAACAAAGAATACTTGTGTAAACGTAAATTAATGAGCGTTAGCATCAAATCGATAGAAGTGAAGAACGTCGTACAAGAAACAATTGGTCACCCTTGCTTTTCACTTTCGAATAACAAGCCCTCTATAGCTAATGTTGTAATGCTAGAAATTCAATCAATGCAGATTGTAGGAATATATCACAGCCAGAACCGCCACTCGGTCCCAATACATCATTATTATTACTGAAAACCGTTACCAGCGTACTTACTGGCTCGATGATATCGTCGACTGCTACAGTGGGATGTTGTCGCGGTTCTTTTGGCGAATTTCCTCCATGGATAAGTTTCTGAGAATTCGTATTGCTGTCATTATCGCGATCTCCGCTACTTTTTCTAGTACGCGAACCCTCATCACTGCTACTAGCGACGTTATTACTGTTGCTATTGACAATAAGCATCTGTAGTTGCTCCTTGAGAAGAGATATTTCCAACTCCTGCTTTCTAATGATTTCAAGTAATTCAGGCGAGACGTTTCTGGGACTGTTACTTTCGACGTTCTCAAAACTATATCTCGAATCTGGAGCCAAACTGCGCTCTGAAGATCGTCGCTCACATACGAGCCTTGAATAAACCCGAAAGTATCAAGTCAAAAATGATTGACTTCAACAAGAAATGACTCATGTAGTTAATACTAGAGCAATTGCAAAAGTAGAATTTTAAATACAGTTCTTCGGTACAAAAATCTCACATGCAGCTTTTCTATTATACCTGCTGTTTTTCTGAGAGGGTATTACTCGGTCCAGAGGCGTCGAACTGGCTGATGGCATCGGTCCAAGGGGTTCTAATGAACCCAAGGTCTGATTTCGTTCAGGTAAAATGCTAGTCAGGTGAACGCGCTTCGGCTGCATTTGTTTCTGTAAACCTATTGTAGCGGGTGTATATTGTTGACCCACACTGGGCGACAACTGTGGAAGGGGGAAAAATGTATAAAAATGCCTATAAACTTCATATAATTCCCATAAAGCTTTCAATTAATTAAGACCCAAAATCAAAGTTAGTCTCATCAAAATTATTTAGTAAAGTGAAAATAGGGAGCAATTAAAAAAAATAAACAGCTTTGTAAAGCAAAGAAGCTTAATTAATAAACTAGTAGAACATTTGTGAACCAGTTGGGTTAGTTGAAATTGAAAAATAGTTTGGCGAATCCCCCTCAACGATCGGTTTTTTTTTAAAAAGAAAGAATTGAACTATACAGCCGTGCATTACTGGGTTAACGGTTCGTCGAACTCCGCGTGATAAATCGAATTTACTCCATTTGCCCCTTGGTAATCCTATGTCACTCACCCATATAGGAGCATCGCGGCGAGTTGCAATACGGTAGCTTTCAGTATTTACGTCTTGTTCCGTTGACTGTATGGCCGACATCTGCCCGCCTTCTGACAGATTGCGCTCGGCCGTCAGCTCCGTTCGAATTTGTTTATAGCGAGTAGAATTGCTATTTTCAGACTGATTCATCATCGTAGCGTCAAACGTAAAATCTCCATCGTCGATGAAGCACAAATCAAGAGTAATGTCAACTAATCGGTCTCGCGCACTAAACACCCTGGTCACAGTTGTTTTTTCTACGCCACTTAACACCTTCGGAACAGCGGCGACGGTGGTCGAATGGGTGGTGGACAAAGAGCAGCAACGTTATTAATACGTATGGTTTACCTAATAATTTAGGTGTTCCACAGGATAGGTACTTAAAATACTTTTTGAGTTTTTTTCACTGTCTCTGAAATAAAACGTAGTTTACGGAAATGACTTCAATAGCGACAAAAAAAAATTGCTTATCCTTTATAATAAAGATCTTATTTGATAGGAATGGCAAACTTTTACTTACCTACTAGAAACACTTGTGCATTACTAGGTAAAGAAATATTTGCTAATAATAATAATAATAATATATTGTAGTAAGTTTCTTGTCTGAGATTTTGCAGAAGTTACAGATTTTGCAAAAACTACAGACTGCGAGTGCTGGCAACAGTGGAGTGCTTTATACTTACCACTGTTCTCATGACATCATCAATAGGAATCACAGTGTAAAACGTTAAATCTCCCTCATGATCGAAAACAATTAGAACGAAGATATCTTTGTCTTTGGCTTGTATCTGCTGAAATCTTGATTTCCCACCGCACGTAGCGGCATATAATCTTGCATGAGGTGACGGCGGCTGGACCGAACTAAGAAAGTGTTGACACACCAGCCAAACTAACGGATGATGCGGTGTTTTTACGCCTGATATCCAGCTAAAAGAGAAATTGCACAACGACTGGAGCTTTATTTTATTGAAGTTGTGGCGTATCCCAGGCTTGATGATACATAGCTTTTCTAAGTAAACCTGTTTCACATGCGGGTGTACGTAGCCGCAAGAGATACGCAAACTATTACAATAAAAACGACATTTAAGTGCGCAACACATATGTAACAATGGCCCTTTAACAGCGTCTCCATATTCTTATAATATTATGGTATAGACATATTACAGGGTATAATATTACTTGGCCGTGCTGAAAGTGTACCTCATCACCTGCTCTATTTAATGTTAATAGGTCTGCGGAGCAAGCGTAGTCGCAAATATTTCATCCGTCGTCAAATTTCTGATACATCTTATGATAGAACATGTTATATGTAATGTACTAAACTGCATGGTCCCGTATTCCAATGGAGTTTGAAAGAAAGTGTTATTAGCTATCTGAAACGAAAAATGTGCACACATAGGTAATATTTACAAGCTATTGTATCTACGATTTTTGAACTCAGCAGTATCTCACACGACAAGCGTCAGATCTTATTCTACAGCGTCATTTGCATCTATGTCTATTGACTTTCTTTTATGTCCGACAGGCTATAAAAATAAAATAAAGCCAGTTTTCTTATGCTCAAAGAAAAATGACATAAGTGAAACATGTACTCCATTTTCTACTTCTGCACTTGAAACTGAAATTTGCCTTCGTCCTCTTAAATAGTGGCGTACAGAAAGTGCTACAAGCCAGGCGAATCACGAACCGTGTAACTATTCAAAGTTATTGTGAGTTTTCTACATCAAATATTTTAACATAGTTATAACCAACGATGAACGGAAACGACTCATGAAGTAACACTGAAAAACAAAAAAATGCTAAGTAGCTTTAATAAAAAAAACATAGGGTTTCAGTCGATACCTACCTGATTCCTTCATACTATTGGAATAACTTCAAGGTCGGTACATAAGTAATAGGGTTTGTTCTAGTTAACAAAAGGCGCGACATTCGGCTTGAGTCCTGGCAGGAAACGATTTATTATGTATTTGTCGCCACTCTTCATTTATTTTAGCAGAACTTATTTATTACGGCGAACACTTTTATGTCAGGTGCTCTGGAAAAACTCGTCCAATGTTGGTACTCTTTTCACTGATAATCCTACTGTTAGAAGTGTCAATGATCGGAGAGGTAGTAATCTGTTGGCGCAAGGTATTGGAAAATATGGCGAGCAAAAAAGCTGCTCACTTAGGTTCTTGCAGGACAACGTTACCTATTCTTGCCATGCGTAGCCTGGCATTATCATAGAGAAGGATGATTTCACCTCATTTATCGGGTCTCTTAAATCGGATAGCGTCCCTATAATTAGGCCCTTTTTGTCGATCCTTACTGGCTCTCTTTTTCTTTTCCAGCACTCCCTAGTGTATAAAATCTCTACAGTTCCAATAGATGCAATTTATTATATTTTAGAAAAAGAATTTGACTTAATTCGGATGTTAGATGTACCTCGCGTGGCTTTTTCAAGTTAAGAAATGCTCAAACATTTAAAAACAGCCGTTATTTATGTTGCAAATATGAATGTGTGTTGTAGGATCGCCGGCCTTTCGTTCACAAGTGTCTTTCTGTTTGAAACATTATTAAGAAATATATAGCAAACTTACACCCCTGTGACGTCCTGTCTTGCATCATCCTTCTGCAAAAGGTGGCAGCTACCTTTCGACGTACGCACCCAACCCCATAGCAGTTCCTTTCGGAGTTGACTTAGCATCCTGTTTTATTCAGGTAAAAAAAAAAGTATAAAGTTCGTAATACGAATTTGAGTTAACATCAGAGTTTACCCACAAGTTTCTAATACAATCTTACCGCCAGCCTATTTCTGGCAGTTGCAAGGAAGATGTATTTAGTTGTATTACATGTAGGTTTCAGTCTCCAAAGCGCCACTAATTTTTAAATGTCGAGAAAGGTGGTTCCTGGACGTATTTAGAGCATTGATGCGCACCCTTAAAGAATACCTGCGCGATTAATTAATTAATAGTGATTCTCACCTGAAGATCGTGTTTTCAGCTAGAGGGAGTTTACTGATTTTGTATGCGTTCAGTCGTCGTTCAAAGCACACAAAGCTAACATCCACGGAGCAGTTAGGACCCTCGAGTTTGCCATGAATGTCAAGGGAAAAAAAATTTGTCAACTGACGGAGAGTATTTGTTTGAGCTGAGTTGAGGACGGCGGTTCCTGTGCCGAGAGAGTACTGCTTTGTTTTTACGTCCTCGACGAGATCCAATACAGTGTTATTCGGATCACGCGCTTCTGCAAGACGACAAAACTGAAATCAAGCAGTTTGAAAAGTGTACGCTCCAATAGTTTGTCTTTTGTGCCAATTAGCTCGGTACAAAAAGTAACTGCATAAGCGTTTACTTGTTGATTCTCACAACGTAGGGCCGTTTTGACAAAGCGTTTATCGCAGCTGCATGGTAAAACGCAATTCAACGGCCATCATAAAAACATCTCTCTAATATTTAACACGTGTCTTCTGGATTTAGAAGGCTTTTGTATCGCCTATTTCACTGCTCGTAAACTGTAAAAATGTTTCGCAAATTCGATAGATTTACTTGCTATAATAATTTTAAAGATTTTTTGCAATGAAAACTTGCACGGGCTGAAAGTGGTGTAAAAATGCTGGGTATTAAACGGTCACCACTTACGCGACAGCTAGCGAGGAAATCCGCGGACCTTAGGGGACCTGGCTGGGGTTTTCCTCGCACGGCATTTACCTCGACCTCTAAACCCTCGGCCTCCGGCGAGCCGCATAGGAGCTCCCCCACTACGAAGAGGGCTTTCTTGTTATCCACGTACGTCTGGTAAGCAGCATTTAGGACACGCTCACGAATTCTCATCAATGGCTTTCTGAAACCAAACAAAAGGTATGCTATTTATAGAATTTTGATGGAAGCACCTTTGGAACTGAGACTGTGGAAGTGTGTAAATGGAGCACAGCCAAAATCGTTGGTGAATTATACGTAATATGTGCACAACTTATTTTGAACAAGACGAATATTCATTAGAAAAACAACAAAACTATAGTCTTTATTAGTAAAATCTTCAGCTACCAAAAATCAAATACTTTTTGGAGAGGATTCCCAACACAACTGGCGGCCTGTCGGAGGTAGCCTGGTGCTTCCAAAGAAAATGTCGCTGCATGTTTCCACAGCTGAAAACAAAGACAAACAAACGCAGCAACCATAAATATGAAGATCTCTGAGATTGTTGAAGTCTTTAAATAGGTGTCAAAACTCCCTAAACCTTTGTAGCCCTTTTCACATAGCTCCAATAAATTCAATCTAATAAATTTACACTTCAATCAATGCCTGTTTTCGTCTCGTCTAATATTGATAGAGCAACTCCTCGAAAACTCATCTGTTGCTTCAAGCAAATCCGTCACTAGTTAGCTATCAACCTGTCCTTTTGTTCGGCGTTCACATTGGTACCATTTAAAAACTCCTCTAAGTTAGCCAACTAATTCGAAGATTCTTTTCTCTATAGGAACAGACACTATCTTCTTATGCTCGTATAATCATCATTTAGGAGTGAAGAGTTACCCGCTGTTCGAAAATTTTAAATATTAGTCAAAACAAACTTCCTCTCCCATAGCTCGCGCGGTCAACTAGATCTGGCAGCGCCACTCTGTAATCTAATGGGTGAAAAAAATTTGATCCTTTCGTCGCGCTACTTGAACGGCTTTATTTAATGAAGCAAAAAATGTAGCTATCATATGAAAATAGAGAAACGAGATCAGTAGGGAATCATAAAGAATGGTTGAAAAAAAAAAGAACCTATCTGAATTTTTTAGTCTCATCCTCCTCACTTATTGAATCCTCAAAGAATAAGTAAAACTGAAAGTGAAGCTGTATATCCTGATATGTAATATGGTAAAACATAATAAGGAAATAAGCCTCTGATAGTTTTTGAGCTACGTGAAATCAGTGTTACTAGTACTTTTCGGCTATCATTAACTGTATTATTCCGCGTGTTGACGTTCTAAAGTGAGACGTTACAGGAAGAGGCACAGGTCTGCGGTACCATCGCTGCTTCGTAACGATACTAAGCACAGAAGAAACTTCAGCCATAGGAGTACGGATAAAGGCAACATCAATTTGTGTATCATAAGTTTCGATCGCAGAGTGTATTATTTGGTAACTGTCTATATAGCAAGTGCCAGCGGTACAAACTTAGTTTGCTTAAAATTATTGTCTCCTGCACATAGGCTTACACATCGCGTGTGGTTAGTCACTCATAAATCCGCTTACATTGAATTTTATGTGTCAGTTGTTTCAAAAATGTGTAATGAGTGAATACAGCTACGAAGATAAGGCAGCGGGTTAAATCACAACCCAGCCCAGCTTTCCTCAAACTAATCTGTATGCGGTGACGACAGTATTGCCACCCGCTGAAGTATTTTCAAATAAACAGTTGCAAATTTTTTAAGAACAACGGTCTAAGTTCCTGCTGTTACGTAAAAGTTCCACAGTCAGTGGTGAAACGGATACTGAATATAACCGGAGGCGCTCAACCCGCGGTTGTCTCATATCGTCGAGGTGGGTTTATTGGTATTACGTTTCATGCCAGTATGTCGGTGACGGATTTGGGAAGTGTAGTTGAGTTGATTAAGTGACAAGTAACAGAGACAGACCTATCGCGCTTCAAAAAGTTGTGAGGAACTTCCAGCAATGTGCCTCTATACAGGGCTAACCATGAGATGGACTAAATGTAGGTGTTCTAGAACGAAAAAGAGCCATTGCTTGAGATAAGTCTGAGAATCGAACACACACTCCTTTCACAGTGGGTGGTGATTCGACTCGAATGTGTGTGCGTATGTGTGTTGTGTGTGTTTTTCTCGTGCGCACGTGCACAAGGCTCGCTCCGCTTTCTCTTTCCTGCAGATGCGAAACCGCACGTTAAAGGAACGACAAAGGTTTTGGCCCTGTATATGTATTTTGTTGCGCTGACAGGGGTGAAGGCTTATAGTCTCGACTTGGATGTTGTGTCTATAAATATACTTTTTCTCTGTAACATTTACTATTGCTATGTGTAAGTTAGGTATAAAATTTTTTCGTCATTACCTGCGTTTTGCTGTGTCAGTGATGTGCATTATCTATATTTTGGATTTTTTTTCACAATTTTTTTAATGAATAAAATAAAATCGACTTAGCCAGTTGATTTACATAAAATTTACTTTTAAATAAATAAATAAATAACTTTTCACTACGAAGCACACTACAGCTACAACGTACTATATGCAATTGACTCGATCGTTAAATTTGCTTAAGTTGGAAATCATATTATTGTTAAGTTGTATCTTCCAGATATTTGTTTAGGTTTGCGTAAATTCTGCATACTCAGTATGTAAGTGGTGTTCATTACAAACGTGGAAGTTAATTAATTTATTTAATATGTGTGAACCCTATGAACACACTTAAGATAGGCGAATCTTGCGAAATTAACTTCTGAACTACGCGTCATTGATAAACGATTTAGCTGAATAATACTTTAGCCTTCTAGAAACTCATGAGTGGAAAGCAATTATATTTGGTGGAACCTTATCTGAGAAAATAAGTTTAGAAGAAAGAACATCTTTTAGTCTCAAAAATAAACTATTAGCATTCATGTTTTTCTCCGAAAGCCACAATGCTGCGGAATTTCATCGAAGATTGATGGAGGGATCACGCAAAGGAGCCTCAAGCGATAGCATAGTACGTGAACAATGCAATTGTTTCAAGAACAGAGATTGGAGTTGTAAGGACCTACGAGAAGGTGACCAGATGTCGGAACCTGAAAAGCAAAAATGCATTCGTGCAATGGAGGAGACTCTTCACAAGAGCGGAGCTTAAGGTCTAAGGGCTCTGTCGGCTAAAACTTGCATTTCACGTGTAACGTATTACAGAATTATAGCCGAAGATACTGAAAAAAACTGCGGAAACTGCATAAAGAATGGTCCCCTGTGAATTGACTCGAGGCCAGTTAGAAATCCATAAGGCGTATTCCACGTATAATTTACAAAATCTTAACGAAAAAAAATCCTGCCTGGAATTTACGGTCGTCGGAGACGAGGCATGATGCAAGCTCTACCGTAAGCCGGAAATAGTCTGTGTAAAACAATGACGCCGCCTTAGAGGAAAATCGAGTTCGGTGGCAGTGTCGTATAGGTTTGTACGTAATGTTGTGGACGTTAGGAATATCTATCATTATGAGATTCTTGCCAAAAGTGAAACAATGAGGTATCTCGAATTCTTTAGGCTACTTATGAATCGTTGGCACGACAATCGAGAGCACGCATTCTAGTTACTTGGTAACAATGCCAGACCTCATCGCCGTCCCCCAATTATTTTCTAGATTGAGCAAAAGAATATCCAATATTGTCTTCAATCCGCTTGTCCTTACGATCCAAATCCGTCCGATTATGGAGCCTTGCATGTCTTAAAAAGGTTAACTCGTGGGCAAGCATATCCGACTACCGACTTACTTCAAGAAGCCATAGATGAAAAAATTGCCTATAAGAACACGAAAACAGATATATGGGCATCCATAAGGTGCCACGACGCTGAGACGTGTATATAAAAAATAAAGAAGAGGCCACGATAGTGATGATAGAGCAATCTATTAATACAAATTTGAGAGCTATGCAGAGAATCTGTGGCAGAAATCGTATACACGGTACGCGAGTGAGCAAATTGTCTCGCTTGTATACATTGCCATCGCTAAAAGCGGAAAATCAGACCAGTTAGACCATTGATACGTTCGGGCAGAAAAACTGTTTTTTTCTATTTCATTTTCAATCAGGAGGGGTTATTCGAGGAGTAAAGGGAACGTTCGTTGATCCCACTTCGGCTTTTTTTTCTAAAGCTTCGGCGACAAAGCCGTTCTGACAAAGAGACTGCTATTTTATCATGCTGATGTTGCCGTTCATCGGCGCACAGTCGGCACCGTCTGATCTAAGCAGCAGCAGCAGCAGCGGCGGCGGCGGCGGCGGCATCACACAGCAAAGTAACAGCACGAGGGCGGAGAATAGCAGCATCGATGCGTGGAGTGGCATTGGCGGCGGCCTGTTCGCCCTTTGGTCGGTTGCCTGGTTAAACTAACACTCATTTTATCTTATTATAGCCGATTCGAAGCCACGGCCTGTGGCGTCCCATGGGGATGTACGCGCGATTTCTTTGTGTGAGGGTTTGGGTGCAGTTAGTCCATCGTTGTACTACGACTGCTATTTCGGAACAAATGTCCCTGAATTGATCAGTGGTTTCTTCGACAAGCTCAGTTCGCATACAATTCCTATGTGTGACAATGGAGACCATCAGTTTATTTTTGTATTGCTCAATGCAGAGAAAATCACGATGAGTCAAAGGAGTTTAAAGGACTTCTGACTCGCTGCTATCAATTGTAATTTTTTTCTTTTGTTTGAATCTTACCAGTGTTCGTGGTTACAGTAAGTCTATCTAAAAATTAGCTATGCACAGATTCATCGACCGAGCCCCCACATACCGACCTATGCACGCAGAGATACACACACGCATGTGTATGTGTACGGTTCGAACGAGTTGTCGACAATGTGCGTCTGAGATTATCTTTAAGGACCACTATTTTCAATAACTGGAACAACAATGTTCGATCATGTGTAAAAAAAATAGGCACGGTGTCCAGGCTTCACTGGTAACGCGACTGAAACTATAGGTATCTAAGATAGTATTTAAGGTTTTGCTTCAAGATGGTAAGATGCACTTCAACAAGCTTTCCCTATTTTTGGGTTCTCGAAATCAGCTTTTCCATCCGTTATACTTTTTCAGCTTATATGCTCTTATGTGGCAACGCAATTGAATCTTGGCATAGCTCAAGCCTTGCCTCATGTTTACATATGCAGTACGATCCTAAAAATTTTCCGGCTACCGGCGATACTATTCTATAGTTTTCATATTGTGCTTGGAGTTCACTAGAAAGATTAATAATATTCCGCAACATATTACTTTAGAATACATGTAATGACGGTATTAATTTAATGAAAAATATAACGTTTTAGTCGAGCCCTAGCAGCAGATTCGTATATTGTGTATTTGCCGTCACTCGTTACGACCTTCTGGTATCTCCCAACCACCTTATTCATTCAGTCTTTATAGAAATTTCAAGGTTTGATGTTGACGAACTCGCTGACACCGTTATCATCTTCAAATGTACTGTTAGGAATTAAATTCGTTAAAAAATGTGAGAAGTGGTAATCTTTCAACGCAGGTCTTAGGAGTATGATAAATAAATCCAGCTCTGAACAACCTTCGCTGTGTGTGGTCTGGCACTGTCGTGAGGCAGAATGACGCTCCCTTGCTTATCGGGTCTTTTCTGTTAGGCTACTTTGATCTGTGCCGATTTTTTAAAAATTTTTTTTCGAGCACTTCTTAGTATATAAGACCCTTGCAGTTCTATCACACGGAAATTATGCTATTTTCAGAAAGGAGACCTAATTGGACTCTGAGATTAGGCGTTGCTTTCGGAACTACCTATCGCTTTCTCCGCTTAATATTGACGTGAAGATTCTAATTTCTGTCACCGAAATTATATAATGAAGTCTGTCATTAGGGCTGCATAATGCCGACCATTTTTTTTTTCAATGTGCTTTTCACTCAACTTGCGAGAGCTAATTTTTAGGTAAATACCGTAGACTCAAAATGCATACAAAAGCCAGTACTATGGCTGCAGCCTGCTTTGTCAGCTCACGCCTTGATTACCAACTGCCCTTTATGAGGTTCTCGTACACGTCGACTACAAAAGGCGTGCCCTTGTCGCATGATGTTATGACTGAACGTCTTTGAGACGAGGAGTCCATATGTTGCAGGACACGAGTATCTCGGACTGCTCCGGCAGATTTTTCACGATGGCGGTGCGTAAAACAGAACAGATGTATTGTTTTTCACCAAACAGATTCACTCTTCGAGCCTTAACACGGGCACAATGAAATTACAACGAGTTTGTGGCCCGAACAAACACTTTAGAATAGTGTATAGAGCTAAACAAACAGTACGAGAGCTAAAAAAAGAATTTGCCAGAAACGGCAATTGGTTATCTCTTGCTTCTAATAGTATGATGTACTAAATTATATCATGTTGGCTAATATATATATATTTTCTCTGAAACCATACATCCACGTTCCTGCTTGCCCTGACTGTTCTGCTGTTAGTGATATGCCTGATAACAATACATGTTATAAAGAAAATCCTGTGGGGAAAGTCTTTTGGCCCGGGCATGCCAATCAATCTAATGGTTCTAAGAATTTTGTTATCATAAAAGCAATGCTGCAAGATACGTACATACTCTGTATAATATAATAATACAGCTGCTTCCTTTACCTGTTCAGATGAGTGGATGCACTTCAAAGTAATTGTCAGCCACAGAACTAACTGTTAACGCCTATCCTAGGTTTTTAATTGGAAAAAAAAAGATAGCGAAGTGCTCAGTGTCATAATTTACTGTTCGAGTCTATTATAGAAACATAATAGTTCTGTAAACCGGACTTTTATTGATAGTAATTGAAAAAAATATACGATACGTTTAGCCTGAATGTAACTGGATATGACAACGATCTTACGGAGGCGATTCTGGCTGGGTTGTCTAACCTCCGTCCCGATTCCATTATAGCTGTTAGGGTAGCTAACAATACCCCTGTATGCCTTAACGCTGCGGACGTGTCTTTATAATAATCTTGCAACTAAAACCTAATTCTGAATCTCTTATGCGGCATAATGTGAAGAACTTGAATGATCGGCTTACGGATTCGTAATCTGTGGCGTACACACTAGGCGACACGGGCTTGAAATGAAATTTGTCTGTAAACAATGGGTCATCAAGCTCAGATATGATGGTGTGTACCAAAAATTCTTGCGATCTCAAACGAATGAACCTTCTACTTAAATACATATTTATGATGTCTCACTCACTTGGGCTACGCGAATCTCTAGAAAGTTCACAGAAGATTGATACAAGGCCAAAAATGTACGTGTGCTTCATATAAAATAATGACGGTTGAACGATCAATGTCGTATCGTTGCGTTCGTTCCAACTATTCTATTGTATTTACGACGTACTTATAAATGGCGCATAATGGCCTAAATCATTAAATGTTTTTAGTAATGTTTTAATGTGTGCGAAGATGTGAGAAGTATGAAATGTAGGTGAAAGTTCATATGTGCTTATGCAGTGGCTGTCACGAGTGACACCAATCGAAGCTTCGATGGTCTACTTCGGTACGTGCTAACAAAGATTGAAGCACTTGAGTTTGTTCGTGTGAATTCTGAAGAGTCCTTTGGATACGAATAGATGGGATGTATAGGGTTAAACAAAACAATTTTTACCAAGATGATCGCGCTTGTCCAAATAGTGAGGTCGGTATCTTTAGCTAATTTTCATAATGCAACTACGGTAATCTCTTACATGAGTTATTCAGGGTGGTTTGAGATTACATGTCGGGGAAGCTTGACACATGCTTTCAGAAACGCAAACAACAAAGAAGAAACATCGGTCGCTGTCATGAGAACTAACATATCAATGCGCAGGTCCATAGGTGCCTTGGTAAATGCAAGGCCAATGGGTTGTGAGAGAGGCCGTTTATGGCGGTACTGAAAGGCTCGAAAATTGTGCTGTGAGTCCTTCAACTGTATGCTTATCACTAATCAATGCATCGAAAATGACGCGTTAACTAGCCAGTATTCGGTGGGCGGTGGAAATACGGGTGCTGCAGGAAGGATAGGAGGTCAATGGGTTCACCCTCAACAATGGTACACTAAGTGCGGGGGATCATGACGAATCCTTGTAAGATCAGCTAAGGCCTTCGTATTTCCAAGCAATCATTAGGGCGACCGTATACCGACCGTTGGTGAACTACTTTCCGGACAGAAGTATGTGGGGGCATGTAAGTGCGTAAGCAGCGGCTTGTAAACGAAGCCCACAACAATGCAACAACAGATCTTCAGGTCCGCTGCTGGATGAAGTGAGCGTTAATTTTATTAGGAAAGGGGAACAGCCGTGATTGCTATGTGTACCAAGACAACACGATGTTTGGGATGAAATATTATAATATTCACTTAACAATAAGGAAACTTTTACTTCCATGTCAGTATAAAACGAATCGAGATGCAGTACGTAGACGGTAGACGATAATGCTATATATATGTATACATATATATATATATGCGTAAATAAAACAGGACAGTACATCGAGGATTCAAACAGGCCAAATGACGATGATGACGACGACGACACTCCGTAAATACGTCAGGTGGTATCTTCTACCCACTGAAATTCTTTTAACATATTTTCTGTTGACATTCGACTCGTGATTCAAGTCGTGGGTGGCGATGAGTCGGGCTTTTGTTGCAGAGAATTCATGTTTCCGCATACAGCCAGTTGAATAAACGTCCCTTAGATATTTTAAGTCTAAATTACACGCGTGAGAGATCTAAATAGTATTCACATTTATGATAGTCTTTAAGAACGCTTTTAGCCATAGTTGAAACAGTAATAGTAGCTAAAATGGAAATATAATTCATCCATTCAAGGAGTCGGCAAATATTTAGTTTGCACACATATATACGTACCTATTTGGTGCATATATATACACATATATGCACATATCTTTAACACACACATATCTATAAACGTCGAAAAAGTTGACGTTTTTAACCCAAACCGAAAATTTTAAAATGCTATTACCAAAGTAAATACCCATCGTTTTGATCCATCCATCACTGTAGAACCTCCGTAGTTTCTAGACGAAAAATTACATTCAGTGATTTTTGTAACGCCATCAAGGAAGTTTCTATGAAATCGAAATAGAAGATTTGGACTATACAGGAAATGTATTAAATTTATTGTTGAAATTCTTTCAATTTGTTGTTGAATAGTTGTAAATTATGTGTCTGGTCGAAGCATTGTCCCGGTAAAAAAAACAACTGCTCAGTAGCTCTAGTCGTTTTTTTTCAATCGCTTCTTACAACATTGTTAGTTGAGCAACTTATATCGCATGATACCTTTCCAGTTCCAGCAAAAACATAACATCAACTCAATTTGTACGATCGAACAAATTCGTGTAGTACTCAAACATCGAGCTTTTAGTAGCCGGCCTTTTCAAAGCTGGTTGATGGAGGATGTTTCGTTCGCTAGCGATATCATAGTTACTCACGTGTCCATCTTGCTCAACCTTCGCAATAATATATAATTTATAGTTTGTCGATTATTGCAAAGGACATCTTTCGCATTGAAGTTTCCGGAACGACAGCAACATTACTAACTTCAGGCCGTTTACTCACTCAACTTATAAGACCAAAGACCTATGACTTTGCAGCCATCTGGCTACAACACTTCTTCGGAAACACAATATATATATATATATTACCCATGAAGGATCTGCTAGTTATCATACTTAGCATATGAACAAATCAAGTTTTTCACGGAATACAAAAAATATTGTGTAAAAAAATGTGTTTAAATAAATCAAAAAGAAAAACCACGAAGGGCAGCATAGTGCCACGGTTTTAGTCTGTTACGCACCGATTCAAATGCTAAAAACTCGGAAGTTGTTTTTAATATTTTCTATAAATTTAGATCGGTTATTAAGTTTGTTGTTGACCGGTTAATTTTATCCAGAAATCTTACAAGGAGATTTTTCGTGTTTACTGCTAACAGATAGCTTTAATCTAATTTCATTTTCATGTTGTCTGAATTCTAGGTGGCGCGATGCCGTTCGGGCTGCTGAAGCTCAAAAAATCTAGGAACTACTCGGTGGTGTCTAAATCGCTATGTGTGATCATCGTCAAACTGCTTGAGAATGGAACGGTTGAATGCATACTGAGTTCGCGAACCATCGGACACGAGTGTCTCGACAATGTATGTCAGCGACTGCAAATTGCCCAAACTGAATATTTCGGTCTGCGATACGCCACCAAAGATGGCAGTCAACGCTGGGTCGATCTGGATAGGCCACTTAAGAAACAACTAGATAAATACGCGCAAGAGTTTTCACTGACACTTGGCATTATGTTTTATGTGTTCAACGTCGACCATTTGTCCGATGAACCCACGAGATATTACTACTTTTCCCACCTCAAAAGTGACATTCTTGAAGGCCGTCTGCGTTGTAACCGCGAAGAGGCGGTGCAACTAGCCTCATTTAGCCTACAAGCGGAATTTGGTGACCATCGACCTGAACACCATACGCCCGAATATCTCAAGAACTTTGTTCTAGTTCCGAAATACCTCACCGGGGTAGCAGGTGGCAATCAAGGAGATCAACTGCTTGAGGAGATTATTAAAGCGCACCAGAGTCTTCATGGCACCCCGCATGCGGTTGCCGAACTGTACTATTTAATGGCGGTACAGCGGCTGGAAGGTTATGGAGAGGAATTGTTTAACGTAAAGGATCAGATTGGCCAGGATGTTACGTTAGGCGTATCTGCATTGGGTGTGACGGTTCGCTACCCATCTCGAATACAGCACGAACAGTCAATGGCGTATCAGTGGTCAGAAATAGTGGACCTTATCCATCACAAAAAGTTCTTCAAGGTCGAAGGCCGAGACACGAACTGCTGTGCGCAATTCCAGTTGGATGATGTAATTACGGCTAAGTATATTTGGAAACAGTGTGTACAGCAACACAAGTTCTATATGCAAATGAAGCAACTAGAAGCAGATAGTAATGGCAATGCAGCTGGGCCCTTTGTCGCCATTGCAGGTGGCAGCAGCAGCAGAGATAAAGAGGTTATCAAGAACCAGCACGCGATTAACGAGGGTCCCATGCGGTCACCACTTGTTGTTAACAATAACAACAACAATACGAACAACAACGCCCATAGTTTGGGTAGTTTAGATGATTTAGACAGCGGCGTCTACAACACGGAGACGCAAACAAGTCACATTGGACAACAGCAACAGATAACTGGTGGGGGGCTGCAGGTGGCTCCGCCTAACTCAACTCCTTGCGTGTCGACAGCTGGTAGCGGTCCACGCCACGTGACCCAAATGATTGTCACACAATTGATGGTGGCCAAAGAGGAGCCTGATTATGAAAATGTTTCCATGCTGTTGGCAAATTCAGAGGAAGTTCGTAGGGCTCTTTTGCCAGATTATCGTAAAGCACCGGACTACGAACAGGCAATTCGAATGAAGTACCAAATTTCCGCAAGCCTTAACGACCTCTCATACGGCAGCTCTGCTCACAGATGTCACCACAGTACGCAGGGTCATCAGCATAATCATCACAACCGACTCTACGGAAATTATGCAAGTTCTATTCCTAGCTCAAACATCGATATTAGCCCTACATCAAAATCTTACAATCCACTAATGCCTCTCAATTCATATTCGCAGTACGGCCAATATAGCACCGACCTGCAGGCCATAGGTAATTCGTCTCAAGAGCTTGTGGGCGTGTATTCACGACAAATTTCTAAAACAACCTCAAATCTACCTTATCAAACTGCGATGCATACACAGTATAACAGTACACCAGAACTTAACATTAACCTTGATCGTAGACAAAGCGCTGTCTTGCCGGGAGCTCGAGATCTGTACCCGATAGAAGCGCGAGTTGCTATCACAACATCGACTGGTCGAGGCACTAGCACATCGGTTCCCGATCTAACTCAGTCGCTAAATAGCTGCCATTCGTCATTTGTCCAGATTCAAACGGCACCAGACGTGATTGGGCAATCGCAGTTGCAGCATGCTGATCTGTCAAGATCGCGACTTTCGTCCGATAGTTCTTCGACACATACTTCAGCTACACACACCCCGCTCCAGTCTGCATCTAGGTATACTAGTAATAGTAATGGCGGTTCCAGTAACACCCCAAATAACAATAACCCCACTTGTAATAATAGCAAGCCATCAACAACGGCCACTGTTGTTACTGTTAATAACCAGAAGGTGGCCTATCAGTCCTATAATAGTGAGACTTCGGCGAAAGAGGCCAACATTACCAAGGTGCAGGTCACGTCTACGCATTATAGCTCGGATCGAACAGCATTAGCAGCGGTTTCTCCCACTGTCGCCACTAGTACTGCTAACAGCACTAGCGCCACTGTTACTCCTTCCCTAGCGGAATCCCATTCACGGTCCTCGAATGTCCTAGCAGGGCCAATGCTGCTAGCAGCGATGAACGGCCTTGCGGGCCCCAGTGTGAAACCCGATATTTTAGAAAACGTACACGACAGCGTAATGGTTGAGAAAATGATGGATGAACCACCAAAAGACTCGCGGATACAGGACCTCGAGACGAAGTTAGCTGGTGGCCACGTTTTCCAGGAGTTTGAACAGATAGTCAAAAAGAAACCAATGGCGAACTTTGCTACGGCAATGTTAGCCGAGAACATGCCTCGCAATCGCTTCAAAGATGTTCTACCGTACGAGGAGAACCGGGTGCGACTCGGCCCATCAAAAGATAACCGTACTGGCTATATCAATGCATCACATGTCTCCGTGAGTATTGGCGAAATGCATCGATTTTATATCGCTGCACAGGGTCCCATGGCCAACACATGCTTTCACTTTTGGCAAATGATTTGGGAGAATAACACGGCGATTATAGTTATGTTAACCGATGTAGTTGAGGGTGGCAAGGAGAAATGTCATCCGTACTGGCCTCAGGCGGATGATTCGCGGGTAACGTTCAAGGACTTCGTGGTCACACGCAAGACAACCTATGTGTCTTCGACATTTACAACGTGTGCCCTGCAAGTGCAGTACCTGCCGACACGAGTGACACGGACCGTGTACCATCTTCAATACACGGACTGGCCTGATCACGGCTGCCCATTGGATATCCACGGCTTTCTATCGTTTATGGAGGAAATCGAAAGTGTTCGTCGGCTGGTATTATCTGAACAGAACCTAGCTCAGAATCGGGCGGTCCGCAATGCCCCCGTGGTAATGCACTGCACTGCCGGCGTTGGCCGCTCCGGCGTTGTCATACTATGCGACCTTCTTCTTTTTTGTCTCGACCATAATCACCCTATCGACGTTCCGCAGGCACTTACCTATATTCGCTATCAGAGAATGCTTTCGGTGCAAACCCTTGCGCAATACAAATTCGTTTACCAGGTGTTAATACAATACCTCAAGAACTCAAGGTTAATCTAGGTTTTGCTTTTCGCGCGTACACGGATTGCTTGCGTCAGCGGAAATGGTTCGATTGTTCACAGAGAAGATTAACATAGTGTGAGAATATAGAAATGGGAATTTCATAAAATGCATCCTTGTTGTACGGAACGGCATTATAGCTTGATATGACTTGACCTTAAAGGTTTAGGTCACCGACTATTTAAGTAATTTAACGTATGGCATATGTGTGTGTAGCAATTGGAGTTTACCTGTCTAATCTAGTCTCATATTATCAGTAAGGTGCTAGCAGAAGTTAAACGTTCCTACAATTAATCATATCCAGCGTGAGCATGTGAGTATTATCTGTTTACGAAAAGGTGCCTATCGGATATATACATGTATTTGTATTAAACACGCCCCGATCCGGATTAAAATTGTCCCAACACGATAGTTTCAATAGTCACACGAGAGGGTAGTTTGACTACTTGACTCGCTCTTTAGAAAAAATTGATCAGAGGTCTGAGTGGCCGAAATGAACAAATATTTATTTGTTTACCAATTTTTCGACTTCGTATAGACGATGGATGCAACCATCATTGAGCAGCTATATTTTACGCTGCTAAATATCTAATAATTTTAGCAATGATATTATAAACATTAAGTTATTTGAAATAATTGTAACGGAGTGTGGCGTTACTAGTCTTGCCGGGGAGCGTTTTTACCGGATGAAGCGATGGCTGTTGTATGTAGATGTGTTATTTTGCATCTAATAGTTTAATGAGCAAATTTGCAAGAGACAAAAAAAAACCAATCGGAATTTTCCTCGGCACTAGAGACCGTAGTGTAGGTAACTGTTCAAGCAAGTTTCCATAGACCCGACGATCTTTTCAGTCTCATTCATATGCCCTTACGAGGCTTTTAAATAAAGACGGCCATTACGGGTTTCGTAAATAGAAGCGTTTCAGTCCAAGCTCAGAAGATAGGTATAGCACTGAAAGCTGAAGCACGTGAGAAACTATATAAACTCTTACCTTGATTTATCACTGAATGTTTACAAAGTGCGACTTAGGCAAAAGGGTGACGGATTGAGCAGTCGTTAGTTATTAAGCAAATTAAGTTGCTCGTTAAACATGCAGCGAAAGGTACTCGATGGCTGAAGGTCGACCAGTGTTTCGTGCGGCGAAAATATGTTTTTTACATGCCAGTGACGGAATCTAATTTTGTTGCTGTACATTCAGATTATTCGTTGAAACTTTTTTTGTAAACGACTTGTTGAGCTTTCTCTTGTAGTAGTTCGACTTCTTGCGGTAAAAAACAATATGCAATGTATACATGTTAATATCTCCCTGTATAATATATTATACACTTCCTAAACAAAGACAATTTGATAGCAAATGTAACAACTTGGAAAACTTGTGAGTAACGTAAACGCGTTCGGTGAATGATATCACAGGCCTTTTACGCTCGCTTCCTTTGTGATTTGACATTGAACAACTTAAAATTGCCGCAATGTAGCCCGGTAAAGGTTACATTTATTTTAAAAAGAAATTAGTTGAAGGTAGCTATGTATCAATACACAAAACACAATACAACCTTGGTAGAATTATAATAAAAGTTCAAAGATTATTTTTTTGTGAAATATACGCGACACTGTTTTTATTTCTATGATGAATGGCTATGTACAAATGGACATTTGTAATGTGTGGACCGAAACAACAAGACCGGCATTATTTCTCACCCATTTGTTTTAGGTGTAAGTGAGACTCCGATCACTAATCAAACTACGCTCCTCTGAAGTCCCGGCAGCGAAGTAGATACAGTTTTATGCGTGATCCTGTTTATTTAACTCTGAATCCCTCGCCGCTTTGGTGTTCACGTTAGACAGATAGTTTTTCGTTGTTGATAGCCCTGTTAATCGATTTTGCAACAAAAACGTTTTTTTATTCAGCGTCATTTTCAACAAACGGAGTTTCGTTTCTGACGAAGGACAAATCGACAAGTAATTGGTAATCATTGATGATGGATACAAGTAGACACAATCAGATTTTGATGTTACAATCGACAGAGTAAGGCATGCTTCTTGATTATCTGAAAAATGTCAGCCGACCTAAAAAGGAATATCTTGTAATGAGGTATATATGTATGTTTTGGTTTGTATAATAGTCGCTCCAGGTAAGATACTGATAGTCATTGTTTACCGGAATAGCCATTTTTTTTTTATAACGTTGATATGTTTATGATATGGTATAAAGTTTACAATTTCGGAAAGTAACACCCGGAATGGTCTCTATAGCGAATTTTGTGACCTTGGAGTGCCTCAGGAATGAAATACTGCTACATAATAACCGCATTTTCAGCAATTGCATTGTTTTACTCGAACTATCGTTCCGTAAAATACATCAAGAAAGCTTCCCTCGGAAAATCTTCGCAGCGTAACTGAAATCAAGGCTTCAATTAGGATTGAGAAATAGTGTTTTACGAAACCAACAGGGATCAACCGCTCGGATCGACATATTAAATGTAACATTGACCTCTAGCCCTGTTTGTAGGGATACAAATCACACGATAATGAACATAAGATTGGTAGTGTGTTAATAATATTTTATAACTACCTAATTCTATTATTTATTTAGGTATGCTCCAGCGTCTGAGTCTGCTTTGGTACGTCAGATGCTCCATATATACTATCATCTGGAATAGGAAAATGTGCATAGCTTTTACTGATAATATTGAAAGGCTACACATTACTGTCAGTTATGTTATGTTAGCATGTTACTTGTTTTTAGGAAACCCTTTTGAACGGACGTTCTCGTCGCTATATATAGGCTGGGACAGTTGACGCATATTCGACTGTTTTAAAATGGATTCCATAAACCAAACCTGCTTTATTTGTCAGCCAAAAATGGGGGGCATTTGGTGGCCAACTGCGAGCCTGGTTCAGAAACTCAAGGCAAACGAGCCACAAAACTGAAAAATGTCTAATTTAATTTAATGCACAGATCATTACTTATCAATCAAACATACGTTAACTGCTTCTCCGGTGAAGAATCCATGACCGTATTACAAGTTTTCGACGGCAGAACGATCTTCACTGTGTCGTTCGTGGCGAATATATATCAAAACATACGACAATAGATCGTATGTTTTTATCCATAATATTGATCACAAACGTCTTTATAGATATTATTAAATGCTCACGGGATTTGCATTTTCCGGTTGGGCGATTGGAACGTCCCGTTTTCGGATTGAATAGGTCAAACTGTGTCAACGTTAATAAACCAACATAAGTTGTGTTGATATATTGAAAATAGCTGCCAAAGAGCTTGTCTTACCTCTATATCATCCATCTATTTGATGCACCAGCTGTACGCCAGTTCCACTTCTTTGTCTATTGGTACAAATATCCCTCTGTAGAAACCTTGTTAAGATATCGAATGTATCAACCTTTAAGGACTATTTACCTTTTCCTCTTCATCAACTGATGACGTATTATGATCATTTAACGGCTATGAAAAGATTCGTTTCATTTCTCAGGCGGTTCCAGGAATGAAACCGCAAACTTAATTAGCAGTGTGTGTTATCCCAAATTATTAATGTTGTTTTGGAGACAAACGAGTACACCATAACGGTAATGTTCTTAGTAATTGCACGTAAGTGCTTCTTTGACCAATAGTAGCATGCAGGTGGTGGCCGACAATACAGTTATTACTTGTCCGTGCGAGAAGTTGCCTGTAGGCGCGGAGTTTTGGTAACGGTCTGGATGTCGAGATTTTGACAATCTGCGTCCATTCTTAATAATAGTTTTCGCTTTCCGATAAATGGGCTTTGTTGTTGTTGTCGTCGTGGTTGTGGTAGAAAACCCGTAAAGTTCAGCGATGTCACTACAGCAAAAAATACAGATAGAGAGTTACTGGCGCTATAGTTATCCGAACCGAGCTTGCTGTTAAGCGAAAAAAAGTTTTGACGTTTATTTAGCTGAATTTTCTATTTCTTATTTAGGGCAAAGTATTACATAGTCAAAACATCTAGCTTCTGCTGCTGTTTTATACTTCATTTACCCAAGTATGTGTGGTGGTAAATTGTTTATGTAAGTTGTTAAATATGATCAGTTTGTAGTTCTTCGACTATTCGCACTCAAAACGGATCAGTTAGATTACCACTGTATCAGCTAAGCAGACAAAAAAAAAAGCCCGACAATAGTAATCGGAATTTTCTAAGCCGCCATTTTTATGGACAGGTATTATGTACAATTCTAAATACATTCGTTCCAAAAAAAGAGGTGAAACAAAAACAGGCAACTTGACTGCTTACTCTATAATTAAAATACGCTCCTTTCAGTGCGCTTCTTTGACACATCTACTTAACGATACGATACAAATAACAAGGAATCTAAATTATCTCGTTTAAAATCATATGAGATTTAGTACATGCTTACCTTGAGATAAGATAAGGAGCCCAGAGGTGACACAGTTTCGAAACAGGGCCTTCAGTGACCGAGATGGTTTTGGGAGTGAGATTCACAACAGACGGACTCGTTTCCGAATACTTAGGCCATAAATCAGTTTTTCCAGGAAGGGTGGGTTTGCTGAAATAGCAAGGATGTTACAGGGAAGGGTTGCCTATAACAACCAATTAAATTTTCCGGATTGCATACACATTGAAATCATAATCATTAATCAACCTGACATAAGCCCTGACATGATAAGGTGAAGCAACATACTTTATATTGTATTTTCGTCATTTCTAGGGTTCAGTGACGGATTATATTTAGGTGTAGGAAAGAAAGGAGATATTGATTCAAAAACAAGAAGAATGCCGCTTGGTCAAGCCAAAATACCCTATAAATTGTGTCATTTATACTCTGTCAATTATTTCACCAGCTCTACACTAATGGCAGATTATGATGTACCCGTTTATCATGAATTCCTTGACAGAACGGAGGATATCCTTGGCTAACTTCCTGTCCTCGTCGGTATAATTATCTAAGGTCATTTGCAGTGCTGCCGGAGTTCTTGGATCCCAAGGACGTTTTACATCCTGAAAATATACAACACCGAACTCTAAGTAATTAAGGAAAAAACAAATTCTTTTTGAATGTCCGCGCTACGTCGAATTGTCTAACGCAGAGTTGATACACATATTGTGTATGCAAAAAATTTATGAGACCTTGAAAAACATACTGGTCATGATAGAATTAAGATCGGCACAGCCGTCGAAGCTTAATTTGGTCAAAAGTTAATGATTAAAGACTAAGGTAAAAAAAGGAATACTCTAAATAGATTAAAAGAAAAACGCAAGAAATTAAAACCTGTACGTCCTCAGGAAGTAACATATGATTTAGTATTTTGTTACTTTGCTAATAAATATGCCATGAGACGTGTTTACGATATGAAAAATAGCACGGGTCTATGTTTTATTTTGTGTATACTCGGTTCGATGAAAATTATATTTGGTGTTATCAATCTCGCAACATCGGTCTAGTCGGGCGTACACTAACTAATGTTTGTTATTTGGAAAAAAAAATCTAAAATTATCCACGTAGCAACCTACCCCGGGAACTTTGATGGACAAACGGTGCTGCACCCGTTGTCTACCAAGGACGCCCAGTCACGTACTGGTATCAATGATATTTTCGAAAGAAAATAGTTGTTATTTCTGCTATTGCAGAACCATTGGTTAAGCTCCAGATATAAGGGCGTGTCAAGCCTGTACACTCCTTTCGGAATCCCAAAGGCATTAATCTATTCCGACGATTAACATATTTTCTCCGTGGAGGAGTAAGGCTGGGTTCTCCCATTCGTATGCAAGCGCAATAGCTATTATAACATTGTAGAACAAAATAGTCCCCATAGAATCTCAGACAGTCTAACGTAAATGCGCAGGCGGATGATTGCTGGAATAACTGGGCAGCGACAAAACGTTGATGAAATCATTACGGTTATTCTAGCATGAACTGAACAAACGGAGGCGTAACAATGGACAATGGAAAACAGAGGAGGTTAGAAATAAGTCAGCCCTGTATAGCGAAATTTAACACCAACCTTAGCACCAAAGCTATTGAATACGGCCCACTAGACACCTGCGTATCACTAGACCTCTGCGCAAGGAGAAATCGGTTACAGAGGAAGGGAGAGGAACCGAGCGAACAGTCCAAAGGTAAGCCAGGATCAAAAACAACCAAGGCCAATAGGGATAGAAGCCAACAATAACGCTTAAGCGTGCTATAGAACAGAATTACAGGATCAACCCTGGTTATCGAGATGATTTTCGAGTAAGTTAAAACAAGAGAAGTGCAACTATTACGTTTCTGAAAAGTGTTAAGACACAAATTGACGCGAAAAATTATAGGGCGTGATAAATCAGCATTAAAGGTCTAAACAAAGCAGGAAGCAATTAAGTATGCAGTATCCATAGGACCTCAAGCTAAACGGCAAGGATACTATCACAACGGCAAATGAAGGCGACAGCTATTCTGAGACAACACCTAGAGGATTTTCTATAAGCTAACCGTGGGCCGAGCATAAGATTTAACCTATTTAACATAAGGTTTCATCTCCATACCTGTATTAATACCAAAAGTTTCGCCAGTTGGAAAGAAACTATAAAATGGCAAAGACAGCGCGGACAAGGATATCATAGGAGTGCAATATTGGGCAATAGGGTCAAATGCTGCACTCGGAAAATCGAACTGCGAAAAATTTCAAACACCGAAAAAGCCAAGTCTTTTAGCTAACTTCTTGAAATATCTCTATATTCAAAAAATGGGTTCGGGAAGAGAGAGGCAGAGTCAGTTTATAGTGTAGCCAACAAATAGCGGAAAGAATGACAATGAATTTGCACAGTATAATAGGATAGAAGTAGAAATGATAAAGTTAAACAATGGGCTCTTTAAAAAGATAATTCACGACAATAATGGAACATCTCAATAATTCAGGTTGGTACAGATTAGCTTGTGTTGATTACGGAAGGCCTACAACGCACTGGAACTAAAGCGCAGAGAGCTGAATTATAGACGCCAATTATCAGAAGGCCAAACAAAAGGTTTCCTACCTGCAACCATCTTTCAATTGCTTCAGTGAAAAAAATTACAATAAAATCATTTAGGTCGGGTCTGAACTTCTTCTTGTAAAGGCACAAGGCGCGAAAAGGGGATAAACTTATTATAGACAGAAGTCGAACAAGGGCCTGTGACGTTTAGCTGCTACAATTAGCCAAATACAAGCATAAACAACAAGAGAGGGAAAGAGAGAGGAGAGAGAGAGAGACGAAAACATATGCGAGGGAAGAAGAATAAGTAGCTAAACGGAGAAAAGAATAATGGATTAGGATTTCGATGCGGCAAGACTGTACAGGGACAACAAGGATACTGGACTTAGAGTTAAAAAGGTAACTAGCTTAGCAGGGTGTGATCATTTTAGGCGTGGGCCACTCACCCACGTTCGAGAGGGGTGACTTCATCTTTCACCTAAGTCATGCAGTCAGAAAAGACCTTCTTTCGCCAGTCTTAGTGCCATAGCCATTATACTAGCTCAGATTATATATTGATCGCACTGTTTCATTCATTTTCTATACTTGCTAACGGTGCCTTTTGTTCTTTTTTCTATTTCAGCCAGAAAATGCAGCAAGCGTCGTTACCAAAAGACAATTAATTCTTCTATAAAGCGTACGCTGCCCTGCCATCAATGAAATTCGCAGCAGCAGCAACAACAACAGCAGCGTAATTTTTTTTGCTTAGTTATTTCCGTTTGAAACCTTTTTTTATTCAATATTATACATATAATATAAGAAGTTCTATTTAATATTATAATGTTCAATGAATCCTCGCAACTTACGTATCATGCAAGTCACAAATCAAAAAGGCATTTATGTTAGTTTACAGCACCAGCATTTAAATACGGTTCGATCACCGGTTGTAGTTTGTTGCTTTTTTACGCAAGGGTCCTTGCGTGGTGGGATTTTCATATGATACGATTGTTTTTAAATTCAAACAGTAGTCAATATGGATTTTGTATATTAAAGCAATGGAAACAATACATTCAAACATTATCAATAACAACTTATACATCTAAACTGATGTGCGATTAAATACGAATTTCTTCTAGTCGGCCAAAACAATGTTTCGTGGCCATCAGGGTAAACAGAAAAATAAAAAAAGTAGGGCCAGGAGCTTTCCTTTGACCAGTAGACTCTGCGTAATCGGGTCGAGCAATGATCTGCTTGTTCCAATCCATGCGATGTTGCTTCAATGATATACTATACCACTCGAATTCCAACCACGGTTAAATTTTTGTTTTTTTTTTTGTTTAATGTATTGGCACGAAAAAAAATCAGTCTTTCATTCAGAAACTATATTTCAGCCTCAAGAGTAGGAGGAACTATATCTTCGTGGAAGAACACATTTTATTAGGTATCCGTTCGTCTCGTTGCAAGTGTGCTTGCGAACCTCACCTTATTGAGTGCGATTCCGAGGAAAAACATTACATCATCGGTATGAGTGGCGGGTCCGGCCCCCATCGCATCAACAAACACCTGAAGAACGCAAAACGAAGAGGATATACGAAAGATTTTCTCGCCGCGAAATAATCTCTAATACAGTCTCATGAGGGGAAAAAGCTAGACAAAGGGACGTGAAAGCTTTTTTGAAGCATCTTAATAAAAAATAACTTGCTTGGTTTTTTAGCATCGTACAAAAGGCACAAAACAGAGTAGCTTACTCCGGTATCCGTGCCCCCTGTGAGGTGATAAACACTTGATTGAACAATTGATGGGTGATGAATTTGACCTGTATCTTTCTTGTGAAAATACAAGGTGGTAAAGCTTAGAGGTATCGACGCTTGTAGTTACTAAATAAAATCAGGACAGAAAAATTGATCTAGTTTTTGATTTCACCTTTGCGCGAGGCTCTTTGAGGACGTAGCGGTAGATGTTAGTTTTTTTGCCATTTACTTTTTCCACGGAGTTCATATAGAATTTGGCCGGGCAATCAAACGAAACATCGGTGAACATTCGTGGAGCCTAAGGGATACAACAAATATAAAGGAACACAAAAACAAAAATATTATCAGCGCCATAATAAAAGAAGACTTGTGCAATAAAGGAGTATGTTAACTGATCAGTCATGCATGGATGAATGCATAATCTAAAACTGAGATGTGGGTGCGCGTTATTGTTGATGAGCTCTCTAACTTCATTGTTGCTGTCTTGAAATCTGTCAGAGTCAATAGGCTGTTTTCAAAGGGGAACTAAGTTTGATTTTGTACGAATCAGCGCTAGTAAATAATATACCAATAAATACACAAACAAAGTACCAAACTGATAGGCATCTTCGGGCGCAAATCTAAAAGGCATTAACTAAAACAATCTTCATGTGATAAATATTCGTATGTTTTGAAAACAGACTAAACAAGATGATCGGTCTCATCTGTGCAGGTACTTGAATAGGGTCATCCGAGAAATTCCGCTCGATTGACGACGCCGCAGAATCGCCTCGCGTGGTCGAAGGACGACGCTTTACGGGAGCCCAATTGATCAACGATTTGTGTTTATTTAGTGGCACGCAAATATTACAATATTTAGGGGATTGCAAATAACCTTGAAGCTGACGTGGTCAACGATGTAGTTTGTCATCTTTGTTACACTCATTAGATACTAACAGTAAGAGACTGCTTCTAAATTCTAAAGATCTAAAGTCAGTTTATTTCCTTAACTATCCGTGATGCATTTTCGTTGGTAAAAAAAGATGTTTGGTAGAAAGGCACTAAGCAAATCGATGTACCCCAAGGCCTTATGCTAATTTCAAAGCGATCTTTTACTAACGCTCTCCACCGTTCCTCCGTAATATGTCCTGTTCGTCTGAGCGTCGATGTTCGCTCGTTTGCGTCCGCATGCTTTTACGCGTCACGCAATCGATTCAGGAACTTCGACGATGCAGAAGACCTAACAGAACGTATGTAGTTTATCGCAGTAATTCGATGTACCATTATTGTTTATCTAGTTTGAAATTTTCTGAACTCTTACGTAAATATTCTAATATAGTACGAATGTTTAGTTTATCTTTTTTAAATAATCAAATGCCGCACCGCGGTAGGATTAACGCCTATAAGCCATAAATATAATAGCGAAAAGTATATCTTTTGCACGTATGTATGTATGTATTTTGGTACTTGAGAAGTTCGTGAATTCTGCCTTCAATTTTAGCAAATCGATAATTCGTACGATCGCCACGAAGTAAACCATACGTGTTACGAGGGATCAATGTAGTAGTCTGTGAAGGATTCTACCTGCTTTACTATTCTGTTCAAATAGCTCCTGTTGTTTGCATACGAAAAGTAATTTTCGCCGGATCTGCAATTGTCAAATGTCTAATAGCAATGGCAATAGCAATAGCACTTTAAAATAACACGACAAGATAGATGCGGATGACCTCTAATATTATATGAAATCCTACGAATTTCGCTACGTAGAGCTTTTTCGGAAGCAAAACGCCAAACGGTGAATTTATCGAATCTAGGTTTTAGGAACAGCTTTTTTTTTTTTTACCGCGCTATTAATGGTCGCATAACAGCGAATTGTCTGATCTTCTATTTACCTATTTGATTTGTATGAGTGTTCTGTTAGAATATTTGCGATGGGTAGGAAGGACAGATCTGTAGCATTATATCTTGTTCATTTGATGTAGGGCAATTACGTGGAGGGTTAGTTTGGAAAGATCATATCATGGGCTTACTACGAAGTTTTCACATCAACGATCCTCTATAGCGAATAATTTTCTAACAATTAGTTTTAATGCGACTTAGGGCTTCTCCGCTAATTTGAGCCTGCAATCATGCCTTGAACTATTGAACCAATGCCCGGTAGCGGAATTCAACATCCTGCAACCTACGTAATAATTCGCTATTTTGTAAAAATCCGGTAAGTTAACTGAAGCAATCTAAAGATTACCTAAACTGTAGTAACACGGGTCGTAGCGGATAAACGCCGTAGTAGCATTAAATATAACAACCAATGATGGCAGGCGGCAAAAAAACGTGGAAAAGATTGACGTGATTTAAATGTCGTCGTCCCTGTTAAGCGTCTTCTATGCGTATGCTTCCTTTGTGTACTGAATGACGTCTAAAAATATGCCAGAATACAAAGAATGCTTTCGCTCCTTCAAAAAAAAAACAGAAAATCCTGCTATTTTTCCTTAAAGGGTAGGGGGATCTCTAATTCAAATTTGAAGTGGTGACATTGAAACCCGCCTTTCTGCCGGCCAGCTGTAGTGTTAACCTGCATGTAAACGAGGAAAACGTTAAAGCCAGCTCAATGTTTTGCGCTGTCTATCAAAGTCGATAACAATTTCCAAAATACAAGGTCGGAGTCTAGACATATCTAAACAAGGAAAATCTTGATGTAGCTTTTTCAAATAAGAGAATAATATCTCTGTTTCATTGTCCAACCATTTTCACTTCTATTTTATTATACAAATGACCCCTCAGAGGCGAAACTGATGTATATAAAATAAAAAAAGCACACGTTCAAATATTGAGCTATTATTATAAGCTTAAATTTTCTCATTCAATTATACCTGTTTCAAGTTATTTAAGTAATTAATCAGTTAATGCATCTTTAGATAAGTTGATTCGTCGTAGGGTCATTTCTAGCTATAGATAATAACAATTTGACCTGGACATTTGACCGATTGAGATAATATTTATGAATACATATCTCATTGTGCCAACACGGACGGTGTTATGTACAAATTATCTTAAACATTGCTATGAGAAAAAATGTATCGTAAAAATCCATGCACTTATTATACAAGCCCAATCCGAAAATGGCCCATTCATACCAGTTATGATGTATGTACTTTTTTTTTTTTTACTGACGTTTAAGCACGTCTCGTCACAGATTTTCAACCCACTTCCGCGTGTGGTGAAATTGATAACCTCACTAGAATCTCGTACAGAAAGGAACGCGCACCGAGCAGGGCTAGGTCTAACAGATGTCTGTAGTGCTACTTTATTATCAAAATAATAGTAAAATATACACCAATCTAAGTGTTAAAGATGGGACGTAAGGCCTAATTGGCGTACCGCATACACTAACAAACGTGAATATCAGGCCAGCTCAATTATTCAGCCTCTTAAGAAGCAAACATGTACTTAAGCTCTTTAGCGTATAGTTCGGGAAGATTGTAGTTGCCTAATTCTAACTGGTTAAATAAGAACATTCAGAGCGGATGTTAGCGTTAAACAAAGATAGAGATTGTGTACGTTTACGTAGTGCTTTCTCATACCTAGCGAGTGGGAGCCCTCAGCCATTTTTTAAACGTTTTTTTTTTTAAATTCGTTGTTCAACAAACCACTATCAGTACATCTATAATTAGTTGAAACAAATAAAGTTTCTACGAAATTAGATTCAACCATGAATAAGAAAAGGAAAGGTGGCGATACCGGTCCTCTTCTCATATTTTTCACCGCATTTCACAAATTCGGTGCGTATGGTGTTATAAGTGCATGACTTTTTGAATGCTTTGTCTATGTGCCAGCCTCGCGGTTTAGGAGTCTAATAGCTATTGGGACTATGCGATGTTTGACTTTGTAATGGCTAGTAGACAAGAAGCGAATTAATTACCAAAAGGAATCGTTTTTGTAAGACCCTGAAACATTTAAGTAGATCATTTTATATTTTCCCGGTGACATTGTAACATAAAAAATAAAGAAAAAATATATACGCTTTTAGAAAGATTCAGCGTGCCAACATGGTTGTTGCTGGCAAACGAATGGCAAAATCGTTTTACACACCCAGTATCTACGTTGCTCAAGTTCAGTGGGGTAGCACATCACCATCAAGAAAAGATTTTGCCAGCTTCTACTTCAAGACCTTCGTTATGGTTTGACTCAGGTAGTAAACAATACCTTAAATGTTTGCAGAGATCCTAGGCGTTTAAATACAGATTGTTTCTTAAATAGGCTTTAGAGAGGGAGCAAGCTTTTAAAGGGCAAATCTGTGTGGCGCTGTGCCATTGTTATTCGGACCTACGTATACGTAAGCAATATGTTTTCCATTTGCCGCTGTAGGCTTGTATAGTTGTGTTTTTTTTTTATATGTTGAAGTTCAAACCAGCTTGCCACTAAATGGTGGCTTTCTACGATAAAGGTTCAGAGAACATCTAAGTCACCTAGTCGATCTATTCATAGGCTGGAGACATAGATACCCAAATGCAGATTTAGAGAAGAACCTATGCTCACCTTTTTCAAGACGGCATCAAATCCATCATCCGTGTCCTGGTCCGTAATGTATGCGGAATACATTTCGGCCGCAGAGATGGTCGATATCTCATACATCTGTTTAAGTGCCAATTTCACAGCAATATCGGGGCCCGAACTGCGAGCGAGATCTTCGAACGCTGTGAAGGCCGTATGTATACACACAAACGTATTGTTTGTTATAGAACAAATACCAAGATAATAGCCATTATTATTATCATATCCTCATAACATGTCCATGTAACACTGAGCTCTACGGTTTAGATAGAAGCAACCCTTCTACATCGAACATTCAGAAAACTATATGTATTCTTAACCTATATGTTCCACTTGAACCGCTGATGATTTTGGTAACACGGCATGTTTATTTTGAAAGGTTTTTCCTTCGAAACGTAGCATATCAAACCTTGTGCAACGGCTTGAACGGATGATACTATATAAAGGTAAACTGAAAAGTTTCCATGACAACAGAAACACGAGGATGGCATTAATCGTCAAAAATATTCTAATAATATGACTGTGTACACGTTGAACAATACTTGTGAAATCTATGGCCATCTTGAACCCCCAGTTCTAGCCTACCGCTCTTTCATGTCAGTTGACGTTGACGCTTTTCTAAAAATGTAGATATTGAATACCAAGCCGTCCTTAATCTCCTTAATTTAAAAGGCAATACGTATGCGTAAATCAGAACCCGAACTTGACCTTGTCTATAGGAACACTTGATCGTCACCTTCCAGTTTCGAGCAGCTGAATATACCCGTAATTGTATCAGCTTGCTTGATGATAAACGTATGGGGTGGATAAAAACGACAGCCACGAAAGGTAACACCGAAGCAATTCAGTAAATGTTCGTAGACGACCGTCGAATTAAAGTTGCTTTGAGAGAACGTACTTGCTATATGTGTTAAGCGACTATCTGATGTTAGGAAAGACAATAACTGAGACGGAGCACGCAGCATTACTTGATAACCTCGGAACAGAAATTGTCGAAAGCGGGCCCTAGTAAGAAAGCTTGGGTTCATTTATCATGCAGCGTATTTACCTACGTTTTACCGGATCTACACGACTTTCTTCTGTATCGTGCGTTCAATTGAGAAAGCTACCGCATTCATAAATGTGTACTTTCGAAACACCAAGAGCCCGACTAGTATTTGCCCAGAGTAGAGGGCTAGAAGGACGGGAGCATTGTCCAGGAACTGTATAGACCTACGACAAGATTTTATTGAAAAATAAAAGTCTGTGATAGAAAAAAAAAAAAAGACTTATTTTTGGGTCTGGTTGAAAGGATATTAGGATACCTGTCTCACGAACGTTAGCCATTAGAAACTAACGTTAAATATGATTTGTAATTTTTTGGTAAGTGAATGAGTAGATGATTCAGAGGTTTCCTATGTATGAAGAACTTGGATACGTGGTAGGTGTTGTCGGATGAGCTTTTAAAAAACAGTGTTTTCTTAGCCTATCAACGGAATAGCAACATACCAGGCTCAAGTCCCATCACTTGGCGAAGCACTAATTCTCCGTCTGTATCGGTGGTTCCCATCATAATATCCTGAAAACGAATGGAAGGTGCAAAACAAGCGTTAAAAAAGAAGCGTTGCCACGATTCTCATATTGTCATATGTCCTGTATTGGAAGCGTGTATGGTCGTTCAAGTGTTGCATGCATTTTAGTTTACTAATGGTTCACTGCTACTAGAAAGAGAGAGCAGAAATAATCAAAGCAGCGGTCTAGCGTTACTGCCGGAGATACAAATGAAGCACAATCGCTAACGATGTAAGTAATTGGCGTCCGTTATAGAAAAAACGGTTTGTCATATTTTAGGAAGCTGAGACATGTTTTTTCCAAGAGATCGCGCAAATGTACACGTTAAACATCAAGATCTTAGCAAGTGCAATGCTCTTGAATCCATTTGATAGTTTTGCATTATGCGTTCATAGAATATTCTGTCCGGTTCGTAGACTTTGTGATGGGAAAATTTTGAAATGTCGTCTACGAACTTAGAGATCCAGAAGTCTCATTCCAGTACTGCCACAGAATCGCGACGACGGGTTGTGTCCGTAACCTTCTCTGAAGGATTCCCTTACAGCTGCTAGCTACTTTCCTAGAGTATCGTAGTACAAACAGTATAGAATTTATGCTCATAGATAGAGAATGACAGCGTGAAAGGTTTCAATCGACGAAACAAAAGCAAAATAGGTCGTCACAACTAGTTTTCATATATCTTGGAATAACGTCTCATTTTGGCTTGAGAAGCATCGTATTAGCAAAGGTGCTAGAAGTACAGATGGCTTTGATAGTACTATGCCTAATAAAGGATATGTCCCTTGATGATGGTGCCATAGAGAGACGCAAAGCCAAACAAACAACTTAATTTGCGCGAGGCGATAACCTGAGTCTGTTACTTTTTACGCTTCAGATTAACAGCTTTCCCTCATGTATTAGGCCCCTCATATAGATAACGTTGTCATCTACACCACAAGTGGACACCATCTGCAACAGGCACTAATAACCCTGAATAGGTACGCTATCGTTAAATGTCCAGGACCAAGATAGAAACCATGAAGTTGCGAACAGAGGGCTTGCCAGTACTAACTAATCCTGTTTGTATGAGATAACTTTCAAATAGCCAACGCGTTTGCGTAGCTCGGCTTGTCACCAACGGCAACGAGAAGATGCTCACATAGAGAACTGAGTTGGAAGAACGATGTCGTACCTGTCAAAATTGACAGATCGCAGAACCTATTAGCTAGTTCCTTTAAAGACGGTACCGACTGCCGCATATAGAATTCCAATCCATAGCGAGCGAAGCGTCGGAAATTTAATAATTTTGAACAGATTAAAGCGTTTTTGAAACGGGTACTGAACCCTTTTTCTCGCGACGTCCATCGCAGTTATGTGAAAAGCGTTTAGTCTTCCGGAAAACGACGCGTACAAGCCATTCGCTTATAAACAAAGCTTAAAGAATAAATAGTAGAATAATAGGAGTAGATCCTCTCAACGTCAATTAAGACCGACGGCAAATGGAAGCAAAGTAAACAAAAATAATCGCCGTATCGTAGTACGGTTCGCGGTGCACGGGTTCCATCAGGTCGCTTGGAAAACGAAAGGATTCCACGAACTCAACAAGTTTTATCTGCGGACTTTTTAAATAGATGTGTCACTGATGGTTGTCGGAAACATTTCCAAACCGTATATATCCGTAGATATTATGTTCTAATTAGAATCTTTTTCTTTTTTCATCTAACACGCATACTATCTTTCGAGGTTTTTGTTCTCACTGATTTAGGTTGCATGAATGCGTAGTACATCAACAGAAGAACGTTGTTCACAACGTTTGAAAGAACAAGTATTTGGTTCATTAGTCCACCTCTTAAATCTATCGAAGACCATCTACGTCCACTACCGGATCACTAGAACATATACAAATATCTACAGATTTCGAAACGTCACTATAGCTGCTACGGAAATGGCCTTGCTTTGCAGCCTAGTGGTTCTCTAATCCTTTGCGGTTCGCAAGGACCAAGGTCTGCGAGGATGGAGAATGCTGAATTAGCCATCTTTAGAAAAACTAAATACACAAACGCTCCTTTCACGCCCTGTAAAGACATATGGCAGCTCAAGGCATCAAGATAACGTCTGTCCCGTCAGGATTGTTTTTGGTAGCCATGCAGGTAAAGACACTATATTTCTCTCATTAGTTCTTATATTCTGCTAAATTATAATGAATTCTTCTCAAATACAAGCAATGTCAAATCAGCTTGACCAAAACGTATAAAAAAAAATAGTGCCAACATAAGCCAACCTAAAACCAACGTGCGTATAAGTACACCGATGGCCTTATCAAAGGCATCGTATATAGACCGAAGGAATTACGAAGCACAAAACGTTTTAAAATAATGCACATGATGCGGGAAATCGTATCACTTACGATAGAGAACAGGTAACTTTTGGATCACTAATATGCTTTAATCTCTTGGAGCAATTCATGTTCAGTTTTAGTAGAAACTTTCAACAAGTCCTGGCTTTGAAAGACCTTTAAAAAAAAGAGTGCTTAGAAAATCGTGTGGAGCTTTTCCAAAATTGCCTGTTATGTCGAAAACATAGCACGAATTAAAAATGTGTAAATGATATATATCAAGAACATTATATATCCTACCACCATCGCAAGTGCAAGCAAAAAAAATGCCGAGAACGACTCAACTAATTGAAACGTTATCTGTTTAGTAAGGAAAATATTATTTTCCTATCTGTACAGTTTTTTTTTCTTTTTTTTTTTTTTTTTTTGCCAGTGATGATAATACCGAACCCCCCGAAGTCTTAAAAAGATTACAATTATTATCAGTTTATGAATAGGAACTGTTTGCACTACTGACTCGCGTTTGCGAAATGTTTTTAGAATCCGTGCGATAACTGACAGCAGCGGTAACAACAATAAATGATAGAGATGCAATAAGTTATTTTGTCTGCAGACATTTCCATTTTCTGCGCTACATTATGTAATTAAGCAATCTGCATCTAGCGGAATCACACGGTTCATGTCGCCGCCGTTGCGAGTCAGAAGTATATCGTGCTAGAGTTTGCATTTAGTTGTTTAGGCAATGGCTGTTCTTTCCGAGACTATACCATTGATGTGTTATGCAGCAGCACCACCAATCTAACTTAACAGAAATAGTTGCTAAAAATTAAACTTAGGCTTCTTAAAGACTAACTTACTCTATGCGATGATCCGGAACGAAAAAAAGGAAACTACCCGAATATTTGACAAAACATTCCTTAGCTTTCCCTTATGCTTGTGTTTAATTTACTAAACTTACTATAGTTTAATAAACGGAGACTGAGATCTTTAAATTCAAGAACTTTACGACGATACTTTGGGAAACGCTGCGGCGTATTCCATCTATAGATTAATATATAAGATATATGTGATTTATCACTGCTTTTAGCATTACGTGAGCTAAATAAAAATCGGATCTGAGCATCAATTTCCAAAAGTTGCAATAATCCTTTATCCGTTTTAGTTAATTTGCTAACACATATAATTTTCATCATTTTAGCGAAAGCAAGTAACTAATTATTAATTTTAGCCCCCAAAAAAACCTGAAACTATTAAATATCGAATTTTTTCCTCAATCTCTTTAAGTATTATGTCAACTTACTACAATTCTTTTGCTAAATTTATATTTTGCTTTTTTGTAGTCTTATTCTTTATCCGTCAAATAAATAATATAAGATCTTTTATTTCCTACGATTTATTTTACATTGATAAAATAAGTACAATAATAATAATTGCTCTAACCTTATGAATTGCTTGTCTGATAATATGATTATTAAAATATAATAAACTTCTTTTCTTCAATCAACGTTGCTTGAGTGCTACTTTTCGCTTTCATTCTTCTTTTTTTTTTTTTTCACTCCCCTATATATACATATATATAAAGAACGGTCATCCGTAGAGCAACTCAGCATGATACGGTGTTTTGCGACAGATCAGAGATCTTCAAGATGCCAGATAAATACGTGCCACGATATATGATTTGCATGGCTGTTGTTCTATATACACTAAGTCATGCCACATAAGAATAAGAAACATTTTTTTCTTTTTTAATAAGAAGTTCTCTTTGCCTTTGTTATACTATAAGGGAATACGCACAAGGACTAAGTCTCTGTCAAGTGTTTACGTACCGTACCGCACTTTTTAAATGGCTGGCTTTTTTCCGCCACAAAACCAAGCGTGTTTGTACCTTAACCGCTTCGCACTCCCCGAGGTTTAGCGGGCAGACCACTGGATACCGCCCTGGCGACACCGTGCCGGTGATAAATGGCTCACCAATAACACTTTCAGCGTACATAAACGAATACATCTATTTTATACTAAAACAACGTACATACATATCATATGCACCGGGAGAATAAACGACACCGACCATAGTACTAGTTATGATCAACGTCAAAACGTTCTACGTCCTTTTCTCCGACAGGCGCACCCCATATATGTGCTTTAGAAAGCAAAGTTCGATGACGGTTTGGATTGGTCAATAAACTGAAACTTTCGTCCGCAGTTATTTTCAAATATTGGCTGCCTTACTTTGTATCAATGAACACTTTGTTTGTTATATGTGAAGGGAGCAAGAATATTTAGCTGAGTCCAAAATGTCGACCAAATAGGTCGACTGCGCAGCTACCTGGGCTTGCAACCTCCAAGAACTTTAAATCTAGACTTCTAGCAAGCACATAAATCAAGAGGCAGGGGGTAAAGCTTTTGTGGCTGTCGACGTTGGAACAGAGTATCAACTAGCTCGAAACTCATGTCGAACAATTCGGTTAAGCTCCTTGAACTCTGTTAATATCACGTGGACTGCAGACAAACAAGTAGTTGCTATGGAAGTATAAGTCAAGTATTCATCATACCGTTATGCAGAGATGTATACATATTGAATATGATCATAAACCTGTTACCTAGGAAGAAATAGCGATAGCTAACAGCTTTTGCTGTAAGGTACACCCAAATAAAAAAAATAGTATTTTGAACAATCTCTAATCCACAACGATCACAAGAATCGAAGTATCGTATGTTATGTATTTAGATAGGTGTTTAAATTAGTCATTAATTAGGCCCTTTAATCGGAGCTCTGTGGCTTGTTATTTTTATGTTGTTATAACACATATAATCGTTACGAAAACTAGTCAGGACCAAGCTGAAGGATCTATGGGCTGAGTCCAATTCGACATTGCACAAAGCTTTAGTTAAATAGTTAGGTTCAAGGTTTGTGCAGGCGGAAGCAAGTTGTTTAATAGTAAAGAATCTGATTTCCTGTTTAAACAGCCTAATACTGCTAATTTTTAAAAAGCAATACGCCAGTGCGTGAAGGGCGTACCCAACCGAATCTACCAAAATCCGATAAGGTAGATCCAAAATTATTCGGCAGCTACAACAAGTGTTTTCATTATTGACAGCCCTGTGTCATCACAGTTCTCCCCTCATCTGTCGTGTACGGCAGCGAGCTGTTCAGAATATTCCACATGAAAGCCGTCTTTCACGTTTAGAATGAATTACATAACGTTTTGACCCGGTTTCATAAGGGACTGACACTTGGAATCGTTTCATTCAATATAGCTCTTATAAAATACAATAGGTGTCCTCCTCTTGAAATAGTCAAAAGCACACCAGTACCAATGCCAACTTCAACATTGGCGCTGATTCTCGGAGTCAACGGACGAATCGGTGTCCAAGCGCTACGACCTCGCTCCATGCAAACATACACGCGCATGGCAATAAAAGTTTCTATTCTGTCATTCATTTCCGTTGCTATTTGTCACATCTGTTCCTAATACGTTGTTATTAATAAGAATGTTGTCTTCTGTAATAGGTGTTGCTTGCTTTCGCTAAGCCCATCATTGGGGTCCTAGTTGCCAGGGAACTTTAGCAGTCCAGCGTCTACTGCAGTCAATGAAGAATCAAATATAAGTGCCGTTTTGAATTTTGGCATCTAGGCCTTGTAACACCTTAGTAGCTTCTCCGTACGCATCGGCATGAGGACTATTTCGCTAGTTGTCCATGTACTTTAAAGACGTCCTGAACGTACCATACGAACGTTACCATAGAACTGTATATTGACGCTAGTCGATTCAGCGGTATGGATCGTACGGTATAGACCATTAGGTAAAATACACTCAAAGACACGTCGTACTGAAACCAAATTGAGGTTAGTTATATTCTCGAGCAGTATTGTTGTAGCTTACAAGGGGCGGCGGTGTTTTAGCTATATCTGTCCTATCCTATTTCATTGCCGCTGATGTGAGCAGCATACGGAACAAGTTAAAATGTATCTTGATTATCTTAGAAGCTTGCGTTATTTTCTACGTCAGAATGCAAACCTTCGTATAGTTATTTGGAAAGATTATGTATTTGTTGTCTGTTATGATGAACGTTTTGAAAGTCTCAAAAAGCTTAAGCGAACGTTATTAGTTGTCGTCAAACATTATATTATTAATCTCAATAGCAAACTGTGGAAGCGTTACTATCCACAGTCGGCCAGAGAGGGCAGAGAGCCAAAAATAAGCCAGCGAAAACGTTTATTCTGCCTTTTTGGTCGTGTTAAGTCAAAACATGCTGAGGTGCACGTTTAAGCTTTAACGCACCTTGAAAAAAAGACTACACACACATCCTTCAAAGATCGATATCTTCTAAGAACGCACCAGAAAGAATACATGGATCAGTTTAGTCTCATGTTAGCTTTCTGGCAACAGCCGAGCCAATGGTGTGTAGGACGCAAGAAGAGCCCGTACAGACGAGCCCAGATGACTGTCAAAACATTTGGACTACCTGTTATCATACGGCTATATATGTACAGCTGTTAAAAAAAAACACACACAACAAGCAAGAATCACTGCTACATATGAGCAAGCAAATTCGAAAATGTTTAATTAATGTTATTAACTTCATTCGGGTTTATTTGTAAGTGGCTAGCAGTACAAGCTTGAGCTATGATTAAGTGAACGAATTCAAACGGTAAATCTCATGCGATCGGGGAGTGTTTTCGAGAACTTCTTCGGGGCAAGTTGGACATTTGACTAATAGAATCTTTGCAATAAAGCACAAAAAATTTTGTTGAAATTGCCAAAGGAGATGTGAGCATACCCTTCGACATATTTAAACAAGGAATTGCTAGCTGCTGAAAAGATGTTTTCAAACTAAAAGAAGATATAGAAATATATATTGTTATGGGGACGAAAAACAGATACCAACAGACATCGCTAATATATAACGTCCAGAAAATGTTATTCCGGTCAGGTTATTTCTAGGAATGGTTTTGTACTCCAATGCTTCCTTTTCTTGTGGGGTTCTTGAACAACCCTGACCCTCCTTCGATGAACTGGGGACGAAAAACATTCGGTCTGTGTGAATCTATCATGGACTGCCATTATTGACAATTAGCTACCGAGATCGTTCGATGAAAGCTAAATCGATAGACAGTGAAGACGACATGAAGAAGCGTACACACGGTGACATTGCGTCTCAAAAAGTTTTGTAGGAACAATTGACCACTAAAGAATAGAGTTCACCAAACATTGTCTTCACTTGTTGTTTCGTTCCGGTCCATTGTACCACACGCAATTTCGCCCTGGGCTTAGCATCCGTACCAGCCAATTTCAGCTCAGATATCCTCACTTGTTTGCTTAATATGAGACTCGTACAGGTAATTCAGCGGTAGACCTATACTTTTATCACCTGTATTTGAGAAATGACATAGACTGTGAGGTAGTGGCTGACGTAGACGCGTCGGCCTCCCATCGAGGATATCTTAAAACGGAGACACATAAAACACGATTTAACAATAATCTTCGCATCAGCTTGCGTAATTGCTACTGTCTTTTCTCCAGTTGCAGTTGTGTCCCACAGAACTCATTTAACACGTCATCATCATTCTATGACGCAATCGAATCACGGTCGAATGTCTGCTATTGTATAACCGCAATAAACCTCCCCAGCCGAAATAATTTCGACGACCACTGTTGTCATAGTAGATTTTAGACGTCATTATTTGTTTGATGACTATTACCGGACGGTGAAGGATAGGGATGAAACATCTTTGGCGTTCCTGCTTTATGTACTCACTCCACTTCAGCTGACGACCCTCCCGTCTCGTGATCCTTGTGACAATAAATTATGTTTAAACGCTAAGCTTTATTTTATAACACCGGTGGCTGCAGCAAACAGCTAATGTTGTCCCATAGAATTGCCATTCATTACTGTAGAAAAAAAAAAAATTTTTTTTATACTTTTTAATGAACAGCGATAGTAAAAGCAGAAAAAAAAAAAAAAAAGACAAAGCGTGTTGCAATATCTGATCACAGCATGCATCGCTGCGTATATATGTACATTGTTCCGATTCTTCGGACAGATTTTTTCAATTACGCTATTAGGCGACGATCTGTAGGTGCAAAACACAGTCCTGTCACATAAAGCATTTAGTATCGGAATACAGGCACGGTAACTTTTCATTGGACAAGTTCTTGCTGTAATGGCTTTGTCTCAAGATGTTTCGCCATTCTATCGAACTCTTGCAAAGGGGCAATTAACTGCAATAACTTGCAATTAACTGCAAAGGGGCTAAATCGCCGCGTCGGGAGTGTAATCAGCAGAGATTTCCTATTGCTACCCTGTTTCCAATCGTCGTTTTTCGTTTCTGGGTCCAATCGTACGAAAACTGCCCATTTTGGCACTAGTGGTTCGTGTCAAAGTTTCGAATGCGCATGACAGCCTATCGACAAATATTCCGCAATGTCAAGGATGCCATGAGAACGAGGTATAACAATTACCTATTAATCACCTTTTAATTTCCTACAAGCAGTTCAGAGAGAGGGACGACTTATTTATAGATGATAAATAACTCAGAAAATAATAAAAAAAAGATTAGGCCGTACAGTGAACTTCGTACTATACGATTATATGTATGGCAAAGGATAGGCACTCGCCTCTTTTTGAGTTAAGAATGCTTACAGGCTGTCTTTAGAATTTTTACGTGCTACAGAAATATCTTCTTGTATTCTTATCCCAGTCTAGGAACGTGGCAGAATTTTTAAATCAGACCAAAATAGCCGCTATGACAGAGCGTGCGGTCGACTAGAAAGAGAGGTAAGTAAAACAATGACCAGGACCCACTTCATTGAGTAGATGTTTCTTTCTAAAAGACATGCCATCCTCAAGTATCGCAAGTCACCATAGCGGTAGAGCGGCATAGCTTGATCTTAATATTATATATTAGTTTGGCGTCACAATAGAGCCAATGAATACCGAATAGTCTTTAACAGTTCCGCTACCGGTCAAATCGGCAATAAAAAACAAGATTTCCCATACAACTAATTCCTCATAAATATATACATCTTTTTATCCTATTATTAACAGCGGCCCGTCAATTATAGCCACTGCTAGAACTAATACCACGACAAAATAAGCGATGTTTGTCATTATCGAGATATCTGTTCGCTATTCATTGGTATATGTTCGTATCTCGGTAAGCGTCATGCATGTTTTTCTGCAGACAGGGTAGTAGGTGCAGTCCGTCCAAATAGATCGATTGATCAGTCAATCCATCAAGAGGACGGAACCTATGGATCATCGCTATTGTACAGTATGTGTTGTATCAACCTCATACCCACATTTTCTGTTCAATATTCTAATAGCAATTTGTCCATCATAATAAAAAACAATATTCGATGCTCAGAGTCCTTTTGTTATACAAGGGCTTAGATTTGTCAAGGGCAACACCAACAGCTACCCTTACTGTCATGGCTTCTTGATTTTTGGTGAGGGGGAGAGGGGGGGGGGGGGTAAGCGTCTATAACCTTAAATATCAAGGTTGTCACGTTTTGATTAAACATTTGAGTAAGAACACCGTGCAACTGATTATGTCTTTTTCTTACATCGAAGGTAAGTTCTCTGGTTCACGCATGTTATGCCCGGGAGAATTTCCCTTTGACAATAGTTTAGTAGATTCAATAACCCCTCTTTGCTCTTGATCACATTCACTTGACGGGCAAAAATAACTTAATTACAAACTTCTTTAATTCTAGCTTTATTAATTATCTTACAACATTTGTCACCGAGGCAAACATCTTTGTTTTCGACATAGATACACGAAGAATCAATCTCCCTTGAACTACGTACAAAGCGTAGAATTTGACTAGTTAGTGACTATTATTAACGTGTGTCGCTGGCCTTCGAGTGTAGTGAATCAAGTGCTATATGAATAACAAAAAAAAAAAACACGTACAAACACACCACCATCATACTATTGAATACACACAGTAGGAATGCAAACGCCAAATGATAAACGTCCTATGTCAAACGGAATAAACAGCTCGGCTAAATAAAGCTTTGGCGACAGCTTTTCGTTGTGTAATATTATCACAGATATTACCATGACAATTGCATTGACACTTTCAGTTTTATACCGCTATAACGTCATTGCGTGTTTTTCATACACTTCTGGATAATTTCGCCCCTACGTGTACAATATAAGGTGGTAGATCTTTAAGTAGTGAAGAAGCCCATGCTGTAAAGAATATAAAACTGTCCGATTTTTTTTTACTGAACATAAAAAATCAAAGTAAAAATGCACATGACACAAACATTTTCTAGGGTCCACATAATCGTTCTCTGAGTATTTTGTAGAATGCTGATTAATAAGCTGTATCGGACTTGGCATTGAAACGTACGACAGATCTATGACAAGTCTATAATATACCAGTGCTGAGCTACTCCAAAGCTAATAATCGGATGTGTAAGAAATGGGCCATATCTTACCCTCTTCTCCGTCAGCAACGTTGGCCATTTCTGGAGCCTTGATGAGATAATGATATGTCGATACATATCTTTCGACTTGCGAATACATATTATTACAGCAAACACATTCATAACAACATTCCGAAAAGAAACTGTGTGAGAAAGTTTGTCGTCTATGGCAGATACGGTAAAACAGATGCGATGCATCAGTAAAAATCCATTATACCGCTTAATTGCGAAGATGTAGTTCAATACGTTATAGCTTGAAAGCGTTTTCCACCGAAGTCACGAGACACTGAAAAAGCTAAAACTACCATTTATATTGCACACTTAGACAGCGGATTCAAAAGTCACAACTCGGTTCCCCTCCCAAATCGACGTACGTACACACGTATGCAATACATTAACTGCAACCCCATATGCATAAGACTATTATATACTACCAAGTGGTAGCCTCTGAGTTGCAAAGTTCAAAAATAGCCGCCTAAGTCACCCTTGCTACGAATTAATTCGAAAAGAAAAGAAATAGTATTCGATACTAACAGGCTTTTAGATGGGTATTTTCTCTCGTTGTATGATTCGGTACGTTGAGATTTGCCTGCATATAATCATACATCGCCAGTACGAACAGATGCGTTTCTGCTATTGACACATAATATAAATAATAATAGTAAAGCATAATAATGTTTGTCGTACAGCTCTACGTGCTGTATGTAACGGCCACATTAGTCATCGTAGAGTTTAAGTTCGATGAGCGTTCGATACCACGACGGCAAAAGCTTGAGTTCCACTGCGGACAACTGTGCCACCCTGACAAATACGATTCTACACGAGCGAGCGTTATTTTCAACAGTTGCTAAACGTGAAATTATTGTTTTTTTTTGATAAAAATACAACATTTTAATAATCAATAAAACAACACTATTTTTATCATTGACGGAGAAACCCACTGTGGTAACTTAACCATAATAGGCTTCTCTGTCGAAGGTTACACAGATATGTCGCATAGGCAAAGGTAGAGCAGATCTTTAAAAAATGCTTTTTTTCATATTGAACATCAAAAGCTTACGTCAACATTTACTTTGGTCAGGTTTCTAATAGTTGACGCGTAGATTTGTGGCCACTTTTTTACACCTTGTAAGCAAATGGTGGAGACGGGAGCTTTGTTGGGTGAACATAGCTAACTTCTGGGTTTTAGTAGATAACTGAACTAAGCTTGAACATTACCTTGATAATCAGCCATTTCTAAGTAAGCAGGCTTGTGTTTAAACATAGATAAAGGTGCTCGATCTTAATATTTACTCGATTATCATCGTTCCTCAAGTGCTGCAGTTCTCGGTGCATCGCCCCCCAAGCTGGGGAATAGAATATTTGTGGTAAAAGTCAACTGTGGCTTCTTCAAAATGAAGCGAGCAGGTATAGGATATTGGTTAAGTACCCCCTTCACAAAAACTTTTTCTTTATACTATTTACCGAATAAATAAAATTGGCCTTTATTTTTTTGTAAATCTGTACACGTATGCCAATGATATCGAACGAGAACACAGAGAACGAAATCACAATACGTCTTCGACGTTTTTTTCTTTGCGGACCAATCGCATCGGACTATTATTTCCACTGGCCGAAATCGGCATTATTAATATCTCCTTATTAAGGCGAGACTTGCACAGATTGACATTATCAAATATCTAGGGATTTGGCTTTTTAGGTCGTTGAACGTTGGTGAGCAGACTACCCATCATACTGTGATTGAGTGCGCGATGTTTTCTCAAGTCGATCCTCTGATTTATGTGACTCGCATCTCGTGCCCGCAGCCACATGCCTTGCCATTGTTTGACATAGCATCTTTACAGGTAAAACTCATAAGCGGCTATTTAGCGGTGTTTGGAATTGCTGCCAAACTAACTAGTTAGAAATACTAGAAGAATATTTTTACAATGCCCACAGTTGCAGTATGGTCTATCAGGTCATATCGCAAAAGGCGTGTCCACGTACGAACACTGGACAAAGGCAAAATGTTCTCGAAAAATATTCGAATTTGTGTATTGCCGTTCCAAAACCAGAGCAGGCTCCAAGTTCAAAATCACTAACTAAACCCGAATGGGGTAACCTCCTGCGCGTATAGAAATACAATTTTGGTAATCTTAACCTTTAATATTTTAAATCTTTTCTAAATGTCATTTTTATTTTATAATCAATAAACAGTTTGCCCCGTCAAATAATTTTGGCTACAGCAAAATCTGTAGGTTGCTAAAAAGACGGATAAAATAAAGATTCAACAAATAAAGCATTGTAGTACATTCCCAAATATATTCTATAAGCCTTAACTGCCTAATATTAGCAACGGGGTAATCGTTTCAAGCGCTTCCCAGCTAATCCCTTGATATCAGCGCTATGATACAGGACTATACTATGTAAATGCAGCGCATGCTAGCTGGTTCCCGTCTTCAGTAAGGACAGATCAAATCTTCTGGTTGTCGTTATGATATGATTGCTTCTAACCAGCATTTGCTTGTAGCTTCGTCTAGAATTACGGTAGAAACTTGTCGTATGGACGATATCTGTAGTTCAGGTTCAATGTCAAAGCCTCGCGGATCTTTTAAGATAAATTCTATACGTTTTATATGTACTTAGACTAAACGCTGATAACATGAAGGCTCTACGCTTGCGTCTTGTTAATCAAATTAAAGTAATAGCGATTTCTGAAACATTGTTGCCAAACCAAATGCAAGGAATTATGAAAGTTGCAAAAAAATCAACTACATATTTAACCTAGAATGCAAACATACAGGATAAACTCAAAACGGTCTCGATTTCGTCGCGAATTTTGTTTTGTGCCTCTTCGCGTTATCCTTAACTGTTTCCTGGACTCGACGACGGTGTATAGTTAGAAGTTGGACTTAGAATAAAGATTACATGGGTCGCACTTAGAAAAATCATGAATATTATATGAACTTTATTATTTAATTATTTTAAGTAATTAAATTAAGATTGCCGAAAGTGCAGCAACAAATTTAGAACTGGCCTTCAATAGAATAGCTAGCCCTGGTTGGTTTTAGCGCTCATCACTGTTGTCACAGCTAATGACCGTATAAGCATGCGTAGGTCTCTGTTGAACAGAACATGACCTTCCTTGGTTTTTGTCTTCGTTCCGTATTATTGACCTTCCAGAAGTTCAGCCCCAGCACGTCGTTTACTGGATTCTCTTATACAGTGGTACATAATTTAATTATATCTTTCAAAGATACTTTTTGGCCTACGGCTATGTTTCTGGTACTGATCTGAGACGTTTCTTTCATTATCATTATGATTATCAGTATTACAGGTAATAAGACTATTTATTGAATGTGATGTAAATTGGATTCCTGTTGAATAATATTACAGTTACTATTTAGGATACGTATCCATTAAGTATGTTGTCCTGCAACTTAGTTACTAAAACAGGTTAAGGCGTATAACTATGGATAGCAAGAATAGAAGCAACGTAGTAAATGTGCAGTTGAAACAAATGCAACTTGATTTACAAGCCTAGATTTTTTTTTGGTTAACTAGTTCTCTTTCGATTATTAGTGTTGTCACAATTTTAAGTTATACTTACTTGTGATTTTGTGCCTTTTTCAACATAAAATCCATGAGCTTAGGAAAGCGCTGAACGATACGTCAACCTTGACGTCAGTGCTTTTGGGTCTTAAAATTGTGATTTAAGAAGGAATGACAACAATATTTTCAAACGTAGACCTCTTAGAAAGTTGTTTAATAGTTAGAGTTAAAGAAACCCCAGATAAACCCATCCTTGCTTAGCCTTCTGTTGAGGACAGGCCTTTAATGCTATACCTAAAGAAGTGATTTCGAGAACTTGTATACAGGCCAAAAATACTTGACTGTGTTAAAAAAATTTTGTTAGGAAATCCGATCAATATATACCATGGCATTGGACGCGAACGTCACTAGTATTGTGGTAGGTGGTACCGCATTTCAATCTAGCCCCAACTGCTCTTCCGATGGGGGCAGGCTGGTTGGGACCAGGTCATGATATACGTGGTTGTTGGTGCTGGAAACCAGGCCAGTACCTTGGAAAGGGGACTTGGCCAAGGGGAAAGATTGAATGAAGGCGCTTATTAAGAGACGCTCACGACCTTAAAAGGTTATACTAGATTTTAGCGATTTTAGACGATAAGAAGACGTATGTAATGACGATAATCGAACGTAACGACTATAAAATATAAATAATGAATATCTATCAATTTGCGAAAAATACATGCATATATTGCAGCTAAGTTAATCAAGCAAGCGCAGACTTTTGAGATAGGCAAAGTTTTCCCAACTTCGTACAATTCTATAGCATTAACTGCGTACGCATATTAATGGTGGAAAAATAAAAATTGTGAAGGCTTATTGCTCGTATTGATTTAGTGTTTCGCAAAATGAGGAGCGGCCGAACTTGTCCACTCTACGTCCAAGATAAAAAAGAAACTCCTTGTTTTTATTGACCGCATACGTTTCCTAACGCAACGTGTTTTGTAAAACGTGCGTTGTCTATGACTCTTATGTTGATATCGATTTTAACGTTATTGAAATATGCATATTTTGCATATAGCGCTTATAGTAGCTATGAGAGCGCCTTGAACTAGGTAGAGTTGAAACAAGTTTCTATTATAAAAAGGTGCACAGAAAGGTTTAATAAAACAAGACTTAATGAAAGCTGTTACATATTAGAGTACTTTTTTTTTGCTGTAAGCTTTAAATAAGTAAACATTAGCATATTAAGATAGAAGAGTGCCATAATAGCGGAATCACTATAAAGGATTTTATTTACACTCTACCAGTTACTGTTTATTTATTGTAGTTGAATAGGTATTTCGACGTGTGATACCCGTTCGTAGTAAACATAATACATTATAAGGACTCATCGAAAGACTGTGTTTGAAAATTATGGAAGCAACCGTAACCCCGTGTTTCAAATAGAGCATATATATGTGTGTAAATTTTTATTGGCCTATTTAATTTTAAGGTAGCAGCATTATTTGTCACGCGTAATAACGTAATGGATCAGTGAACGGAGTAACAAGTGAACCGGCAAAAAAACTACGAGTATAATTGATCGTTATCCTTGTTTGACACTCGGAGCAATCATATATAAACCCATGTAAGACCATTTTCCATTCAGATAAACCAGTGACGATGGGACACGTTACCCTAGTAGGCTCTGCTTCTATGGGTATCGCTTATGCAATCATCGAATAACTACCTTCCTATACAACCAGTACTGACCTAATGAAAGCGACTAAACCATTATCCTGCTATTTATATAAATCAGTCGAACAATCACTAACGGTAGGCGCCTTTCAATTACACTGACACCTACTATATAAGTCATATATAAAATACCACCATCAGCTGCATTAGGTTTCTATAACGCTTATAGGATAATATCCGTAGGGTACTTTGCATATCCAGTATAGAGGTACGTCGATCGCTTAACGCATATACACTCCATAGCCTTAATACGAATTGTTACATACATATCCAGCAAATTCATCTCGTCCAAAGTACGCTACATTCACTAAACATTTATTTTAACCCTTTATTTTTTTAATAATTAACCTATTTTACTTTAACCATATAATTTGCATCTACGTCCTCAGTTCATTAGTGTTATTACTATATATATATATATATATTATATTGGTATTAATAGTTATTTAAGAGCACGCCTCGTTTAATGTCTATAAATAAAATAATAGTATGATTATCATTGGTCGGCGTTAAGGTCACATTCATATAAACCTTAGATCTATTAAATTAGTTAGTTAGTAAAATTAGATGTAGATGACTATTTTTTTTCACTACCTCGCGCCTAACACCTACACCTAACAAAAACGTTGCTTTTGATTCGAATTGATATATCATGTATTGCCGTCGCTGTCTACAATGATCTGCTATGTCGCAGTTAATTTGGAAATTTTCAGATCTGTGCTTGTGTGTTTCTCGGCGTCGGGCGAAACGTTAAGATACAATGAGAAGCCACATTTCCCATCCAGTTTATGGGCCATACGGGTTCGTGATGTTTGACTAAATTCCGTTTCATTTCCTCGTTTGTCAACCGCCTTCTTTTACAAGTGCGTTCGAAAGGTTCTCATAGATCTCACACGCTTGATTAGGTTAGGGTGCATCCTCCATTCCCAGCACGTCATTATTGAACTTCTCAGACCAGTCGATCTACACGTAGACTTCACATTTGTACGGTACTGAAATTCCACTCGGCCTGCTCCGCCGTTTAACTTCGGCTAATTGAGTGGATACCTAAAATATACTTTTCTCCCAGCTGAAATCTCTATCGGTTGCCACTGACTTTACATGCATTTCTTACACTGTATATAAATAAATTACAATGAACCTATAGAAGGGGCACTGCTGACCATATATAGCAATACATGAAGCATGAAACGGTAAGAAGGAAAGATAACATTAAAAATTTCAAATAGTTTTAGTACATCGGTTAACTTCGAGAATCAGGCCATTATAGGCCCTACATCTACCAGTTACCTTACAAATGGATGAAGATATTAATTTTAGGTAATTTAGCTGAAGTGCATATTTCGATCTCTAAATAGGGTCTGTTGAGAAAAACTCACTGATGCATGCAAAATTATAATTATGTGGGAGATTTCGTAGAGTAAATATACTATTATTTTGCCGTCGAGCATTAAATGAAATCTAGCATAGAGTACGCAAAAAAACTGTGCAGAGGGAGCTGTACAACTTTGAATGACTAATCCGTTGCCTTTGGTTATCACCTCGATCATAAGATAGGGTTAATTGCAGTTTATGATTCTATAACTTACGTAGCATCCAGTGTAAATGATGTATACGATTTTTTTGGGCATGTATCTATTGGAAATACAAAATTAGCTAGCCATAAGTTCTTTCTGAAATGCGAGCATAAATACAGGTATGAATACCAATAAAGAGATACGCCTGTTACTTATATATGTATATATATATATATAACAAATGCATTTCCGTTAAACAGTTTCAACGTGAATCAAGGTGCCGCAAATCGGGTTTGCTGATTCGATGAAATTTTCCAAGGTGATAAGGCCTTGCTGTTTCCTTAACGTTAGACAGAAAAGATAGTGTAGTCATAATAAAGCTGTAATTCGGCTATCAAGGTCCGCTTGATTTTGATGAAATCTTCGAAGGACTTTCCTTTTTGTCTAATATTTAAAGAACTTCAAGGGGGGACCGACTTCGTCCTGAAGAAGCGTTTGCTCGGTTTCGCTTAAAGGCATATCACTGATCCTCTCCCCTCATAATCTCCACACCATAGCACGCCAGAATGAGGCCCTGTAGCTATTGCCGCACTACCTGGATCTAGGGCCACTACCTAAGCCCCTGCCATACGCGCCATTCCGTAATTTGAGCCCAATTTGGTAGGCTAGCTACCGTCAACGTCGAACAAACCCGCCTCCCCGATCCGTTGCTCCAAAAAACGGCGAGCGACCTAACCCACTCACTCGTATCTAAATTGGCGTGTTAAGCACATGTACAAAAATATCTTTTTATCGCAGTATAGATTTGCCATTGAAAGCTAACATTGACATGAGGGTGGTTCTATACAAAAGCAAGAAAAAAAAATTTCCTGTTTCCCTCACCTCTGCTTTCATCGAATCTTATAAACGCATATATATGACGATCATATGCTACCGATAGTTGTTTGTACGGAATTGCATTGGGAACCCCGACCACGTAATCACTGCAGCCATATCTTGGCGGCCACTCAGAAAATTTCGACTTCGGAATTAGATGGTCGAACAACAACATTGACAACTGCACAAAACACAACAGCGCCACCTAATGGAAGCGGCAGTCCGGTGCCCGAAGCTCTCCCATAACATTGAAACAAGACGTTATTTTGTATAAGAAGCAGGTTGTGACAGAAAATAAGCCCTAATAATCACATGAAAGCGCCCACATGGCAATATTCGCTAGAGGCCCATCAGTCAACCCATATAACTACCAATTGGTAGAAAGTTTGTTTTCCTAATATATACATAATTTCTGTAGACGTGCCTCTTGGGAACCTTAGACGCGTTTCATATAGGTGATACATTGGTTACAATGTCTATTATGCCGTAAGCAATTAATATTTATTTCTTTTTACTAGGCATATACCAATATTTCTGTTGTCTTTTTCCCGCATCCTGTTTCTGATTCATTCGATTGGCATTACAAGTGTTACAATATCGGGTATCGCACATAAATCGTTGTAAGCCAATGTACCATATCAGGCCATCACAAAGCTTAAGATTATGATAACGCAAACACGCGAATCGCTCAAATGGCGTGCTAAAGCGCGTCGAAGCGTAGGCTATTATCCTATTGGAACATATTGTTTGCCCATAACTTTAACACTTGCCAGTGATGACTGGCAATCTCTGTACAGGACGCGTGAAGAAGATAAGCGTCCCGATTATAATCAAAAGCGTATGATTATTATATAGCGTAGTCACTAGGTGCCCGCTATGGGGAGAAAACGTTATCCATTCCATATATAGCGTGCCCTTATATAGCGGTAAGGGCAAATGTAGCAAGCAAATTGGCTCCGTAGCAAAAAAAAAAAGCTAAGAAGAACATATTGTAGCCCCAGATCAGTATACTCATAAAAATGTTTCATAGATCATGTCGACGATGCAATTAGCAACCTGATGAACTAAGCTGTATTAAATAAGTTGATTTACTATCAAGTTGAACAAAAGCCATTTTCGTAAAATTCAGTCTCTACGTAAAGTTCCACTTAAAGTTATGGCCGTGTTCAATTCTATCGCAGAAGATGAAGTCGCCATTACGGTCCCGCGTAGCTGTCGACCTTGATAGGGCTATCTATTCTGGACACTTACAAATATAAAAAGTGCTTCCTTTTTCTAAACATTTTCGTAACATCAGCGTGATCAGCATAATGTACGGAAGCAACATGAGAGCTAATGAGAGGGCTGAACGACAACATCGGGGCAGTGATTGCGTAAGAAACAACAATCCGTGATAATATATCTAGCACAATCAGTTACTTAACGGTATCTGTTTGTTCATACTCTATGTTACAGTTCGTAACGGAACAACTCAGTTTCTCTGTTATCACTGTATCTCTCTTTTGCTATAGTGATTATTATTTCTCTCAATTTAAATCTATCGTTCGGAGTTGAAAAATAGTTTACATAATGACACTTGATTACTCCTGATATAATGAAATTATTTGCCGATTTTCTTAAGTGTAATAGTTCAGTGAAAGGAGAAAATGTCTCTTTTATGAGGGTTATCTTATAATTTACGCATTCCGATTTACTAGCCTTGACCTATACAAAACACATAGAACCCAATCCGTTTTGCTTCAGTAACCTAAACGCGGTGACCGCGTTATTGAGCCGCTTCAGGGAAATCATATAAGTAGATTTTGGTGATTTACTGATGGTACCAAAGGAACATTTATGTCTTTTTCAGTAATGTTACGTTTTTGTTAAGAGCATGAATCCGAACCATTATGTCGCGTACGCACCGTAGGTTAGTATAACGTCTGTTACAACAAAAAACTAGAGTTTCTATGACGATGTTTTCATTTCGTGAAAACTAGTCCTACAAAACTATAACTGAATACACATTGAAAACTATTTGGCAGCATCATAGAACACGAGTATCGTTTTCTATTTGTCACTGATTTACTATTCCACACGACGCTTATACCCTACAGTCACGACAAGTGATCGAGCGTTAATTCCGTATACTTTCTCTTGTTTTAGTCTAAAAAAATTTTTAGTCTATTATTATTATTCTCACCATTCGTATTGCAAAACCTTAGGAATGCTTGTTTTGTTTCTACTCAGAACAATGTAAATTTTAGATATCTGTTTCGCTGAGCTTGTCATCTATTAGTACACTTGGTCGAATTGGAGCTCTATTCATAAGCATATTTCTTCTGTGACTTTTCTATGTCATCGCATCGTAACATGTGTAATAATTGAGCCGTGGTCGTTTTGGCTGGAAGAGTATCAGGTTGAATTCAGTTGAATCATACAAATATATAAATGTATACATCTGTGCGTCATGTTGCAGTTACTTAAAGAAAATAACGCATTCATGCTAGCGTGTGTGGTCTATCGACGTTCTTTAAGGCACACGACAATAAACAGACCAATTCGAAATATATTTCGTTGCTCAAGCTTTCGTTTTAGCTAGATTACGATGATTTCAAGTATTTAATTAATTCATCATAGAAGATTAAATAAATGTTCCACTTCTTCTAATTTACTGTCGTGAAGACCTTGAAATCAGGTAAAAATAGTTCACTTTTAAAAATGCGTCCGACATTTCGAGATTATGAGTATAATCTTGTAGCATTGGTACCTGTATTGAAATCGTCATCTTATAACGCTCGCATAAAAGCCGTAGCCATTTGCACTCGTTGGTCGTCAAATTCTATCTGGTCATACATCACAAAGGTGAAACCGAGCCGCGAGAGCAGTGACCCACCTCTAACTACCCATAAGGGGAAGTAAAAGGCTTGTTAGAATGAATTCAGTCTTTTTCTTAAAGGATTTGCAATTAGCATGATTCCATTGAGGACAGTTCTAGCTTCAGTATTTCCGCTGTTGAAAGATAGGCGCGTATTGTATTTCCTAGCCCGAAAATAACAATTTCGTATAATCTGAAAATCGGATTTGGTACGTTTGGAGTTTTGCATAAATCGCTCCGAAACAATGATCTAATAGGAACAGATTCAATGGTTGGAAAAAAATGTATTTACTTATGATCCGCACGTATTTTAAAAAAAAAAAAAAAAAAAAAGCACAACGTTTCTTCAGACTCATAGACAGCCGTTTCGTAATCGGATTTAATTCAGCTTCATGATAAGATTATTTTCATAGTTGAGACTGAGTGAATTGAACGAAATATCTAACTGTTGCAAACAACATGAAAAATACCAGATCACCTAAAATGTTTTTCGGTATCTTAGCTCTCTCACAAAACATGCGTGCAAAGTTCCCAAGTATCGTGTGCCCATTACAGGCAGATTGTCTTAATATCTAAAATAAAAATCCGCATTGCAGATACACGTGCTGGAATCGATCCTAGTGTATTGTATTATAAATGTTTCGAACTCTGTATTCGGCGTCATCGTTAAGCTTCCAAACGACTACCCCCTTCTCCAAACACAAAAATTCATTAGTAATTTAGAATTATCAATAATCGTAACTGTATTTACGCTTAGCTTCATCATGCTAGTTACTGCTATACTTTGTTATTAAGATAATTAATTGTAGGACTCGCTTCACTGTTATAAACGAGTTCCTTCCGAAATTATAAGGCTTATAGTTACATAATGTTAGCGAACATATGTGAAAACGATATGGGAATATAATTTGTTGAACAGTAAATACTGTGCCATTTTTATTTGACTCGTCTTCATCACCCGTGAAGAAATCGGTCACTATGACGGTGAAGTGCAACGATAACTGTTTCGGGTAAGTTCGATAGGTCCCCAATATTACCATTTTTACGTATATCGAATTTATTACAATTGTCACCTAAGAACAGGTCATCTTGGTCAAACATTTCGAATTTTCGCAAATCTGCGAGTAGTTCGGCTGCTATTTTACTTTTGCTGCACTTCAAGATGATCCTCGGAGAACTTGTTCGACTCTTATATTCTATAGCTCTTAACTACAGTGAACACAGATTGGAGAGAACTAATTACATGGAAAGTGTTTGACCTACTAGCAGGATTTACGATTCGATCCAATGGTGTCTCTGAACATTCAGTCTGTTAGACGTTTCGTAGCAGATAAAATATCATGGTCATCAATTATCACCTAATCATTTTCACGTGAGGCAATGATGAACACATAACAAATGATTTTGCTTGTCTAAGGTAAACTTCGGGCGATTGGAGCCGGCTGTATATGTATGAACGCTTTGACAGCTAGGTGAAGATACCCAAGAGTACTCTTATCGCCGTTGTCATTAAGAAGATATGAATAAATAAAAAAATGCCATTGCAGTAGAATGAAATTTAGCAAGATGATTAGTTGAGCATAATATGTATAATAGCAATATTTGTTCCGATCTGAGCGTCTGATGGGTTCAATTAATGTGCACACTGTGTTGAATGTGAGAGCTATAGGTGCATTGGAGATTTTGTTGGCTTTATTCCCAAGGTCCTATCCACTTAAGCAAATAATTGTTCTCGTTCAACAACTAAGACGATCGCTCGGAAGCCGTAGGCGATATCCTTCATCGGTTAACCAATTCTTTGATATATGCAGATAGATAATACATGGATATATTATGATTGTATGGTGGATTTTACCATCAGCCGAATACCGAACGGTGCTATCTCAAGGCCGATAAAATAGCAAATAACGAAAAACTAACTGAGAATGGAAGCTAGATATTGTTCTAAAGATTAGCACCAAAGAAATAAACAGTAAGAGTATAAAATAGTTCGTACAGCGTAATAATTAATACTTGCCGCTATCGTTTGGCCAGCACAATCTGAAACGACTGCTAGAGAGATGCGTATTTTACAAAAAATGCATGAAAAACACCTAATCACCAAATTAAATATGGCGCCTAGGTTTGTATTTAGTCGTAAATGCCGACCTATGGGTCTTTATCGAATACGAGACAGTTTTTACTGGAATCAATTAAACGAATGTCGCATTGATTTTATGGGTCTTTTTATCTAGAGTTTTGCCTCCAGTAACGCCGTTAGGCATTCCAGCAGACAGCTGGCTCCCGACACGAAACGAAGTTTGTATATGCCCTGATTCAAACCTAGGCCACAACGTATCCCTAAGATTAGATTATAGATAGACGAGTCTACTCTGCCTTTGAAAGGAATACGACTTTGAAATTAATTTAAAATTGGCTTTGTTAAAAAGATATAATCCTAGTGTCTTTAACGGGATAAAACTTATTGGCACAAAGCAATTTGTATAAGTATAATAATGCGTCATAATGCACGTCTCCAAAATAAACAAACGAGTTAAAACTGTACACGCTATTCAGGTGTACACAAAGCAGACCTACTCTGGGCAGGACAGGTATATAAAAAATGTTTCCCAACATAAGAGTTCGTTTTCTCTTGCCGGCTTATTGTAAATGTTGCATAATCCTTTCAAACAGATGAGCTGGAGATGGATATAGGGTGACTAAAACAATACTCTGTATCGCTCACGTGCCTACGTGTACAAGCTTGTTTCTACGTATAAGCGCTTTGTTCAGAACAACTCATGATAATGATAACGTCTCTCTTTTCTAATGACCTGCCTATTACGACCCTTACATCGCGACAAGAATGTTCCACTTCCTTCGAAAACTATAATCTCTGCGTGCTGTCATTTTTTCAAATCTGTATCAAGCTTTGGACATTCTGCGGAAAAGCACGAAGCTGTGGGATCAGCAGAATCTATTAGCAACCAGATATTGTTCTTCTCCCTTTTGTCCGATAACTGTACCTTGATATGCACGAAATAATCATAATTCCTAAATACTAGCTGAATTATATACAGGATCATAGTATCATGTTATGGCCAACATTTTTTCGTAACGTAATAACCATTATATATAATAATAGCTGATATAAACCTTGAAGTTCATTAAGATTTATATCAGCTCTAGAAATGTTGGTCGCTTACTACGAAGTGTGTTTATAGCTATTTCAAACAATATATTAACAGTAAAATCAAAAATGGAGTAATCATGTAGCTTTGACATGGACGACTAGGGAGGTATCTCGGTAGTGAAGCTGCCACTCGAACATTGGAAAGCCGCTCGATCTATTAACCAATACATGCACGTCGCTCTTTGTGATCCTAGAAGAAAAAAATCACTGCCCTTAAGCTGCTCCGGCTACACAGATACAGACTTCGGCAAACTAGCTCCGTAAGCTACAGGATGAATTAAAATCACAGCTTTCTCAAAACACCTGAACATAGGACTTCTTCTAATAATACCATTAGATGCACAAGCATCAGGTCTTCATATTTTATAGCATTATTCCGAATTACTATATTTGTACCATCATGTTATCGTCTATTGTGCTTTAGTCCAAACGATTTGGTATTGGTCTGGCAGGTAACAACATTGCCCCCATTATTAAACTTGCTAATTTACAATAAAATAATTCATATTCGGTATTTTCCGCTGCTAAGTAATTTGCAAAGATAGAATTTCATCTGTCGGTTTCCAATAAAAATCTCCAAACCATTCTGGTTTACCCATTCTCACTATTATAGAATTACGTTAGAGACAGATCCGAGAAACAACCGCAAGTGAGAGGGCGCACTTGTCGCGGAAAACAGGATAATAACCATTAATAATGTGCGCTTTTACAAGCAACTCAGTCTTCGTTAATAGAACGAGCATTTATTTAGACAACCAAGTGCTCGATCATCACGTTTCGTAAACCTGTATGAATGTTGTGTTTAAACGAATTTCGAAAATGTTCATAGGCCTACTTTTAATGATCTAAGGCGTAGATAGCGAGCAGATTTGGCAACAGTTCAAAAAGGCTGTAGTGACTTTGATGAACCGAATGTTCGATAATAAACGTACTGATAATTGCACTCGAAGACCTTACATTTTCATTTTGTACTGGAGTTTTTATAACCAAATAAATGCTACCTGACGGTAGCTCACCCTTCCTAAACACAATAACCTATTACGAAGAACCAAATGCTTCATCGAATGCATGTTTTTTGGATAATTTTCGGAAGGGGACACAAATCTAGACAAGGATTCGAGGTCGACAGACGATGGTACAAGAAGTTTTAGGTAATAATATGTATTGTAGTAGTAAAGGAGTTAAGGCAAAAATGAGGTCATAGAAGCTATGCTGTTTGTTTGTATCGTGATTAATCCATGAGTACATGTTTGTTAAATGTTTGTCTACTGACCGACTGTTGACTTAAGGTTGCTCTGTGTTTTTTAGGTAAAGACTACTATACATATTTAAGGTCTGCTACTTCAGTACACAATTCACGTATGTCGAGATGGCGATTATAATCGAAGGTGTTTCTGATTCGATTTCCAAAGAGTCTTCAATTTTCTATGAGTTTCAAACAAAAAGATCTGTCTAAACTAAATAACGAGTTTGTAGGGTAAGGTAAAAAGGGTGCATAGTCTGAATTTCAATAGATATTACGATGTCCTGTCGTTTATTTGTAGCTGCTGTTTTGTTCGTCTTGCGTAAACCTTTCCTAGATCTATAAAAGGGCTTTTATATTCTGACCCTTAGATTTTTTAGACCCTTAGATAGCTACTTTAGTGGACTGATAACATGATTGTTTGCCCTGCTCAGGCTAGGTGATGAGACAATGGTTCAGTATGTGGTATCGAAAGACGCTATTACGTTGGCAGTTAGCATTGTGATTAACGAAGGCGTTACTATTGAGTAGGCACATAATTAGCAAGCAAGAGGTATTGAAGAAGCTATTAGATGCTACTCAGCGCCTAGAGAAGTGCTGCCAAAAATGAAAACAACTTAACAACACGTCTTACTTCACTGAGAATTAAAATACGAATTTAGTTAACTAATAAAATATTAGTGTTGCCTTCATTAGCTGTTAAATGTTATTAATTACGTCCATGTCATTGTTTGACGATGGGCTGTATCTGAACCGCAATGTAATTTACGTGTGGGTTCCGAGAAATAATTTATACCGGGCTAAAACCCAAGCAGTATATTTGGGTGTACGAACGAAGCAGACGACTTTTCCATGATATGACGGATTTCCTTTGGGCTGCCCATCCAGCCAAATTTATGACACCCACTATCATTACTGATGCTGTATTTTGTCCTGGTTCAAGGCTATCACAAGCGGCTGCAGTTTTTAGGTGTTTTGAATCTGCAGAGTTAACTGTTCGATAGCCTCGAGAACTCACTTCGTTAGAATAGACGATAATACAGCAAATAGTTTTCCACTATCTATAATTATCCCTCAGTCAAGATGTACGCTAATTCTTCGGATGTTCTTCGCATCCGACGCATGATTTTGTTTAGCTTACCTCAACATTGTACTCGAGGGTCGTGGGCCTGCGGATGTCTCCTGCAATGATCTGACCGTCCCGGCCGGGACCAAAGGCTAGCTTATATCCTCCATCCAATTTCGATAACTGATCGAGTAAAGCTAGACGATCCTTTGTCGCCAGGCAGTCCGCCATCGAATCATATTGTTCAACTACCGAACGATTGTTGTTGAAACAGTCCATAAAGTTGGCTACTGTGAATAGCAGGTTCTGGCCGTCTGCCTCTTTAAAAAACGCTAAAGTATTCGCAGCTCCGCTTAACAGAAGAGCTCTACGAAATAGACCCTTTGTAGCTGGAGACGACGTATGTATTGAGGCTGAAATGGCGCCTGCACTCTGTCCAGCAATTGTTACTAAGTTGAGGTCGCCACCAAAAAACTCCACATTGCGTTGGATAAACTTGAGCGCTAAGAGTTGGTCGAACAGACCCTGGTTCCCAGGAGCCGACTTACCCGTAGAATTCAAGAAGCCAAACAAGCTGACACGGTATGCCGGAAAAGCGATCACCGAATCGGTTTCGGCTGCAAACTCCACTCCGTCGTACAGAGCAAGGTTATTGTCTCCCCACTGGTAGAAGCCCCCATAAAAGTACACCATAACAGGCTTCTTTTCTGAGCTCGACGTGTCGGCTGAGGCAAAAATATTCATATAGAGACAATCATCATCGTTCATTTCGTTTTCGAGCCTGATACCTGGTACAATCATCGGGATTTGTGGACACATCGGCTTTTTCGTGAGTGCGTCTCTAGTGATGTTCGGGTCGACAGGATCCAGAGGTTCGGGGCGCTTAAAACGACGCTTTCCCACAGGCGGTTTGGCAAATGGTACTCCAATGAAAACATTGATATCCTTACCCTCGATCGATCTCATCTTATAGCCACGCAGATTACCCACCTCGGTTTTGACGTTCACGTATTGCACCTCGATGGGTTCCTGGGCTGCCACATTGTTTACAATTGATGATGACATTAAACAAATGAAACATATGATTGTTGATAGAGTCCGTGTTATATATATCTTGGTTGAGCACGTCGTACTGTTCAATACCGGAGACATTTTTCACATGAATCTGTTTAGTAACTGGTTCGCGCGTGTCCACTTTAAAAGTAAGGGTCGCCTTTGGCGACGATTTTCCGATAGTCGATGGACGCTGGCTGACGCCAAGTGTTACCTTGGTGAGGGCCGCAAGAAGACCCTTTCCGGCGAGCGCGCTTCTTTGCTGATGGTTATTCCAGCAAAAGCGGTACAACCAGCATTGGTACGATATATAGATAACTTCGTTTTGTGTCTAGTGTCTATTAAAAATAATATTAGCAGTTGGAGTAGAAGTACAACGCTAAGTCAGGCAAGCGTCATCACTAAACATAAATAATGCAGGGCGAAACGACGCAACAACATACGTGTGCGATAAAAATACATCAACCCACGGTTTGTCGTGGGTTATTCACATCCGCCATGATAGATCAGGCTATCTTGACATCCGGAGGTCTTTTGCTTTGTATATTTATAACAGAACTGTATCTGGACGGTGACCACAGACCGACTCTACGCTTGACTTATATGGCAAAAACAAGATGCTAATCGCTACATTGCGTCTCAGGTAATTGCCCCTCTTGCCAGAATGTACGGATATATGGTGAAAGAGGTACGGAGTACAGTGCCGTGAACCTTAATAATGACGTGCAGCGCAATATAACGGTTTATTTGTATATATATACACAAAGAATATACTTTACAGTAAGCGTTCTATAATTTATAACGCTTATGCTTGTAACACAGAAGCATGACACATTCCTTGTAATCTTGGAATACATACATTTATTCGGGCCATATTTTTATGTTGGGTGGCAAAGGAACCATTGTACTTAAATATGTTCGTTAATTTTCTTGATTCCTACACTGAAAGATATACGTCAAGAATTATTTTCTGTATGATGCTACGTCCACGCAGCCGCTAACTGTTAACACGGTGTTGCTATCCATTAGCTTGTACTACAAACGAGTTGTTTTTAAATACAAATGTTGTGTGTGCAGTACATTTAGATTCGCGTATATGACTCCAGGAACTTATGTCTCAAGAGCAATGATCTGGTTCGGATCTCTGTACGCTTTCGATCTTTTTCGCGGTAGCCGAAAGCAGCAAACAAAAGCAAGACAGAAGCCCGCCATTGTTCTTGAGTGCCGAAGTTATGCTTCGTATTTTTATTTAACTGATGTGAGTCCCACCATTAACCGATGAGACATACCCTTGAAGCGTTTACTTGAGACCCGATAGGAATCATATTTCCAAGGCCATTATGTATGAAGCTGACAGAAGTTGTGGAATTTATCATATAGAATATATTATCCACTCAAACATATCGAGATTTTCGAACGTCCAATTGGATAGTTAACGCATGCAGTAGGCCCCGTAAAAAATCACAGGGGCTTGCTTAGCACCTAAAGTAATATTTAATAGTATACAGGTATTCGCTTTAGATAAACAAGCTCAAATTGAGGTATAGGTTCTGGGGCAAATCGGCAACAGCAGTATTCAGAAAAGTCATTCAGCGTTCTTTCGCATCATCGCATTTCAGATGCGGGTCAATGACAGCGACCTTTCGTCCCTAATTTCTCTAATTCATCATTATTCTATTCGTTTCAACCAACTCACGGAACACATGCGTTTTACCATATCCTATAAGATCCCCAGGTGCTATGTTTTTCTGTACAAGATGTAGTCATGCGCTTCTGTACTTTGTTCGGGAAGTCTCTTTGACCGGGCGCATCCATTTAAGAAAATGTTTATATAGCAAATTTACACGCTCATACGATACAATTGTATTTTTGTACAAACAAATAGATATAAAATCAAACCGAACTCATTAAATGTCTTTTTGAGTAGCATTTCAAGTACTTAAAATATATACATTTATAACAACTTGTTCTATATGATACTCTATACTATACATATGGTCGTTTCACGAGCCTGGTTGAAGCTGATGTCATAAGACGATTTATAGTCGATTTAGGATACGCGAGGTTGTTTGGACCTGCCAATGGTTGCAGATTTTGTACCATGATAGTAGAATTTTTCGGTTAGACATCTTGCCTGGCAATTGAACTTGTGGGCAGCTTGCAGCATTATACATATCACAAAGTTGCTTACATCTAGTGCAAGCACAGTATTTATCAGGTTTGAAGAAAAGGAAGATATTTCTGGACTCTTCATAGGTGATGGTAAAAGCCTTGAATTGCATAGCGGCTCAATACACGTTTGTTGCACCAATCAAGCCTTTTTCCAAATCTTGTCCATCATTTGATGAAATTTGAAATCGACTTCCAAGAATTTTGAGTCCCATTGTACCAGGCTATCTTGAAGCCTTGGAGTCGACAATAGGTTAAAACGGCAATGGAAGCATTCATCGAAGAGTCCCGTTGCTAACAGGAGAAAGACAAGTCTTGGGGAGGGCAAGGGAGACAAGACGCATTGTCCGGTAGAATCTTAAAGCTCTTTTAAGAAACAAGACCTTTGTTTGTTTCTAATACTCTAGTTTCTTTACTGTGAGCACCCCTGATTAAGCTCGCTCCGTATGTGGAACCCGACACAGCTTTTTGGGTCGAAACGTCGCAAAGCCATCGAGAGGGACAATCTACTGGCGCCAAGTATTGAGGGCGAAGCTATTAAGGCTTCTTTGCAACCTGTCGGTAATATGGTGGTAGAAACTTCGAGCTTCAAAGCAGACTAGGAATCCTAGGAAGATGAATCAATGAACATATGTCAGCGGTCAGCCAGAAAGATATAGCGTGTCATGATTCGCAGCCTCGTCACCTCTTCTGAATTTCAATGCCTCGAACTTGGTTAGGTGAACGGTCGGTTCCAATTCCGAGACGGCGGAATGTAACCTGGATAAGACATGTCTGCATATGGAAACCAGCGTTCTCATAAACAACTAAGCCGCCTGCAGAGAGCATAATCTTCACCATATTTTTTGGCCCATGTATGTCATTGGGAAGATCCTTGAGGAACGCTAAGAAAAGGAAAGTGCTCAAGTTATCACCATAAACTACACTAGTAGTTTGGAAGAACGCTGGCCACTGCGAAATCCCAACATTTGTTGTTATCTAAAATATCGCTGCAATTAAGTTAAGCAGGTTCGGGAAAACGCTGACATCGGCAAAAATGCTTAACACTAAACACTTTGCAACGCAGTAGAAGACAGCGTTCAAGTCTACATGCACTGCATGACTATATTGCCGCAGGCAGCTTAAGATTTGCGGCCTTCTCCACTACATCGATTGGTTTGGGTCGCTGTTGTTTTTTGGGATAATGAAAAACGTTGCATCCTGCCAAAGAGAAAGAAGCAGTGCAGAACGAAGACATTTGTTGAACAGTCGTCCGTATGGCACCAGTTCAACGATGGTCTTCCGTCCCAAATCAGCCTTTCTTGAGCGTAGCCATTTATCTCCAGGTCAAGGAGCTCCTGAAGCAGTCTTTTGCATTGTCATTTGTCCCACGTTGCACTGAACAGTGAGATCCCTTAAGGTACGGTATTACCAGATGCGAATATTTCAGTGAAGTTGTCCATGAACACTCATGAAGCGATAGAAGACGATGTACACTTGTCACGGAAATCAAGTCACTTATATGCCGGACGTTCGGTCCGCTTTTTTTTTGAAACAGCCTTCCGCTGATTCAGGTTTTTCTTTTGGTAGGTAGCATGTGTCTTCCGGAAAACCACTTTGAACACAGCGGCCAATGGCTCCGTTGCCAGTTGTAGTGCGATTAATGGACCAAAGGCATCCTGGGCACGGCAGGCGAAGTGGCATCATAGCCGGCGTGTCCTCGGACAGGACGAAGAAACCGATGATTGCAGGATGTCAACAAAATGACGCAAATAAACCTCAGTATATACTGTGTTTAGCACAGAAAAGATCGCATGAGTCCGTTTCAGAGGCTTCTGGACAGGCAATGGTCCTAAGCAGACCCTGAAGTCTAATTCGACAGGAATGTGTATCTGAAGCTATCCGTCCTCCTATAAAGGGTATTCTTTCCAAAATATGTGATTTAATCACAGATATTTACGACAGGGCTACCTACAGCACTGGCAACGTCAGGGGATTGACCACCCAACAGTGATGCTTATCAGTCTGATAGTGCTTTAGATGTTGTAACGTTATAGAATAAACAGATGACCGAACCTCCGAAGATCTGCGGCATCCTCAATAAAAATACTGATAATGCTCATGCAAATAAATGTCACGAAAAGTAAACGTTGTTTTAAACGAATAAGGGAATGTTTTATTAACTAAACAGTTGTTGTTGAGGCATTTAAAACATAATAAAAGCAGAAAATACTTTGAGTAACGAAATGCATTGGCCTTATTTTTGTATAAGAATGTGATATATGTATTAAAGATCAATAAATAGTTATGTTACGCTGATCTGTACTCAAATAAGAACGAAAGAAAACCTCTAAAATAGAACATATACTATAAAGAAAAGAATTGACCTAAACAGTTATATCATATATAGCGTTTTTGTGCACGAAGGTTTACATTATTATACGTATTCTTCTTCTCGTTCTGCCTATAATAACATCGTAGATCATAATCAATATAAAGATAACTGTTGTGATACCTGTACAAATGTTTTTTTTTTTTACACAAAAAAAAAGCATGTATTTATGAAATCAAACATAATAATATTAAGTTAGTTTAGACCATCGCCTATCTAGCATTTATGATATTGCGTATACCTTGCAAACAATAATGGCTTTCCTCTGTGCATTGCGCGATCAAGCTGTTAGCTTTCGTGATATAGATGTATTATGTTGGAGGCTACTTTTACTGTTAATTAATGAAACACCTGTTCAATACAGTCAATTAATGATGCAACTGTATGAATATCCCTAGACATTATTTACGATGAAGCATGAGGTCCATCCCAGTAGGATTACACACATCTATTTCGTTCAGGAACCCCAGAGGTAAAGCGAACGACTTTTGCGAAGGAAAAAGTAAATAAAGCTGAAGCTGAAATTCTTCCGTAACGTATTCACAGAAAAGCTATTTAGGAATATTCAACATTCGGGGACGGCCAGATCAAGTGAACTATAACGGCGGTAGCTGTAGTCAACAGGAAGAGGACAACTAACTGAATTGACTCAAAGAAGCCCGACGGATGTTGTCGCAGCAGTACCGAAACAAGTGCAAGTTAATACAAAATACGCAACATTGTTGCACAACTGGGTTGTTGACGTTTGAGGAGTAACCCTTATAAGCTTCACAAACATTATCACACGTACGATACTTGAAAATATACACAACATAAGCATTTGTGTTTTTTTATTGACTGTATAACGACCGATCACATATCAAATCAGAATAAAAAAAGAAACGATTTTGCAAATACGAACAAACGAATATGCAAATTTTATAAAAATGAGAATCAATCACTAATCGACATAACATTTTTTTATGTTTTGGCAATGCAGTACATTATTATCACGTGTCTTCAGTTGATTCATTTGTCTCTTCAATTAAAAGGTTCTAAAACAGGTAAGAAAACCATCGCACACCCTCTTCCGGGGACAGCATATTGATAATGTTACCGCTTTTCTCAAAACAGCATTTCTGAAGCACATATACATCGACAAATCTATGTCTTAATGATTTTGACGTCGTTATCGCGGCATGGCGATGCCAAAATGATACCGGCTATCTAGCATGAGGACAAAAATGTCATAATTCGTGGGGAATGCCTTGATAAAACGTTCTTATTACTAAAACCGAAGTAACCCCGTATTGAACCAGTAACCAAGGGGCTAATTATAATCAAAGAAAAACAGAAAACTGTGAGCGTGTACTGTCCGACCGATTGTAAATAAAAACTAGATTAAAATCTTATCCAACCTGTTATTTCGCACTTTCTACGGGAAATTTGCTAAGATCACCAGAAGCCCGTTGATAATTGCGAATCAGCTTTGTAAAGTTAAAAGACTTTTTCGTGTTCTTATTTTAGTCCTGGACTCGGATGTATAATTATTTGTATCAACAATTCAATACGGAAAATAATGAGAAATAGGCCGATTTTTAATAAAATTGCAAAATGAAAATTACGTATTTGTAAGGCCAAGCGCATGCGCCTCACAATATCTGAGGTAGTGTTTAGAGGCGAAACTGAAGCGCCGAAAATTCTCAGATAGTCCAGGTGGGATGTCAGCTAATTGCTCCTCGAAGCTTTCTAAAAATACCTTTATATTTCATTCAGGTTTATTTATATTCAAAAACGATTTTTATTTTTTTTGTCCTAAAAATGATATTTTTCGAAGCTCTGCAGGGTTCGTTGCTTTCTAAACGCATTTTTCCATTTTTGTGTGGGACATAGCTGGCTGCTAAAAAAGACTGCCTCGTTCAGTTATAATATTGTATAATATGAACTTTTTTAGGAAAAAATAAAGCAGTTATATGTCTTTGTTAGCATAGCGTGCTAAGCTATACATGGATTTTGTGCGTACCGCTGCAAAAGTCAGCTATGCATTGCTATATACATTGACACCTACATGAGTTTAAAATTGTTTCTAATAGTTACTGCTCAAATAACATCCTCGTGAATGAAGTAAACACTAAAGCAGGACACTTGTTAGCCAGATTGCTGTAAGACGTGTGGTAGAAAATCTCTCGAAACTGGTAAACGCGCGATATTGCACACTATAAGAATAAGATATAAGTCGAATCACAGCACAACGTATAACTAACGACTAGACAAACGTTGACGATAGTAGTCAGAATTTTCAAGGAGACTTTAGAAGTGGTCCAGACATAGCAATTTAGCCTACTCCATAGTAAAATATCGTGACGGTGCTTTGGTAACATGGAAAAAGTACTTGGGTACAACAAAGGCGAACAAAAACAAAGAAGTAAGTTAGATATTTAGACGGAACATCGGCGAAGGAATTTTAAAAAAATTCGAAGCTTGGATACTTCCACTAAGCAACTCGATCTTTGTTTTAGTAGGTTGACTAGGTATAAGGTTAAAACGGGTGATAATTATAGTATCTTCGCTATCAACCAAAGCTTGATCGAGAACATGGACGCATGTTGTTCTTCAATTGTTTAATAGCGTTTGCATCTTCGATTTAAAATTTATCCTCAATAACAGTCCACAAATTCACTCTACTATCATTCAACTCTTCTAATTCACTACGGCTTAAGCGGCGACATATTTAAGGAAGGTCTCTAGATTAACCTAAGAGAAGAAAGATATCCAGTAAGCGCTTCTAACCTACGCAAGGCTTGGTTGAAAGTTGAGGTGCCCTAGACTCGACCCTTAAAGCAACGCCTTGATCGACAACAATAGGCACTGAGTGAAGACCAAGAGTATAAAAATGATGTAGCAGGATACGCCGAAAGATAAAGCTAGCAAAAGTAGAAAAAGACTTGGCCGTTTGAAGCGGCTTTTAAGGCTGTCGGCAGTGGTAGGGAGACATGTTGAAAACAATTTGGACCTCCCAGACCGAAGAGTTGAATTTAGCGATGAATGCGGGATTTCTGAGGATACGACCATGGCACCTATCTTACGATGATGTAAATAAGGCCTGAGAGTATACGCTCATGACTTAACTATTACAATAAGGGAGTGGAGATCTGATTTACCTGAAACGTCGGTCAACAAAGTTCTAATTAAATTTTGTGAATAACTAGTAAAAAAAAAATGGCCTGCCCCTGCCTCAGCTAAAAGCAAAGGGCTTTTGTTCATCGGAAGGAAAAATGCAGATAAATTGAGCTTTTCTTGAGCAACGAGAAAATTAGAATGATAAACATGGGTAAACTATTAGGCTTTGCAAGTCGGTTACCTAAATCGATTAACTTTCCATTCTTTTTTCTTACTGTTTTGGTCTCCATTATGGTTTACACTGGTATCAACGACAACAGGGACCAGAACATTATTAACAGGGAGCAGAAAAACTTAGCCTACCTCTACATTTTGTATCATTCTGTTCGCAGTATCTCTCCGGCCCAGCTGGATTAATAAGCCCTTAGGAGAACTGATATGTTACACGACCCAGTTTCTGAGAGAAAATGCGAACGTCTGAGGTTACCTACACGAAATAGGCAAGGCGCTTTCCATGGCGTACACTATCATAGCTACGTTGGAAAATATGCTGAAGCACACTTCGGTGGATTTTTCTTTGCGCGAAGCTCTATTGCTGAACGTAAGATTTGGAGAGCGACGGGGCCGATCCCTGAGAGTCTGTTTGGCACATTTGTGCAATGGTCGAACTATGGCATTGAGGTAAATCACTGCCTACAGACACACTGCTTTAAAAAAGACTAAACAGAAGAAGAGTGGAGCGACTGATTAATCAATTAAACTAAATACTGGCAGATGCACATAGTTTAACGGAGTCTGAAGGGATAGGGGGCCTAATGGGCAGCTAGTCGATCATACGCGGGATGCTTACACACAGGCAGGTTACAGGTAAAAGAACCTTAAAGACTCTGCAGGCATTCGGCGCGTCTGGCAAGCGGGAAAATTCGATGCTAGGATAGACAAAGGCGCGAATAAATTTACAAATACAGTAGACGGCCCAGCAAGCCTTGCTTTAAAGCAATATTGGTATCAGCTTTAAATCAAGGTCCAAGGAAGCGAGATTCAGGGTTTAGTGGGTGAGGGCCTCACCTATTTGAAATGCTTACTAAGCGACAATTGTAGTCGACCAACGTATTTGTGCAAACCCTTCGCATGTCCATTCCCCTTCGCTCCAATTTCAATTGCACACAAAACACAAATGGCAACTTTGCTAGCTATGTATAGCTATGTAGCTGAGACAATAAACGGGTAACATCTTAAAACAACAAAATCGGAGCATACAGAAGAGTATGTATGCAGTAGGCACACATAGTAAATGGTGATATCATCTGGAGAAGGCTACCGTATTTTATGTATCTTAGTCCGATTTTTTACTTTTAGATGGCCTTAATTAACGAACTGCCCCTTGCGACTCTGCTCAAGTAGGACAAGTACTAAAGCTCCTCACTGCGGTAATATCATAAAGGCCCAAATCTGTCATTGAAATTCGCGGAAATTTTCATTTCCGATTCACCGACGAACAAAAGATTAAGTTGATAATGTTTTTTAACATTTTACGCGCAGGAAGAGAACTATTGTTGCGCTTTTAATTTAGTCAAAAATTTCCGCTTTCCCCGTTACTTCAGCTTTTGTGTCGTTTTTTGATTGCAACAATCTAACCAATCTCGTATTTATAAATAGTGAAATATTTATCGTATGGGTTATTTTTATGTACTTTTTTGATTTACTTAAACCGCACTAGAGAGCCCTGAATGCCTCGTTATCACGCTATAATTTCTGAAGAAGAAAGCAACAGCTAAAAACAACATTCAGTCGACGAATAATTAAGGCTGGTCCGGAGTTAGGTTTGAATATTTGGCAGGACTTCACAGCGTTTAATGATGTTGTATTGAGCTTCTATGTATTTAACATTGCGTGCATAAACGCACGACCACTTAACCTTTCATAACAGTCCGAACATTTATTATTCTTGAAAAAGTAGATTTCCTTATCTTAAATTAATTGAATTTGGTTCTCAAGGTCGCAAGGGCAGCGGACTTGTATGATTACTCTAAGAATGTGTTTATCACAGATGCAGCTGCTCACGTACTCAAACTTTCCCTCATATTATCTAAAAGTGTTTACAACGTGGGATGCACGCTACGGGGGAGAGCTAATTTTTAAATGATGCAAAGTTAGCAAGCTAAGGTACGAAATGAACCAGTAACAACCAAAATTTATAATTAATAAAAAAAAAATGACTGCACTCTTCAACTATACTTTTCATAATGAGTAGTTCTGCTAAAAGGTACGCTGTATTGCTTGTTGTTGATTGCGATATTTTCCCCTTAAGCGTCTTAATCGCTTTTAAGTAAGAGCAGAGTTGTGCATTACGTCAAACGGCTCGAAAATCTAAGCCCATTTAAGCCCTATACGTGTTGCACTCAGCTATTCGCCAAAAGAGTGGAGAAGTAGCAATGCGGAAGTTGCTTTGAATCAATCCAGCAAAACCCCTAACCGAAACAAAATTTCGTTTCTTGTCGTATTTTCATAAACTTCAACTTGATTGATTTCTGCATGCTGGTTACATCAACGCGTGTGTCTCTGAAGCCTGTTACGCGTTATGCCCTCATAGAAGCAAGTTCGTATCACATCTCGAATCAGAGTATCTATTGCTGCTGTCATTGTGAACAGCTGTTCGGCAAATTCTTCGCGATAAAGATTTCGCGAAGTGTCGGTTTATTCAACAAGACCTGACATAGTAAGAGTAAAATGTCACAAGCTTAAAAACTCAAAGGACTTGCTAAAAAACTTTCTAAGTGGATCGAAGAGTTACTTAGAACATTACAGACGGTTCAGTTTTCCTTCGTTATTTTCAAACAGTCAGTGTAGACAATTTTGAGATCAAACAAGCCAGCGTAGACTTCGTTTTGGGTTGATTTGTTCGATGAACAGTCACATTTAATTTATCTTCATGTCTTAAATATTCGTATAGGGTAATCTGTTTCAAGGATTAAAAGAAACTTACGCATTGGTAATTAACGTTTGTTTACAAACGCTGTAGAAGTATAAACAATTCATCCTAAACAGACCTCTTTTACTCATTTAGCTTAAGCAGTTTATCCTACGTATGCTAGGGTATAGCCAACGTATAGTTACTCATGAACTAATACCGTTTTCAATTTATCTTAGAAAAGTGGTCGTGGTGGATATGGAAGTGTTCAAGATAGTCCTACTGTGTTTAGGTGCATGTGGGTTGTTGGCTAAAAAGTTCCACTTTGAAGGCGAAAGAAACTTCAGAGAGCTCTCTCATTCAAACGATAAACCAAGAAATCTAGTTCAGGATATCGCAAGTTGTGTCGCTTGGGTTCACCAAAAAAGGTAGCGATGCGTATCGAAAACTAGATTCAATTTTATGGAGTCCAACGCTGGTAACATCAAATTGCATTAAATAGCTTAGTAACCTCACTTTCTTTCAATTTGAGAGTATGTATATGTATATATACATTTTTTTTTCAAATAATGATTTAAAACTGCTGAAGTTTGCGCTTGGTAAGCCCGGATTTTCCTTAACATCCACGACCCCAGAGCGCGAGAGAATCGTGGGAGAATGGCAGAAAGAGTGATTAGCCGTGCTCGCGTACGGCTAGTCACTCTTTCTGCCATTTCTTACTACACGTCTAAGCACAGATCAATAGATCGGGGAGCGGCTTTGTTCTACGTCATGCTGGCACTAACGGGATAACGGTCAGCTAGACAGAACAGAGAAAGCTATACGAGAAGTGCTCTGTGATCGTAAGGTCGTAAGAACGATATTTATCAGTCCCTCGCTGAATGCACAACATTAGGGAATGTTAAGGAAAGGCTTATGACCGCAGGCAGTAAAACGACGTTCACTAGCGGCTTTTGCGCAGTTCATACGCACCTCCAGGAAATGTTCGAAAAGTATCCTTTCGACCGACTTCATTACTACTTGATGAAGATCAGGACTGGTGCTAGTGAAACCAGATTTTCAAGTAAAACATACCACTAGAGATGTGAATGAAACTTTGGTATTTTCTACCCTTAGACGAAAGAATATTATCTCCCTTTGATAGGTTATGCGAGTAAATTTTATCAGGATCACCTAAAATACGATACTTTATATAAGGAATATATATTCCGTATTCAAATGATAGATCTGAAATGGTGTCGACAATAGAAATGCGGAAATATACCAATTACTAACATCGGCTTACACAGCACGCTAGCGTGTATACTCAGCGAAATGTACATAGTCATAGAATTTTATATTTTCAGCTCGATTATTCTTGTTATCTCGAAAATGTTCAAGGAACTATCCACAACGTATGGAAGTGCAACAGCTTTAATATATTTTAGTGTATGTTTTAATCTGTAAGAGCTTTGTATGTTTTAATCTGTAAAACTTTGTCTTTATTACCTGCGAAGTAGCTAAAATCAGCAAGGTTTGTCAATTGAACAGCTAGTAAAAAATCTAGCTCAACTCGAAGGCAGAACAGGCCATTTATTTGAAACCTATGGAATGAATGCTGCGCATAATATTCAATTAAGTGTAAGTTAAGTATATAAATATTCCAAATACAATAAGTACATGTATTATACAATTATACAATAAGTATATGTATTATTTCACGATTCCAGTTCTAAACCGAATGTACAGGACTGTGCAGGAGATACATGCTTTGAAGAACTGGATTGTTTTAATGCATGCACTGGTACCTTTAGCTATATCGGGTTGGCTGTTCAGAATCCGGCTTACATTAACAGCAGTTTTATGCTTCATATAAGGTAATTTTAAGTTATTACGAAGGTTCTAACAAATGTTGAACATACTATCCCAAGTAACTACATGAACTGACACTATTTCTACTTATCTATCGCAATGGATCAAGCATAGTCAATATAGTGCAATTGACTTTTTGCACAGCGTCGCTCATAGATGTACTGATAGAGGTACCCCGTTCGCGTTTTTCTGTAGGGACAACATAGAAGGCATGCCGCTGACCTATTATGACTTGTCGAACGCATTTGGGGTGATCTACAAACCGACCCGTATTTATATACTTGTGCATGATTTTGGTGACTCTCCACACGGATGGCCTGTTCGCGTTAAAAATAGCATCCTTTCGATCGTAAGCAACGTTTCCGTCAGCAACACCAAAATGACTATTATTTCTATGAAAGTATATGTTATAGACGTTTGTCTTTTCGTCCCGCGCTCGATATTTTTGCTTCTGTTTAGCTAGTTAGAGTCCTGTTAGTTTGACTTAACCAACTAGCCAAATAAGTATTAACAAAGATCAAAGCTGAAGTTTAGCAGGAGAAGCGTAACAATGTTCTTTTACGACTACATGACGCTTGGGGCTAATAATTCGTCGCTTTCCTAATCGTTACGCAGCAGTGGCCGTTTACTATATAAAAAACAGCATTTTATTCACTCATTCACCACACTTTTTAGTTTGTTATTGCGTTATATATTGTATTATATTACATTATATTTGTTATTAGTGCGCGTCAGACAGATTGTGCTTTTTTGTCTGTGTCATTCGTTATTAAATTTGGTTGCTTGCATTTTCCAAATACGTTTTACTGCACTTCTTCGTTCCACCCAAAAACTGGTTATTTATAACAGCCGGAACGCTAAGTCACTTCAGGGGATTCTAATTCCATTGCTATCCTGAAATAAGTTAAATAGGGAAGAATATCTTTGTGACGCCTCACGACTGACACATGAACTCGTTCTCAAGACTTTTGTGCACCTCAAAGCAATGAATTAGATAGCCGCGAGGTAAAACATTTTGTAATTACTCGTCGTGGTAGATTTCTCTAATTAGTATGTAGCACAATGCAAAAGCTTTTTGTTAAAATAGGGCCAAAATGATGCCACATACTTGAACTTTGTAAAGTACATGATGTACTTTAAACACTTAGTTGTTAAGAAGCATGCACGAAATATGTGACTGTGTATATTGCATCTGAAGGAAAAGTACCTGATAATCTTGAAATCCAACGATTGTCGAGCGCATTAAGTTCGGGAAGCCATTTGGCATTTTCAGATTTCTTTTCCAATCTTCTTTCGCATCATGACTAGACCTGGGAACATTGTTGGCACCTGTCCCGTGTTCTTTTTGTTTGAGCTAATCTCTATGAGTGGCTCATACTCGAGGTCTGTTTTAAACTCTTTGAGGCAATTGCAACATGGGTAAAATGACGACGAGTCTTCAGCTATTTTTCATCAACTATATTATTTCTTATCTTATATAAATATACCTAATATACGGCAAGCAATAGCCATCCAGCTATTTTTGGAGCAATGAGAAAACAGCGGCACCAAAGTTTGATGTAGAATAGATATCTGAGAGTCGGCCAGAGGTGAAAGAAATTAATTGTCCTTTAAATACTAACAGTGGTCTCATGACCAAAGTGGTGCCGTAGCACATCACTCGAATTAATGGCACAACTGAGCATCGCTGATACCAGTAAATGTTAGCTGTTGGATTACTGTCGAATGAGTCTCTAACCCAAATAAAATGAAAAATACATGTTATTTTATTACATTATTAAAGGTTAACGAAACATTTGTACTTCTGCACAGGACGATCGAGCGTGCATAATAGTCGATTGGAGAGGCTCATTTCGAACGATCGATGGCTCTGCAGCTTACGCTCAAGCTGTGGTTAACACTGAGATTGTTGGACGACAGGTAGACTCTGAAGAAAATTTAAAAGTTGCTCTAAATGCTAGATACTATTGTATCGTATCTATAATGTTTCACTTTATTCACATTTATTCCAATAATTTATTTCAGATTGCCGTGCTTCTACAAAATCTTATGGAAGATTTTTCGTTTGTAATGAAGTCAGAATACATACACTTCATTGGGCACGGACTGGGAGCGCAGATGGCGAAGCCTTTCTCGGAGTATTTCGTGAAACTCACAGGACTTGCCATTGGCCGTGTTACTGGTTGGTATAGGGTTTCGTTCGCATTTACATGATGTCCTATAAGCGAACCTATAGGTTTCATTACTAATTACGAAATAAGCCTTGTAAAATTGACTGTGTTATTTTTAATAACACAATCAACCTTACTACTACTACTACTACTAAGAGCGCTACTTTTTTTAAAGGTAGCGCTCTTAAATAAAGCGAAGTAATATCGTAAACCGGTTCGATTAAAACAGATTGAGCAACGATACGCACTGAAGCTGCTCCGGTTATTCATTGAACTCTATGATTTTTACTAACCACCAATCACAGCGGACTCGAAAGCTACATTACCACTTAAATTTCTTTGGTGAAGTAAAAGGTTCAAAGCATGATGATTATCTAAGGGCGCTTTAAAAATATCATAGGCAATTCTGCCTATGAATACAATATGCCTATAATAAAAATTCTGCCTAAGAATTATTATCCTACTTCTTTACCCATTTTGTTACGAACTTATTAATGTGCAGCTATTTTTCATGTTTGTAACGCAGCGCTTGATCCGATGAGTCTACTATTTGAGGAATACAATAACACCATTGACAAATCAACAGCACTTTTTGTTGATGTTGTCCATACTTCGGCTCCAAACGCGGCCGCCGTACGAAGTCCCGAAGGCATGGTAAGCACTTTCTAGGCACCCCTCCCGCACGTCTTGGCTACACTCAGGCTTTACAAAAGTATGAGAAGTATATCAACTACTAGCATGAAACTCCTGTTGCAGGCAGTGGCTTTGCCTAAAATAAACCGCAATAAATAGAACAGTTTTCATCAGTCGATCCTTATCTAGGTCGCCTAAATTTAGCGAGCCCTAAGCTGCACATTTTGGGTACTCAAATTAATACTTAGTTTAATTACGCTTAAATCAACAATGAATGAACAAAATATTCTGTACTCAACAAGAGCTTGGCTACAGGAGCAGTGCCATATATATATATATATATAGCATATATATATATACCATATATGTATATATGGTACTGCTCTTACGTAGAAAGAGACATCTCAACCAATTTTTCTCCGTGTGCAAGAAACGTACCTTATAGTGGTCATTCTAGTTTTAAACCACCATTCACCGCCATTACAATTCCAATTCCGAACCTAAATTACTTCCTTTTTCCAAAATATTTCTTCTTAAGCCCACAAATACCGTTTAAATAGTAACTGTGCGTCAGTTGACATTAATTGATATAAGCATGTTCAAGTGCCACTTGCTTAAGTTACTTACACACAAAACATTCCTGCAGAATTAAATTTGAAACGCTAGTAGGCTAACAGTGCGACTCTTGTATTTAAAAAACGCAAGGGCTTAAGTAAATCAAAAGATGCATAAAGGTGCAAAGTTATTAATACAGCTTATCTGAACGACATAGCTAATACTAAGGAATTGACACTTTTTCTCTCTGAAACAATAATTTCTCAAAAATGACTTTCGTTATATTATTATTTCTTATATTATTTTCGAGTCCTTTATATCTAACACCTATTGAGGATCTTCCGGCTATATAAAAATAGCCCTTAAGTTTTCAGAAACCATATGAAAACAGACAATAATGTAAAGTATCGATCTGGAGCAAAAACTGCGATCAATTTTCATGGAATATAAATAGGTTAATTCATTATATTATTACCCCTTTCTAACGAAATTCTTCAACGGTTTCAGAAATGATCTAAGATGGGCTTTTTGGTATTCGTTGCAGGCGTTACGAGGTAAAGTAGGTGTGGTACGGCCGATCGGGCATCTTGATCTTTACCCTAACGGTGGAAGGAGGCAACCTGGATGCAGCAATGAGGGTACTGATGCTTTAAGTCTCAAAAAGATAATTTGATAGCTTACTTAACCAACTTTCATTTTATTTTCAATCCAGTTTATTTATTCACTCAAACCTTCATCCGACCCATTGCTTTTACATAATTCTGCGAATTGCCATTGATTTACTACCCTACGTTGACCATCATGTCTATTCGATATTACAATGGTCGAACCATTAACTTCTGCGTGTTTCAGAATTGATAACAACGCCAGTACATGGCGTGCACAAAGTAGTCACTGTAGAACACTCCTTATCACATAGACTTAGCTTTTCACTCATAGCCTCGAGCCTTGGGAAACAGTTTTCAAGACAAGCTTTTCACTCGTAGCCTTGAGCCCTGGGGAACAGTTTTCAAAACATCTTATTTTTTATACATTACTCCGTTGTTATTTTAGGCCATGTTTTACTAATTTCAAATACAAATGCCACCGACACTGACACGTTCACCTGCATTAAACGCCTCGCATCAAACGCTTCATATGCTACTCTGAACTACTTCTTAAGTAACGCCAGTGATTTTTGAACCTTGCTAAATGAGTAGCCGAAATTGCACACAAAAAACATTACGTCTTGCCTAAAGCGGTGCGTAGTACTGCTATAATTTTACAAGAAACTGTTTTCACAGCTCATGCTTTCTCTTTCTTAGCTAATTTTTACCGCAATGATTTCGAAGTCTTCTTATCGTGCTACTTGCAATATGGCTCTACTCGGTAACCCTTTATATGTATAACCGAATCTATTTATCGAAATGTTCTGTTGCCTATCTGTTTCATATAATTTATTTGGTACACAAACTTCAGGTTTTTTCTTGTTATTCCATTAACTTCCTGGAGTTATGAAAGCCTTTAAGGCATGGTGGTTTGGCATAAGCTTATTTTAATCCTATTATTATTATTTCCTACAAGAAGATGCGACTAGAATCCACTAAATTTGACGTTTAATAGCATTGAGGTAACTGTTGAGTACAACTTACGCTGTCGCTGTGATGAAACCTCTGTAATAATTATGATTAGATAAGTACGAGATGGATGCAACCCGAGATAAACGGGAAAACTCTAGTAAGCGATCACTCAGCACATAAATACCTCTTCGACCAGTTTCTCTCTCTATTCCGTCCTGATCAACATTTGTCTTCCATTTCCCTTTGCTTCGAAACGGCCGTTTCTCTTATTTCCTCTTTGATGTACCGTTTTGCTTTTTCTTCAGTTTGCTTCAGATATTTATTCCGCGTTATTTACTCGTTTGAAATCATTTCTTTAATCTGCCTCACTTTCTAGTCACCTAAATAATACAGGCTGGTGAACCAAATGGTGAGATACGCACTATTAGATGTAAACGGACATCCTATCCAAAAAACTGGAGAAACATCTTCGGGCTAGGATGCAAGGTATTATATGACGGTTAAACATCGTCTGAAAATGAGATATTTGTTCGCTAAATATACAGGAAATATTTATATATGAATATTATCACATTTGGTATTATTATAGCTTCACATCTTAGTACCAGCTTCACCTTCAGCTCAACTTGTATACTCTACCGTTAAGTCGAGCCAACCGATGCAAGCAGTAGGGTATGCAGCAAAGCTAGTCAGCCCTCTTTACATCGTAGTGCGAAGTTTTTTCAAATATTTACGAAGGTAGTTGTACTTGACTCCGGGACTGATTTAGGTAGGTCTTGGATGAGAATTTTTAACGATAAATAAGTAAAAATCTTTGGAAGAGAAGAAACGGACGCCAAATTGTTGGGGCCAAATAGCTGGACGATAAATTGTTTACGACGAATTGCAGAGACACATGCATTAATAATTAGTGACAAGAAAAAAACTAAAAAAAAAACGTTTTTCCTTACACCTTGTAGACGATGTCAAGTTATGCAGCCACAAACGCGCCTACCAGTACTTGGCGGCAGCGTTATCTTCATCAACAGAGTGCCTGTTCGCGTCCTACGGATGTAAAGGAGGTCGCAAAGAGTACCTTGAACAACGCTGTGTTCGAAATAGCGACCAGTTATTTTTACCGATAAACCTCGACTTAAATCCTACTTCCACTCCACGTGGCGTACAATTTTTTGAAGTGACACAGAAACCACCTTACTGTATGTGAAGTTGGCAACTGATAAATGGATAAAACAACGAATATCATTTGGTGTGTTTTGGTGTGTTTGCTTTAAGTGGTTATTGCTTTGAATCAATGAAAACAACACGTGAGTATTGACCGTACATAAAATGAACCGTTCGCCTGAAAGATTCAATTTCAGCTTAACTCAATTAGAATGCATGTTCTTGACGGCGCTCCGCAGCAAACAAGTGCCACACATGCAAGTAAAAAAAAACCTTAAATGGAATACATTTTCTTATTTCATCGTATCTGCCGTTATGGTTGTTGATGCAAGAATACACGGAACTTTATCGCTGACTAAATATCACCAGAACTATGACACATGACTCAGACAATTTTGGTAAACATCATAAAGGGATTAGAAGTTATAATATTCATATAATACTATAACTATATAAATGTTATTAATAATAAAATAAATAATAATCGATAACCCTATTAGTTCATAGTCGTAATTTAATGCTCGATTAATAAACCTTACACGTCCTCGTGATCGCGTTCAGATAAGCATAACAAAATTCTACCAAACCTAAACGAAGCAATGTTTCGTGTTACGAAATTATAACCATCTTGGTGTTATTATTATATTGTTATATATATTATTGTTATTATATTGTTATATAATAACAATATAATATATTATTGGTGTTATTATTATAATTATAACCAATTGGTGTCAAACGGACGCTAAAAGGCATTAGAAACTCCATTAGACAATTATCTAAAACAGAATTACATAAGAGCCTCGTATAAATTAGATACTTGGCATCGACAGAGCGTTACACGCAAGGCGACTATTGAAACCTTGTGCCTAATAAAAAATGGCAGGCAGATATGCTTATTCTACATAACCTTCGTTAGATACCGTTACAGTTTCAGTGCTAAATTTAAACCAGGCAATTGTTTCTCCAAAACAGTTTTAACAGTAGCTGTGTGCAAAGCGACATTGGTGCGTGTAAACTCGTCACAGTGTCGTTCAAATGTGTTCTGCACACACAAGAATTACAGAAATAAAATTTTCAACTAACGTTAAAAGTCCAAATTACAGAAGTTTAAAACGGCTGAAAAGTCCGACGGCGCAAAAACAATGTGGAGCTTATCAAGAGAACCCGCTACGCAATTTATACTCTTCTCGAAAACAGACACTATTCGATGTACGAAAAATATAAAATTACCAGAAATGACACTCGCATTATCTAGATAAATTACCCTTACATATAAACCCTATTAAAATAAAAATCTTTCGCTTTGCATCACCTTGGATTTTTCGGAAACTGCATGGAGACAGAAATTAACGTAGACCGTTGATTTCGGCCAGAAAGATTACTTTCTATCTTGAAAAATTTGATAATTTGCTAATTTTTAGTGAAAGCTAGTCATTATCCGATTTTTTTTCCAAGCGCACCATTTTCTTTCAAAATTAGTTATCGTGTTCTAGAATTAGATTTTTGTAGTAAGGATATCGGATACTTGATGTGATAAAGGGACACTGTCCGAATTTACACGAGGCAAGTAATATACATTCCATTTTGCTGACAGTACGATTGAGACCGTTCTAAATGAGTATTCTCACCACAAGACTTCCTTCCAGCGAAGCTTCATAGGTTTATGCGTCTAAGCGTCTAGCGGACGTTATCAATAAATGAAATGTTTATTGTTTGCATAATTCTCAGATAACAAATAAATCCAATATTCATTTTTTTTTTTTATTTGTTATCTACACCCCGCTCAGGTAGATCCCACAAGCAACTAGCATAAAAAATAAATTGTACTGATCAACACTTGCAATCATTGTGTGCTATATGCACGAATAGTCCACGAGTATTATAAATAAAAGGTCAAAATCTATCAGAATGTTGTTTATTATCTTCATGGTTTATTTGACATGTTTCTTCTCGTAATGATACCTTCTTCTGAAGGTGGGAGATGATCTCTTCAACACATGGCTGTTTTGTAGCTGTTCTTTTTATTAAATTGTAGTTGTTACTGGTGTGTATATTTTACTTGATGATGACAATTGTTATTGTTATCGTTCATTTAATCCTTTGTTAGTCTAGCTTTTTTTAACCACTCCTATCCAACTCGGCGGTAGAGCATCCACCTCTGACTGGCGTCTTCTCTGACCGTCACTCTCACCATGTTGCTGTGTGAGCTGAGGCGGGTAGAAATCGCGGAAAGGGAAAGCAGCTTCCAGATAGACACTGGCAGCGAGGGCCCTTGGAGGATAACTTAGAAGCCGTGTACTTTGAGCTGTTCGGGTTTAGCGATACCGACCTAATCACACAGACAGAATGTAATGAAGGCAACAATGAACTTACTTGATGTGAAAGATCAAACCGGTAGACATCATTGTTTTATTTTCTGTAAATACCTTCCTATTGTCAATTATTTTATTATTAATATATTATATACAGCCTTTTGAGGCTTCCTATGTAAACCAACTAAGGGGTCTGTTCGGGTTGGGCATGGCTTTCATAGGCCCACATGTGTCGTGCTGTAAATTGCGTAGTATCATCCAACCGATTAGAGTCATTGTGTAATATCAAGGTGCTCTAAGTTACCTTCGTTAGGAACTGGTAGATGTTATTACGCTGATCACCCTGAAGTTGCAGGACCTCACCGTACTCCGGATGCTCTACAACAGTTCCGTTGCAAGCAAAGTCCTTTTTGCAGGCACGGACAATTTTCTTTTTGTCGAAGTCTTCAGCAATTCCCTGCACTGTAGTCAGTGTCTTTCGTCCGTTGCGCTGCTGGATCCGGATATGGATCAGCCCGTCCTGGACCACAACCTATTATTAAACATAAAACAAGTAGATGCAGACACGAAGATTAATGTATATGAGTCAGTACGGGTGAGATTTATTTTTATGAGGATAAAAACATTATGAAATAAAAAAAAAGCACTATCTTGTGGAATACTAGTATAATTATATGAATCTTTTTTATTGTATCTGAATACAATCCAATAAAAAAGATTGCCCATGTTTTCTTTATATAACATCGTTATCGTCAACAGGTTCGTTCGCCGTCGCGCTTAGACATACATACCGCAGTTCGGATTCGGCGCTATCACAGAAATTTGATGAGTGGAGCGAGGTGTTTATAAGAACAGATATAATGTTTGATCATATAATATCTATAAATAGCTTTGTATGGATAATAGCCACACGTTTCAAATGCCCTCTAGGAAAGCATACATATTGATGGTTCCAATCCACTTTACCTTAACATCAATAAAAACAAAAGCAGTATAGTATATTCTTGATGACAATCACTACTGAATTCTAAAGAAGTGCTACAGCAACTATTATAGAGAGAACATATCTCAGATGCCACCTAGGGCATAGGGATATAGAATGCGCTTTTCACGCAACACCGTACAGCAAGTCAAAATACCAATAGTTCTTCTCCAAATAGTTTTGAAACTACATGCGGTTCTGTAAGCGGCCAAGTAAGCCAATAAATACCCGTTCACAAATGAATAAAGTAATACACTACCATTGATCATTGATTTCGGCTAACAAAAAGAAATCAACTGCACACCTACAATTACTAGCTGGTGAGTGCCAGATTGACCGTGGTATGTGTGCGCGCAAAAGACGCAATACAAACAGACAGGTCGTACAGGAAAATAACCAGGCTATCCCTAGCTAATCGTGTACTCGTACCCCTGTAGCCGACGGAGATCTTCCAGCACTACGATGATGTCACCAACCACACAACGCTGTTGGAACAGTTTCAGGATAAAACGAACACGACGCCATAGCAGATGATTAGGAAAAAAACTCAGCGAATCTATGCCACTTTGGAAACACGCGAATTCAAGAAAATTCGACGGGGTTGGAACGCTGGGAATATTGTAGCCATTGGGATATATGAGCTAAATACTTATCGAAGCTCAATTCATACACGGGACTTGAAAATGATTAGACCGTAATGTAGATTGTAATGTATGCGTCCTATTGGCAACTTCAGTCAGTCGTTTCGACCGATCGGTTGTCCACTCTGTGCAGATAAACAATAACAATCACGTGACTCATGGCATACTCTATATAGAGCTCAGTATTTCGTGGAAGCTTTCTTATATGGGTAATGAATGTTAAATCACTTGCAAATGTTCATATATTATTACACTTAAATTTAAAGGTTTAACAGAATTTAGGACGCCAATCGTCATTATGACGCACCAATATAAGAGAATGTTTGATAAAACGATTGAGTAAAAGGTCCCCATATCTAGATCGTTAGGGGTTTATTTGTATTAAGCACAAGTAAACTTTCAAGAGCGATTTCTCCAACAATGTAATTAGGACAGTAGTAGTAAAGCACTATCGCCGCTGAAATGAGAGTAATCAACCGATAATAGATTCTAACATCGTAGGATGAAAATAAAAATTGTTTTAATTAATATAATAAAAATTAATGGAAGAAAACCACAGCAAAATGTTTTATTAAACGGACATCGCCGCAATGTCTTTTAGAGTTCCTTTTACAACCATTTAATTGACGAATTCGTTACGTTAAGTCGTCATTAAGTTTAGAAAGCTGATGTATGCTTATGAATATGTTCGACTCGCTGCAAGTAACTGATTAATCGATCCCTTCTCTAGTGTATTCGTATGTACTGTGAAAGAAAATATTTGTGCTCCAATTATTGTTGTCGTAGATGTTCATCTCTAAATCCTGCTTAGCGCACTCTGCTCTCTTCTGCTTTCACTGCGACTCTGCTACGTTATAAGCTGGAAACCAGGCCTACTCACTTTAATGCCTTATGTTTCAATCCCCTACCTCCTTATTTGACCCACGCAGGATTCTCACAGTTAGAAACAAGCACAACGTGTAATAGAATTATCTGCCTGATAAGCATTTGGTTCAAAATCGAAGTTTTGCCTGGCCTTGTTATGTTGTAAAAACAACAATCGTTACAGTTTGAAAGACATCTGTACTCTACGCCGGAGCCATCCCGCTAAGATTAACCACCCCAAAAATCGATCTAGCTGAAGTCAAGAAACTAGTGCTGTAAACGTTAGATAGAACACAGTATTCGGTCCGATCTGATCTATTCCATCATATCTTCCGGAAAACGATAGATGTGTAGCAATAAAGCTTCGGTTGATATAACATGATTTTCATGCTCTGATTAGGTGTTCGACTAACCTGGTCATCTCCCCGAACCGCGTCCGTAAACGGATCGAAGGTCTTGAGGTTCTCGATGCCGGACATGCGCCTGCTTTTTGTGTTCACCTGCTGTTTTGCTGATAACTGCGTCGGAGTCTAGAAGGCTCCTTCCTGTATGTTGAGATTAGCCTGACGGAAAATTGCTGAAGCTATTCGTTGGTTTGACGCGGTGGAGCTCACTGTGGAGCTCAATGAATAGCTTCAGGGTCAAGCCCGCTGTACGTACAACTGACTTCTCTCTGAAAACCGAAATTTGGTGTTTAAATGTGCCACTGTTCACACAACGATTGCTGCACGTATAGTCACACCAGATATTCACTAGCACAGACCATTTGTCGCAACACGAGTTAGGACCAAACGTTTCTGCACCTCCCGACGATTTGGCGGGCAAACTGACGTCAAGTCGTTGATTTTTTCATGACTCACGCAAATCGCTCAGGGAATAATTTATTTCTCGGGAGTTTGTTTTGTCGATAACGATAGACGGAAGTTGTATTATTGACTGCGTAAAATAATAGTATTTAAAAAATTATTTGATATTTAATTATAAGAGTAGTTTCAAATTCGCCGCTAAACTGGCGACAAACACAGACTCCCATAGTTTGAATTTCTGGCGGTATCTTATGACGCCCTTGGCAGATGTGCAGCAGTGTCCTGTAAACCGAGCTACTTCGGCGAATTGGAAGGAAGAAACAGAATACAGCTGCCTGAGTGTTGTAACTTAGCTCTTGATGAACGGCTCTACATATACTTCACTTTCTCATCTTCGACAACGGTCTCTTATTGTACTGTGAGTGCGGAGAGCACGAACATCTGGTAGATGTAAAATGTGACCTAGTAATTGTTATTGAAATATAGAAATGTCAGGCGTAAGTCATGCGCTCACTTACAGGGAAATTCATGATCTATAACTTAAGTATTTATCTCGACCTGTGAATAACGTAAATATTTCACGCAATTTATTGTAATTTATAGTTTTAAAAACCGTAAAGTTTTCACATCTGTATGATTATAAGACTGCTCACGATTGTAAGGTGTGCGATGATTCCATCGCACCCAAAAGTCGGCTAACACATATGTTCATAGAAAGTTATCTTTATGGTGCCATCTAAGAGGTATATCAGTGCATTCATTCTCTATACAACTACGTTATAGATTTGCATTAAGCAAATGAAAAAACCTAAAACTTAGTTATTCTTCGCAATTCGAAAAACGCTTTAACGAAAAATGTTTTAGAGAATATATACTGGTTAATGGTAACTTCTCATTATTCTTTTTCCGAAAATAATTAGCTAAAAATAATAAATGAACCAAGGTTAATCTTTGGCAAAAATAATTTGTTTTGACATGCTATTGGAATATGAACATGTAGAAACTTTTAAGCAGATACACACCTGAATAAAATTAATCAGATAAAGGTCACCTTCGAAGCGGTTCAGTATACTTGTAGGCAACACCACAAACTCTTACATTAATCATTAATCCATGTACGCTTTTTTTTAATATCTAGCTTTTTTTTTGTATTCATCATTTGAGAAAGAATAGTCGAAAACTATAACGGAACGTTTACGAAACAACCAAGTTGTAATCTCGGCTTCAGCATATCAAACGTCTCTCACATTTCAAGGTATTATAAACAGAAAAGTTACATCGTGACAATAACATATTTTATCAATGGTGACGATCCAAACCGAAGAAAAGGATTTTGCGAACGGAACTTTGAAAAATATGAACAGGACGCACAGTTTTCGGGGAAAATATTTTGGGACGATAGAGCTACACCCGAATCAAAAGACTTAAACAGTCAATTACACTTACTAACTGGAAATCCACATGTCTCACAGGAACACTATATAAGTTCACCAGGAGTTATGGTGTAGTAACATCTACAGCAAGGGTTTAATCGAACCGATTTTTTAACGGTACAGTGGCTGGTGCCATTTTTTAAATTTTTTTGCGGGAATATGTTTCAGTATGAATCCAGAGGGACTTGATGAAAATGTCGAAATTGATCTTAGCGAAAACCTTCTAAACAAATGGATTCGACGAAGATGTCCTATAAAATGCAATGCCCGTTCTCCATACTTGACGCCAATGGCTTTTTATGTGATGATGCTTTAAAGGTACAGCTTACGCAAGAAAACTGACGACACTGGAAGGTTGAAAGGAGCAATTGAGCAAGCATGCGCTACAATACGAAATGCAATGTTTGGTAGAGTTCGTAAATATATCAACACCCTATCTTTATGAGCAGTGTGTTAAATAATAAATTTAAGCATATACCCCTAGAGAGAAGTCATACGTTTTATGTAGATTTACTTGTAATTTAAATATTATTCATATGTAAATAAAAACTGAAGTTTTAATCATTGAAACTGTGCAGATTTTTTGGAATTATATATACAGATATGAAACCTTTAGTGGAATTGTTTGCCAAAAGATTAATGATCGTCATCGACAAACGAAAATGGGGACAAAGCTACCGTTCATTCCTATAAATTCCTCCGTACAGGCAAACCTAAAAAATTAGACTAACTACGCAGTCGTTTTACCATTTAATTGGCCAGAGCATCGTGATTTTGTTGTTTTGATGCAACTCAATGTGCAAAAACCCATTATGCATTTATTGTTTGTGCTTAATTAATGACTGAGACCTGATATCTGTTGTTTAAGTGACTGTGTCGTACGCCAATTGGTAAATTTTCAGTGGCTTAAATCGTGCATGCATATGCGCGTAATTTCATGGGATTTACTTTGCACCGATAGGTGTCTTGCTAACCGAGAGCTTATTGTACTGTAATAATTTTTTTTATAATATTGATGCGATAGGATGCTCTTTTATGATAGGGGCTTGGTATAACAAAAAACTATGAAAAGACCTATTTTACATGAATAACAAAGAAAACGCTCAGTCACTTAAAACAACTTCGGCTTAATTTAAACCGAATTCGACATTCAGTGCTGCATTGGTAGACGGTTTTCGACTCCTTAGAAACGGTATTTCCGCAATCTAAACTAGCATAATTGTAACACATTTCGCACTACTTCTAGCTAGATACGTACTAGGTACGTATTCGATGAATGAGCTTAGTAGGTAGCCTCCTTTGTCGATTTTAGAAGGGCAAATACGACACACTTGTAGAATTGTCAGACCATTAATGTTAGGTACGAATTACACACGCTCCGCGAAATAAAAACATAGAGAACAATTATTCTGAATTAGCTGTAACAAATTAGTGCGTACCAGGCTTCTGAACTCTGCTCCATTCATCGACTACAAGGAAGGTTACAAAGTATTGCACGTTCCAAGTTTCTTGCAAAGCGCACAAGGCTGCACCGTTTTCTTGTTTACTAAAAAATTATCGTTTGAAAGTCAATGCATATAATTATAACCAGAGAAGAAAGCGGAACCGTTGCGTTTTTAGATTTGCTCGTTTTAAATTGATATTTACGTTTTTTTTTTTTGAAGTTTTAATGAAACAAGGGTTTTGTTAACTTAGCAATAAATTGTTGATTTCAAAATACACTTACTTATTGTTATTGTGCGTCCTTTCCAACTAAACGCAGAGAACAAGTCACAATGCCATTTACATATTTATTAAACATTTATTGTTGGTTTTGTTGATTTTTATTACCAGTTGAAGTAATATTATTAGTATTATTATAGTGTACAGTGGCTTATGTTTCCAACTTCTTCATCTGTCTTACGTTGCCTCTTATATCAAGGTTGCTCTTACTGTGTTTAGCTTCAGGCAACCACTATTTCTTTAATTTTCCTGTTTATCTCCATTTTATGTTCAGCTTCCTCACCTCACCTCACCTCCAGTTTATTAATCACCACCGCTATCATTTGTATGTCGATGTTTTTTCAACACCTTTGTTTACTGTATTGTTCTCCGCTTGCTACTGTCAGCACGATATCTTACCCCATTTACTTTTCACAGGTTAATCAGTCAGGCTTTCTACAAGGCCAAGAGGAAATGTATACGCATTTTCTTAATTAAATTGATTTCTGTGATTTTTGCTTACTTACGTGAACCACTCGTACAGCCAAGAGTACTCTTCTTTCTTATCAATTGCAATAAGAGTGTCGATAGTAATACATTAAAGATGCACTCAAACTGTGTATTCCTTACCATTCACCTGTCTCAAAGCATCTTTAATTTTGTTTCGATAGTAGTAATAGGAGAGTGCGTATTCAAAACACTGTTTTGTGTCCCATCTTCTTTAGCCCAAGCTCAACTTTTTTTTTTCTGCAGAACAGCAGCTTCTTATATATATATATTAT
>NW_019211455.1:31961840-31974389 GCF_002443255.2 Varroa destructor | reverse complement strand
TATATATATATATATGCGCTCTTCGACTCCTTCCTCGATTTTTTTATTTCTTTGACCACGGCATCTCTACATGTTCCCTTTATTTTTATCAATTTCTCTTTATTATAGTTTCAGCTTCTTATTGTTTCCGCACATTTCACCACGAGATGCATGCTTAATTCATTCTAGTTCTCCATTATCGCGTTAACTGATTATATAATAATGGTAATAAAAATCGCTATTATAATTATTTCTGAGTTTACCTTGTAATCTTCTACAGCACTGTCTTTCTTCGCTATCTCTATCCTTATCTTTAATTCGCCGTCATCAAGCCGTTCTGGTCTGCCTGGCTTCTAACAACTTTTTGTGGCTTTCATTACTCGCACTTCCTTTGTTTTCGTTTACGTTTCGTCCTTTTCGTGCTTTCCTATTAGCCCTTTTTCCTCAATAATGGTCATTATTAATTGGTCTGTCCGCTGGCTGGTTCTCTTTCCTCGTTAAGACGTGCTTTATAACACACACACGAAGTAGATTTAAAGCGTAAAACGCATACCCCATCCCATGCATACGCTTGGCTCAATAATATTTCGTATGCTTCGTGTGCTATTCAGTATCTGTAGCTCATTTCAAGTCTCTGAATTTTTTCACTGTAGTTTTCATCTTCTCTCATTCCCTCGCTTTCTCCTTGTCGCCGTCGTGATTTGATCTGATGATAAAAACTTTCAATCTTCGTTCTTTTGTCTCGCGTGCTTTCACTTTTTTCAGTGCACGCGTATATATCATTGCGCCACCGGTTCCATTGTATGCTTCCTCAAAATCATATTTGTGGCTTTCACCACATGTACCTTACGTTACTTTCACGTGACTTTCTTGTCCTATTTGTTTCAGCTGAAGAATGGAGCTAACCGCTACTAGTCTGTCAATCATTTAAACGATCTCTCCATACTCCGCTTGTCGTTCTTGTAATCTTCCAAAACACAACGTTCATTCATTATTGTCGACAGCCCTACGTTTCCCTGCTGAATTCACTGACCACACGTCCTACGGGTTTTTCTACAAACGCATCCGGAAATTCCTTCCTCTGAAAGCAGTCTTTCCTATACTCTTCTATGCAGTCTTCCTTGACTGTGCAAGTTAAATCCTTCTCCACCTTGACACGCATATCCTGTAAACTCGGTTTACCACTGTGCTAGGTTTGTGCCAAGTGACAATAACGTTGTCAATGATTATAGTCCGCTTTCTTTACTTTCACTTTCTCAAAAACGCTTTCCTTTTCTTTCACCGAAGAGAACACACTGTGCACACCGGAAGCTGCCGCCCACCTTTCCAGGGTCAAAGCTCCATTTCCGTATTCTACAAACAGCGTTTATACTAGCATCATTTCCGGAGCTAATTGACTGCAGTAGATGTTGGCAGATTCATCCTATATAATATGATGATGAATCTGCACGTGCTTTTATTGTGATCCCTGTTCCTTAATATGGTATTCATTTATCTTCTGTATTTGTATAGTCACTCTCTGCCTCGAGAAGTTTCATCTGTCTATTCGGAAATCTGCCACGCCATGAAGACAGTGCCGGGTTAGGACCCCCTGTAGCTATTTTGTGGCCGTTAAATCTACCTCATATCCTTGTTGTTAATGTTGCTGTTCTTGTCGTCGTCGTCTTTTGCTGTTTTGTTAGATTATCAACCAATCACGCCTGTTGAGCCTGCGGCTGCCGGGGGCCCCGGGGACCACCTCCGCGGCCACTAGCCATCTGAAATGAACCAAATCGCGACAATCTATGATATGTTTTTGTACACCTTTATTGAGACATGAAGAGTTTTCCCAAAATTAATAATTCTTGTAATAATAATAATAATAATCATATAAGAAGGCCACAGATCAATAGTTGTGGCAATTGAGTATCATTTAATTTTCGAATAGTCATTTTATGAAATTTACTTTTCACTCATGTCAAGATGTTAAAACTTCGTATGGCAACCATAGTTAATGTGCCATAGACTAATTTCTTTTACGATAATTATTAAAAAATGCCTATAAAATGATACATGTGTATTGTTTACATATGTATCATTTTATAGGTATTTGAAGAAAGAAACGAATATAAAAAGTAACGACGGCTTACATGATTGTTAGTGTTACTTCGACTGTTTCGGGCGTCGTATCCGCGACCATATCCACCCTGGTGACCCCCGTAACCTCCTGAGCCTTGATGACCTCCATAACCCCTATCGTAGTTGTTTCGGGGTGCATAGCCTATACCTCTACCGCCGCCTCGATAACCACTGTAGCTTCCACCACTGTAGCCGCCACGTCCCCCACGGTATCCACCGCCCCATCCGCCACCGCGGTTTCGGTAGCCCCAGCTTGGTGGTGCGGCTACACCAAACGTTTCCTTGTTGATGCTTCTTTCGTGCCGCCAATCCACACGCTGGTTACCATTCTGGCCCTTTTGCCGTTCCAAGGCCTCGCAACTGATCTGATCGAAGAAGCTCTTGCTCTTGTTGTAGTATTCGGGAGCAGGCTCGTCCCCGGCACCTTTCTCACTGCCGCTGCCACCCTTGTTAGCATCTTCGCCGGCACCGCTCTTCACGCCACTACTTTGCTCATCATCACCGTTCGCACCAGCCGCTCCGCTCGCTGATGCTCCACCACCACTATCGCCCCCGACAGTTCCCGCCTCGAGATCCACATCCCACTCAGACGCAGTGATATTGGCCTTGGCCATTTTCGACTCGAGTTCCTGGAACTCAAGATTTGCCTGTTCGAAATCGAAATCCTTGTCGAACTTCAATGGCTCCTTGTTAGGCTGCAACTGACCACGAAGTAGGCCGCGAGGTCCGCCTAGACCACCACGGCCACCTCGTCCCATCCCGCCGCCTCGGCCGCGCATTGGTGGAAAACCACCTCCGCCGACACTACCACTACCGCCACGACCCCCTGTATACCCCCCATGCGCCGGTCCCTGAATGCCGCGTCGCTGTTGGAAACCAGCGTCCCTCTGTCCGTGGAAACCCTCACGAGGTACAGGGGGCGGACGGGGTGATGGGTAGCCAGAAAACCTTGAGCCTTCACCGCTTCCACGAAACCCACTCATATTGTTTCCTCGTTGAACCTCCCGCTCGTCTTCTTCATGCTCCAGCGGTCCGCGTCGCTCACCGCCGCCCCCGCCACTGGTCATCGCTTTTCCCAGAAGATCGGGACTGCTATTTCGTGAACCAGCACCTTCATTCAAAGATTGTGCACACGAATCGACTTTGGGAGCGCCAGCCGCAGGTGGGAAACCCATTGGAGGTCCATTCGGTCCAGGCAGTTCAGGACCTCGGCCTCCGCTAAGACCAGCTCCAGGTGCCAGCATTGACGGTGATAATCCAAGGCCGCCACCAAACGGTGATCCGCCCATGTACATGGGTCGAGGAGGCGGAGGACCTTGGTTCGCGTATGGTGTGCCAGAGAAATCTCCAAATGATGGACCAGGTGGACCGGGAGGTCCAGGAGGACCCGGTGGGGGAGCCATTGAATGGCTCACTATGGCCGGATCCTGCACTAATGATGCAACCGGTGGCTGACATACCCGCAGGTCTTTAATGTCCGAGGCTGTGAAGGTAATAAATTCGAAGATGTCATCACTAGGAGGTACTGGAGTATCCGTTTTTCGATCCTCTGTGCCAAAAACGCGTACTGCAATAGGCAATAACAGAAAATAAAGTTTGATCGTTATGCAGTTATGCGATGTCACGGGAAATATTCATGATTCCTCCATCAGGCACCTTACGCTTTCGTCGTCACATAACCTTAATACTATCGACATCGAGTATCCAGAAAAAATAACAGTGTAAAGCAACTCGAAGCGAAACGGGACCAAAAAACAACAATTGTTAATGAGGCTCCCGGCAAGAGGCTGGGATGTCATTCCAACAGCGGTTACCATACGATATCAATGAGCCCGACTGGATGAAGCACACGCTGCGGGTTTTTTGATCCATTAAGATGATCTAGCAGACAAAAACCTCTAGCAGAACCAGCTCATCGCGTAAGAACTATATACATATTAATTCTTGAAAAAGTCAGTATGTTAGGAATTTAAGTTTTCTTTATCTCCTCTATCTTGTGACGAACTAAGCGAGCTCAAAGAACACTCGTAAGAGTAGTACAACGTATCTTACTTAAGTCACATATCTAATGGGATAATATATAAATATAAAAGTATTTATATAATGCACTAAGGGTTTCTTTCCCATTAATTCACAAGCCACATGCTTATGGTGAAGTCTACTGTCACGCAGTAAACACGCATGCTTAAATTTTAAAGCTTAAAAACATTTTCCTTGTTACAATGAACATCTTTCTTACTACGACGTGGTGCTATGATACCAGTGACAAATAAACGTTTAAGAAGCCTAATAGCACAACTTTGTGTCGCCTTAATTTGTTTCGCTTCCTAAATAAGAGCCCAAATCGATAATGTGGAACAAAAAGCTTACCCTTAAAAAGCGCGACGGTACTTTCTTTCGAATCGATGGTGTACAGGATTCCTTCATAGCGGATTTCAGCATTAGAAATAAGGCTGATCTTTGAACCTAAGTACGGAGTAGACGCAGCCATTTTTCTATAAATATGAAATCGCATATTAAAAAAATGTTATTGTCATATACATACCAAGAGCCAATATCAGTGTTTATTAACTAGAAGAGATTTCTAAATTGTACGAAATATTATATCAAGTATGCTCGTAGATTGACATTTATGCCACGCACCAAATAATTCCAACTATCGTTACGACAAAGGAGTGGTTACTTGCGAGGGCTCAAACTGCGTGACATGAAATGTGAAAAGAACTACTACTTATTGACTCCCCATGATTAATAAGCCTCATTGTGCATGGTGAATACCTCACTAAATTTGTACGCCGTAAGCTTTTTAATAGAAGCACAGAATATATACAAGAAATATTTATTCACACAAACTGTGTGAATTCTTTCTTTAATGTATCATCAACACAGAGCGTATGCCTACCAATTAGGGCCATGTAATATCTGTAAAGTCAATGTTTAAGGAATCTGTATTAAGTTAATAATTTGCGTAAAACAAAAGTAAGCCCATACTTGAGGGTAACAACTTCATTCCACCATCAGGGTTGGTGACGTGCAAAACCTAAACCAGAATGTCGAACAGCTTGTTTGACTTGCGGAAAATGCAATCTCCACCAGTTGAAAACGATAATTCAAGAAATGAATTACATACACAGAACACACGTGTGTCTTAACACATCGAAGTGATTTTTTCTTTAATAGGCATCCACTTATCTACTTAGTTGAATAACCAGCTCATAGGAAAGCTAAAAAATGTTTACGAAATTCATGTACAAATCGCATATTGCTCATAAGAATAAAGGACGCTTCAACTGTGGAATTCAGTCGCAATGTGCGAAGGATTTTGCTTTTAAGTTCCGTCCTAGGGTTATTTCATGCAAGTAAAATTACAACCATCATATCGTTCAACTGCTGCTTCCCGCGTCTGCTGCATCAAGTTGTTGTTGGTGCGTGCACGTCAGCGAGACGACGTAGAACTTTTAGTCGACACCTCACACAGTTCGTGAGGTCGATGCAATTCAAACTTAACTATAACCTCGCGGCAACCGTATGTAAGTGATAAAAGAGTGAACGCTTCGAACAGCTGCTGAGTAGCAAGTTCCAAGTTGAGTCCCAGCGCCAACGCTGACGAATCAGACTGGGCAATTATAATTGGTTCGCCGTAATCCCATTGACACAGACGATTTAAAATGAAATTCACGGACATGTATGTTTTTCTCCCGATACAAAAAAAAAAACAATTTTTCTAAATGTCCTGACTGTAACTTGTCGTTACCCATATTCATCATGTGTCGGTTGTCATATCGCGATGCTCAGTTGGGCAACGGTATGGGAAAAGTTGATGAGGCAACGGTGGGTACAATGGACTGACCGGCAAGCAACCAATCACACCATATAACAACACCAACATACTGCTGCGCTCTCAAACACATAACGGACAACGTTCTCAGGCACCACCATTAATAGAACAAGTGACCACCGATGCAAGCGTTTTGGTAGTTTTCACCAGCAAAGAGGCACAGGTTAGTGGCGTTCCCGCAACCGCACGATTAGGTACAGTCGCTGGTCGAGTGTCAGCTTCTGTAGCAAGACGACGCTTCCAGTAAAGAAAATAACACATCGCTGATAGATGACAAACAGCGAATATGCCAATAGACGGTTATTTCAGATCTCATCTATACAGTTACGGCGTAAGCGTTGTCAGTGAGCACTAAGAGCGACCGTAATAGTGATGCCATCTATAGAAAGTCGCAACACAGAAGACAGCCGACATACGATTAGGTAGTAGAACCGACGGTTTCACAAATTTTCTATGGAATTTCGCGACAAATCACCTGCTGTTTGGTGGGTTGAGGGCAGCCGACTACAGTTGGCCGCGTTTTACCGGGCTAGATCAGTAGCTGCAGCCCGATTTACGCGGATTTCCGGCGACAATTAACTAGCACTGTTCGGTCTGGCCAACAAACTACGACGGACTCACGGCAAACAGCACGAATTACACGGCAACCAAGCTAGACTCCTGCAGCAGCAGCAGCAGCAGCAGCAGCAGCTCTCCTCAGTTTTGTTTACCCCCTTGCTGGGCGACGACCGCTCCAACAGCAACAGACGCTGCTCGCTGCTCGCAACAGAAGTCTACTTTAAGTATCTAAAAAGAATAATGCCACCCTTTTTCATACACGCTTCGTATTTAAGGTTATGCATTAAGCCAGCTTTTCTAACTAAGGAGTCGCTGGCGTAATCACCTTATTGATATTACTGGGAGACGATAAATCGTATATGAAAATCTCTAAAGAAAAGCAAGTTCTTGAAATGATACCGAGGCATGATCCGTTGCTTCTACGCTTCTATGGCGAACGATGAGAGACGCCACTTACGGTGTTTTGCTGAGGCGGGCAAATGTATAGTTGTAGTGGAGAGGGGGGCTATATTCTCATAATGAATGCTTATAGTGTGGAGATGCCGGCATCTATTAGTCCACTGACTAATGAAACCGCTCTACATGTTATTTATAGCCTCGTTAGTCCATCCAAACTGGAGTAACTCTATCAAAACAGAATTTGGTCTGAATTTTGAAATGAACCGATCGAATCAAATAGACGAATACATGACCGTATTTTCAATAAAACACATATGATTCCTCGATGAGGTGTCTGAACCAAATTAAAATTGAATGGGTTTTTAAAATATGTGCTATGATAACGGTTACCCTCCTTCTCTTGTCCTTTTTCTTTCAGTGCATTATCCCGTCGTCGAATTGAAACGCTACATTTGGGTATGATAAAGTTCGAAGTAACACTTGGTGTAGAAATCATGTTTATATTTCACAGTGTATTTTTTATTGTGTCGAACTTTACAGGGTGCTCATATCTATCATTGACAACATTTTTGCCGAGTTGGTATAGTCTACGCCGTAGAAATGCTAACATGATACACTTACCACTAAAAGCCGAGGTTTACAAATTTGAGCATTTTATCAAATAAGCTATCTTAACTCCACCTAAACCAGGCTAACGAAACATGCCAAAAACTGACGATAGGTCCTCCAGCCTATGCCTCTGTAACGGTAATATCGCGACACACACTGACCTAAGCCCACAGCACAGATCAACAGATACCATATACTTTTAAGGTTAAAGTTTGTCTTAAGAGTCTATTAACAACAAAAACGCATTCACACACTTTTTACTACTCTTCCCACTAATATTCGTATCGTCTTCAACTGTCTATTTCCCAGATACAAACAGTTTCTTCTTGGGTAAAGAAAGAAAACAAGCACTACAAGTATAGCCATCTCGCAATTTATTTTTTGGACGGTTTTCTTAAATTCGAAAATACGCACCTTCTTTGTTCACAGAACATCTTTAATAACATCCTGATAAGCAACAAATACCTATGTTATAAGAAAAATACGGAAAGTAATTTAATCCGGCCAGATAACTCGAAGTAATGCGCACACGTATTTTATCAGAGCAAAGCTTGAAATAGAGTTGTTTCCAAGTCTCTTCCGTAAATTCTGCACCTGAAATGTAAAATGTGAAAACGACATCAAGTTTAATTAAAAATAAGTGATATAACATTTTACACATAAAGTATCGGATTAAGCTTCAATGAACCATTTTCGATAAATTAACGCTGATGTGAAAGGGAATTCAATTGTATATTTTTGCGTTCAAAACAGAGCACTAAAATTGCTAATTTTATGCTAAAAATATGTTACAGATTAATACATAGATCACTTCTGCTTTGACGAAGATGTTTCTGCGTTGTGTTAATAACGTTTTATAGGACCTATAGAACCTTGTAAAATTATAGAAAACTATGAAAAACGCATAATAGGTATAATATATAAAAAGTGCAGTTTGTTTGTTTGTGTACCTTCGAGGTGTTGCTATATTATTGTCCGAAGGAACAAAACACTGTTATAGTAACCATCTCTGCCTGAAATATGCTAGAAGAATAAGTGCATTATTGTGTATTTCACTAGATATGAAAAAATAAGATTCACGAAAGGTTCATTTTTTTCTTCTTACCATGTAAAATATTCTGTGATCCTTTATCATTCAAGATTAAGTTCTGGCATGTAGCCCCAGTCTTTTAGGAAACGCATACTATCCACAGTTTTTCCGGATGGACTGAAACCGAAATAAAGAGGCTCAATGTGAACGAATTTGTCAGCGAGAGGGAATCCTTTGAGTTGCAGTACAGCCTTTACAAGCGTTCGTGTTAAATATTACTAAAGGCCCAGTATATATGAATCCAAAAAATTAAGATATAATGTAGGCTAATGTTCATTGTTTGTATAATCATAAGACTGCCATTTTAGATCTGATTAAGTTAATATTAAGGCTAAAACCTCTAAACGATTACAAGAACGCCGAAGAGTTGTGTTCACTACTGTGACGTAAATGTTAATTTCAGAAATTATAACTGTCGACATTTGTACACTCTATTAAAAGTAGAGGTAGTTCCTTTTAAGGGAGCGTATCATTACCTCAGGTAGGTTACATAATTGAAACCTAATGATACTGGACGCAAGTGAACTAAACTATAGAACGCTAACATAACTTTGCAGAATGAGCAGCTAAATAGAATTGACTGGATTTTATATATAATTTAAGAAGGCCCACAGAGGGCGACTGCGAATCCAGGTAAAATCAATGACAATTTTTGCCATTTTTGAAATGAGAACAATGGTTTTTATCATTACCCTTTTGTTGATATCTTGGCAATGACAAAACTAAATTTGTCGACTGAGGAGAGCTGGGCGTACATATCCTCGATTAAGAATTAGTCTAATTAACGTATAGGTTTGCGAAAATATTAACAGCAATATGTGTAGAAAATGATAATTATGTTTCAAACAATCCCAAAAATGAACAAAAAATAGGACCAGGATAGAAAAAATCTCAAAAATTGGTGACAATGAAGCCATATAAAAGCCAAACCAAAAGTTTCAAACTATCAAGAGCTCTGTGCATGACGATATAGAATTTCGAATGTAGTCTAACAAAGTAAGTACAGCAAGCAATGCATAATTTCAAATATTCGAAGAAAGCCTGAATTTCTATAATATAAAAGTTTACTTTGTATGCGTCTGATGCACTCGTCGAAGAGCTGAGCTTGTGGTCACTACGTGAATTGGTCAGTTCTGGTAGCTGGCATTAAATTAACAGACTTGTAGCTATTGAACGAAGAGATTAAACCAATTACATAATCATACAACATTTTTTGTTATTTGCACAGTCAAATAAAGTAAGCTTTTATCTGTATACGTTACGTAAGAGTTTTACTTAAACTGCTGAATGTGAAAATATATTTATTATACCAATATTCGAGGCCGATATAGTCCCGATAGCCAAGCTCGTTGAGTAATTCGAGGACGTAACGATAATCGATTTCACCAGGAGCGCTCGGTTCCGTACGTTTTGGGGCTTGGGAAATTTGAACGTGGCCTATGTAAGATAATGCAATATAGAACGACTGTTAGAACAACTTTTATATGTATCATATATTCGTAATCTACTGCAATTTTAAATGTACCATGTTCTTATATGGCTTAAGCGCTGTATCCTGTTAATCAGCGTTAGATGCCACGCATCAGACGACGAAGAAGGTAATGTCAGGTTAGCTGAGACCCAAAATGGGGTGTGCATACAAAAAAGATTGATAGAGACAAACTACTGCCCGAGGGTCCCGCAAGAATTATATGGTGTTGCTCAAGGCAAGACCAATGTGTGCGAGCTTGAAGAAAACTGAACATACGTGTACCGTACAGTCAACATGGGGTCAATTTGCGCTAGGGGCAAAAAGGATTTTTCGCATAAAAACTTTCCTGATTTGTAACTCTCATGTATGAAAGAGTACGTGCACCGTATTGGTGGTTGCCGTAGTCACTGCGACAGACAATACGTTCGGCATATCCTTTGGTTCATAAAAGTACAGGCAGCGTAAACGCATATCACTAATGCAACAGGCCAGATAACTCACAACCAATGGAATAAACTGTATACAATACTTAGAATCGGAGCAGACACTTTGCTTTTTGCGGGTTTCGGCGGCGATCTGAAGTGAGTTATGTTGTGGGCCTCCTTTTGGATGACCCTCGTAATGATATCCTATGGTTGAGATCCGTTGCGGCTCAATATACAAGAACTAGAAGAAGCTGGGTCATGGGTGAAAACCGTTTAGTAAGCATTTCAAGGAACATCATGATGGATCCATTCCATTGAGTTATGCTAGTTTTTATTTTCCGTCTAGCTCTATCTATTCATCTAGTTTCTTTATTTTTCACACATTCGTCCGACAGTGCTCCGGCAGCTTCTGGACAGCCATACATATATTAACATTCCTTATGTAATTTCACTCTCTATGGTTTCACGAAGTAAAGCACTAAAAAGATATGCTTGCTCATCAGTTGCCCTTTTAAGCGCGTGAAAAAAGCCGTAACTATATGGACTTAGATCGGAAGTTTAAGCTGGTTGAGGTCAAGGTTGAATATTTTTTTACTCAATCCAGAAAATAACTGAGAGATGGTAATGAAATTTGGCGTTGTCATCAAGTAACCAGACTGTGTGTTTGATTGCCGTGCGAAAAGTTAGTGAGCCTTTTAATGAGCTAGAAAAAGCGAGTCCTATTGTTTGGTTTTTGGTGAGTATATCATAGGAGCTAATGCCCATTGATGTGCACTGCAAGTATTACAATAATCTCATGTCCGAACCTAGTTGAAACTAATACCAAACTCGATTTCCCTGCAGGGTAGCGCCATTTTCTCACCTCATTCCCCTCCAGCTGTCGGTAGAGATTAAACCGTGCCTCGTATATGGTAACCATATGCTTCAGGCGCATTTTTTGTTATTAGAGTTCCGCACATGGCACGTGGAATATACCACAAGTATTTTGAGTTGGCCCGGAGTCAATTCACGGAGAACCAATCTTTTAACCCGTTTCCGCACTGCAGTGGTTAAACGGTAATTCTAGAATCTTGGAGTAGTTATCAAGCATATTTTGTCTGCTTCGCGAGGCGCAGTTTAAAAGCTTTTCAGTTTCAAAGTCCGCCGGATTTGCTTGTACCAACCTAATCTACACATGTATGGGAGATTGGGGTAAATTTGATTATTCTTAACGAATTCTACCCTTTATGAAAGGACAGTACATACTGAAGTTTACTAACTTCCCATGAGTATCATAAGCGCATGAAATTTCATTAAAATTTATTAGCGAAATTTACTAAGATGTCGACGAACTGTTTTTTTGTTTTAGTATATTCGAGCTTTTGCTCATAGTTTCTAGTTGGTTGCTTCAGAAATCTCATTTTCGTAGAGCTGTCTGATCAGAATTAAGCTACTTCATTCAAAACTTTATAGTTCAATATAGTGTTGAAGTTAACCTAACATAAAACAAATAAAGTCTACACTTATCTATTATTTATAAAATGAGAGATCCGGTCTGGCCTTGGTTTACTGGGCCTTTATAGTACGTTATCATATGATCTATACATTAAGTTACTGTATTTAAATCACATTTGTCGTAACGAAATCAGTGGCGTATGTAACCATATTCCAAAATTATAAAGTAACTTATAGCTTAATTTGAACGGTGTAGAGGAAGCCACCTTTGCTGAAAATTTGTGCTTGTATGTTAGTGTTTACAAATGTAAATCTAGACTAGATCGGGCATCGCAGGTAAAAGAGTGAAGTGTGAAGTACTTTCCGATTTTATTAATTCTATTAGTTTAGCATTTTAGTTATAGCCAATTTTTAGCTAACCATCGCCTGAATATTCAGTTCCTCGGCCAAGTTTCCAGCTTTTCAATCAGGCCCCCAAAGGGTTTTCTGCAGCAAGCAAGATTTAAATAAAAATTTATGACGTATAGTTAATTCTTCAGGGCAAAAAGCATTTGAATTTTTGTTGATGATGCCCCGAATGATTAAGAAAATGACCATCTGCCAGAACCTATAGAATATTAGGAATATA